>NW_028258316.1:22807428-23129910 GCF_053883595.1 Heterocephalus glaber
TTGCATGCCTTATATTCTGATGAGTACAGATTATAAAATCTGATCAAAGGGCATTAAAAGTTAGGAAATAAGAACAGCATATAAAAAAAGTCAAAGACTCAACCCGGGCATGGTGGCACATTCCTGTAATACCAGCTACTCAAGAAGCCGAAGCAGGAGAATTCTAAGTTTGAAGGCAGCCTGGTAAACTTAGTACTTTTAAATAAATGAAGTCTCAATGTCTCTTTTTTTAATATTTCAGTGTTATACTGCAAAGAAAATACATTTAGACATTCAGTTTATTTTAATACAGGAGCTTAAAACTATTTTCTGAAACTAAACTGAACAAAAATCTGACCTTTAGATGTATTTTTAAAATTATGTTAGACCATGTAAAAATTACATCCCCTCATTTTTTTTTTTTTTTGTTGTTAGTACTGGGGATCGAACTCAGGTCCTTGCTCTTGCACAGCAGGCGGCGAAACCACTGAGCTAAATCTCTGGCCCCCCTCTTGTTTTTTTTTTAAAAGTATGAAAAGATGACAGTTGATTTACCTGATCATTCTGGATTGAAACTGAGAAATTGAATATGAACCAGAGTTTTGCATTGCAACTTGAGTGGACATTGCAAACCTCCAACCTCTGAAAATGAAGATAATTATAAAATTATCTATGATGATGAACACATACAAGCCTGACTGGATATGTATTCATTAATCGTGGTAAGAGGAAGCAACTGCTGGTATTCAGGGTGAACCTAGTCTTCAGTCAGGATCGGCACATTACTTAAGAATATTTGAGCAATTACATTGGCTCAAGATAGGGTCATCTATAAGCTGGAAGAAGTGCAGTCATTCTGAAAGTACTCAATGAACAGAGTTCTGTATTTAAGAGTTTAGTCTCTGATCACTACTACCTCTTCTTCCCTGAAAAAGATATGTAGGTGTGTGTGTGTGTGTGTGTGTATTTGTATATGTGTATTCAATAGGAAATAAAAACAAATGGCATTACGTGTCCTATGGAAGACAACAGATCATGAACCACATAAACACTATTGTAAGAGAATTTAGAAAATATACTTCAATTTTTAAAATGTTTTTAGTAAATTATCATGCAAAGCAATGATTTTTATAATTAAATAAGTCTTTTCTGATAAAGAAAATACTGTTAGCCCTATGGAATCACAAGGTGGCTTCTTACCAAAGCCATCAAATAATTTGCTGACAAATGTCAAATTCTGAAATGATATTTCTATTAAAATTTTATCTGGTATAATATGCTTGACTATTCTGATAGCTTTAATTCTTCTAAAACAGAAATTCACATCTATTCTAATGAAAATGCACAATCACAGAGAAGCTTTTTAAAATCACATCAAACCACATTAATTGGAAGAATACAGAGGAATCAGTACATTTACTAAACATTAATATATAATAATTAAAATGAACTGCTTTACCAAAATTAAAAACCTATTCTGCATTCACTAGCAAAAATATAAAATGAAATAAAATTAAGAAGTCCTAGTCCATCATTTGAACAGAAAGAATAAACCAACAGAAGTACTAAAAATACTACGGCTAACTTTAGTTTTCTTACCGGTCAGCTATTGCTTTGGCCATAAAGTAGTCTTCAGCAATGTATTGAGCAAAAGCTATAAGCCCTCCTGCTTGATCTAACACATCCTTTCTCATTAAACAAGACATTCCTGTCACACATTTGAAACCAGTTACATTGGCAGAGATATAGGACCTTGGATGCGAAGTTCCAAAATACACCTGCCCAAAAAAACACAAAAGTATACATTTAGAATTTTGTTAAAAGTATGGTGTAAGTTCTTTTTCCTAATGATTTTCTTTAAATTTGACTGAATATCTTATTATTCTTACATAAACTACCTGAATAAAAGGTGTACACTGTGGTGTGTACATATAGCAGGCCGTCAGCAGTATGGTTGACTACTCTTGTTATCACCATTACAAAGAAATATTTACCTCAAAAGGAAGAAGCTTATTCTATTCTCAAATAAATACTGTCTTCTCTAATACTGTAAGACTCAAAGATTTAATCTAGATACAAAATAAAACAGGTAAAAATAGGCATGAAAATATTACAGGTTTTTAATGTATCCTATTTTAGGATGCTTATGTAAAAACATGTACAAAACATAGGATTTACTTAGTTTATTTGACCAATATACCTGCATACACATACAGTTCTATGTATATGCATGTATGCTTATATAATCCCTTCAGGATTATTCTATTTCTTAATTCCTTCTCTTGAAAGGTTTCACAATTGGCTTCTGACTCTGAGTCAGTAAGATTCTCCCCATTTTCCCTAATTTTGTTTTCTACTGTATTTTTCATTAATAAAGTGGCTACTGAAATTTTATCTCCCATCTCTTACTGCCCTTCTCTAGAAATACTCTGAATTCATGATAGTATGTAAGGTGATAAATCAGTTTTGGAAAAAGCTTGTCATCATTCCACTTATTAGACATAAAGCCCTATTTATTGTTCATGCCTCAGATATACTGCCTTTCTAATTAGCAGTGAAATAAAGAGCGGTGATCATTCCCAATGGTAGATATGTGCGCATGTACGCATGCACGCACACACACCAACAAACACACAACAAACACACACACACACACCAACATGACACACTACAGAACAAGAGAATTCTAAGGGGTAACTAAGAATATAATTCTTGCTACCTACCCTAAGCCTAGGCTCCACTGAAGCCAAAGTGTTTGGAGGGCTGAATCAAACAGCTTCTAAGACCAGAATCATACATCATAATCCCTTAAACAGTTATTAAACAAACAAACAAACAAACAAAAAAACAAAATGAGGGCCGGGGATTTAGCTCAGTGGTTCTGGCGCCTGCCGCGCAAGCACAAGGTCCTGAGTTCAATCCTTGGTACCCCCAAAAAAAAGTTAATATGGGAGAAGGTTCTGAAGTAACAAAAATAAGATACAAATTGTTTTTAGAGTCCTATCTCAATTATATTTCTTTACAAAAAAGCAAAGTGCCAAAATGTTAAAACAAAAACAATTTAAATTTTCTCAAATTAGTAGAGGAATGAGTTATAATGGTTTGTTTTCATTTCTTATACTTTTTTTTTCTGGTACAGAGGATCAAACTCGGGACCTTGCGCTTATGAGGCAGGTGCAGTGCCACTGAGCTAAATCCCCAGCCCCATTTCTTATACTTTTACATAATTTATAAGAAAAGGTTGAGGTATAGAGCAGCACTGATAAGAGAGGGAGAGATTAAAAAATTTCTCAGAAAATTACTAGAAATCTACTTTAAAAGGAAATAAATGTATTTTAGAAGGACTTGTATGAACAAATTTTTTGTATACCTGAAATATTTCCTGATGTTAAAAAAAAAGTTGTTTTCAGTTTGAATCTTTGAAAGAACAGATTTTTTTATGTAAGTCAACAGTCTAGAACAAACTTCTAGAATGAAAGTGAGGATCACAGCACCACAGAGGCCTCCTCTGCACAGCTACCCACAGCTCTGTGGAGTTAGTCAAGTTATCCCAGGGGCCTAAGAATTTCCCGTAATGAAAACAGCTTCTCTCACCTTGAGGATTCTAGTTCACAGAAAACTCCCAAATGCACTTCATACAATTAACTTCAGGTAGCCAATCCCAACTCTCAGAATTGTCTCAAGCTTCTAGGAGATTAGAGATCTAACAACGCCAGTGTTATTTATAACCACCACACGTACCTGTTCTAACGTAGCAGCAAAGCCTTGTCGGTCTGCTACATAAGGCAGCCCGTGAACCAAGCCTACTTTTTCTGTCATTTGATTAACCATATCAGTTAGTGTGTCTGGAATTACTAAAATTAAAACAAAACAAAACAAAAAAGGTGGGGAGAAGGGAGAGAAAAAATTACTTTTTAGTAAAATGCCACTAATGTAAAATATTACTTTGTGAACTATTACTAAATTATAATAGAAATAAATTCCTTTTAATATATGGATTGAGTAGATGAACCTCAATCTGACTAGAACACAAAATTTCAAAAAGGCATACTTAATAATAAGCTAATTTGCTCTCTGTATTTTCAGCCTGGTATATATCTATTCTGTACTAGAGGCAGGGTACACAGTAGCTTGAAAACATTAACCACCCCGCCTATCTGTGTCAGAACCTCCAAAATGGGATAAGGACAATATGTTCTACGGAAAAGGATTGGGAAGCTGTGGTCAAAAGACCTCAGTTCTCTCTCCTCCAACTATAGGAACTGAGTCTCTATCAGTGGGAGAAGTATGCCCCTGATATCACAAAACTGCTAGTAGGAATGGAATGAAATAATATCTAACTGATTTTTATACTGAAATGTGTAACAAAAATGACAGTAAATAAGATAGGAAATGTGAAAAATGAACAGGTTCTGAGCATGAGCTGTTAAGATTTGCAATGGTCCTGATCTGCAGTACATTTGTTACCTTTCAAATCTGCATTTTAAGCTAATAAAAATGTAAATCATTGTTCTATCTTCACATAGCAAACATCTTCTATTGTAACTATTTTTTATTTCCTTCTAGTTATTAAGAGCCAAGCCTACAAGATAGAACAAAGTTGTATGTATCTGGAACTTAAACATTCATATTCTAGGTCAGTGGTTCAAAACCAGGAGTAATTCGTCGCAGGGGACACATGCTAATGTCTGGGATATTTTTGGCTGTTCCAACTCTGAAGGGGGCTGCCTGTAGCATCTAGTGGGTTGAGGCCAGGGATGCTGATAAAAATGCACTGCAGGACAGCCCCCATGACAAAAAAATTATCAGGCCCAGAGTTCAACAGTGGTGAGGCTGAGAAATTTTAAGATAATTAGAATAAAATATTACAGAAAAATAAATGCTTAAAAGGCTTCTTGCAAAAATCATCAAAATAAAAAGATGGTTGTATTTGAATAATTGCATGTACTTTAAGTAAAATCTGCGCTTACTGATTTCTGTCCTTTTGTGTGAGGTCGTGTATTAAGTAAGCCACAACTGATTCAAGCAAAAGCAAAGTGTCACACAAGCAAGGGAAAATTATACACATAAGAAAGTTTGTAGACTGTGTAATGGACTATTGGCTATTTGTTTCAATAGTGGAATTTTCTCTTCAAAGTGAAAATATTTTAATATATATGACACCATAGGGTAGGATAAAAGAAATTAAATTCTCAGTAAGTCTAACTGGAGATATTACCATGAAATAATGATGAAATAAATTATGAGGCAAATAAAAAGGACTGATAAATTTATTTTTGGGTTGTTTTGGGCATTTATCATCAAATGAAGTTTTATAAAATAAATATGAAAAATCTCACCTCTTATTCCACTATCACAAATCCATATAAGATCATACTTTGCAACTTCATATCCTGGCATTAAATTGTTAATTTTAGGATTAATGCCAACCTTTTTGCCACCTAAAAATGTAAAAGAACAGCAGTAAAAGATTTATGAAATATTGAGAATTTTTTCTATTACAAACATACAGGTAAAGAGCAATAAAAGGTATTTTCATATTTAGTAATGTAAACAAATTTTCACATATCTTATTATTTCTTTGAAAATTCATGGTTTCAGTTTTCTAATTCTTAAATTATTGCATTAATAGTAAGTATGAATCAATATTTAATGATAACTATATGACATGATGGCAATGGTTGTAATACCAATGTGTTCAATACTTGAAAACTGCTGAATGTAGATTTCTCACCACAAACGTGTAGGTATTGCATATATTAATAAGCTTTGATTTAGCTATTCTACATTATTTCCATTTTTCAAAATATATTGTACACTATAAATAAATTTTATTTGTCAATTTAAAAAAGTGATAGAAAAAACTGTATGATTCATTTCAAAGCTGTGATAATTAAAAGAGCATATCAAAATTGATCATTTGGATTGAACAGAGAGTTCAAATCAGACCTCTGTTTAAAAAAAATTTTGTTTTTAAATAGCAAAAATACCTCTACAAGTCTTTAGAATAAGCTTCACAGGGTTTTGGAAAATACTCTTTTTACAATGCAACAAAAGCAAATTCTATTATACTCCCAATAATAGTCACATATAGAAAAGGCCACACATTGAAATGAGTAAAAGGTGATTCTTTTGTTGTTAATCATAGACATGAAAAAAACCTTTATTTTTATAATTTTTCTTGAAGGAGCCTGAACATCTTTCACTACTCCAAAAAAAAAAAAAAAAAAAAAAAGCTTAGAACTAAAACATGCTAATAAATTCAATGGGGGACTAACACCTTAATCTGTAGTTTAACACAGAAAAGACTACAATACTTAATACTATCGAAGCAACATGGTTAGTGTAGAATTTGTTACTTACCTATAAATAATCTAGCATCAACATTTGGATATTTTCCAAGAAGCTTCTTACATACATCAATGGCTGGATCATCATGATCTTGTACACAAAGGAGTACTTCATACTAATCAAAGAGGAAGTTTTATATTAATTAACCTTTTTAAAAGGATGAGAGAAACAAGCAATTTTATATATAAAGTTTAAAAGTTAAGAGAGAATTAATGGATACAAACACTTATGATAACAAGTGTTACATAAATAGTGCTTTTTCCAGGACAGGGCAAGCAGAAGGAATGGGGAAGAGCCTGGCAGTGCTCAAGACTGAAGTCCTGGCACCCAGGACTTCGACAGGCATGGCTATTCAGGCAAACTGGATCCAGCCTGTCCATTGCCTTCACCATTGAAGACTTACTCAATGCTCCTAGGTTGTTCAGTAAAGTAAAATGCAACATTGACAGGAAGAAAAGTAAATACACCCTCCGTTCTCTAGAAGCTTTGTCCCAGAACTTAGTTTTATTTCATGACGGTACTAGAAATTACAAATAAAATCCCATCATAATAAACTGAAAGGACAAAATGAGATTAGATTTTTTTTGTTGTAGAACTTTTAAAAATAAAATCAAATTTGATATAACATTTACTATCCAGAAAAGTGTACTTTGTTAGCTTTATAACTATGAAAATACCCATAATTTTATTTTGTTCAGTGCTGTGTTTAGTCAGAAGTAATTTCTTAACACTTGAATGGCTGTATCAAAATAACTCCAGAACATTTATTTAAAAAAAAAAGAATCGGGCCCTATTCTTAGACTTCTGAATCAGAATTTTTGGGAGTGATTCTGACACACAGCCAGGTTTATACAATCTTGAGCTAAAAACTCTTAAGTTACCATTTAGTAAACTACTAAATGTTTAAAGTGTTTGCTTTACATACAAAGATGTTACTCTATTATTTTGTGGAATATGTACTCTAAGTAGTAATTTTTTTTCAGAAGTGGTGACAGAAATTTATGCTGACTCAAAAACAAATTTCCTACCAAATCCTTTTTCTAAAACTGGCTCAATATTTTTTTTTTTTTTTTTTTTTTTTGGTGCCGGGTGTCAAACTTGGGACCTCACGCTTGCGAGGCAGGCACCAGAACCACTGAGCTAAATCCCCGGCCCCGGCTCAATATTTTTAAGTAGAGGAGGGAAGTTAATTATGTCCATGAAAAAGTAACAAAGCTATGTGCTCTAAAAAATACAAAAGAGCCAAGGACAAAGCATCTTAATTGTCTAACATGCAGGGTCCAACTCAAGTTAACAGCAAGGCCAATTTTATTTACTTCTATCGATGAGGATACATTAGTAAAAATGAAATGTTTACAGTGCCTTTGGACATAAAAATTAATGACTATTTACCAAAAAAGGGTTTAATTAACTAAGCTTGTCCATTGCCTTCACTACTGAAGACTTAAAAAATGTTCATAGCTATACAATGTGTACTTTCCACCTATTAATGTTTACTTTATATCCTATTCAATATCTGCCTTTACTGGTAATTGACCAAAATTATCACTCAAAGATTAAAACAGGGCTGGGGATTTAGCTCAGTGGCACTGCTCGCAAGCACAAGGTCCTGAGTTCAATCCCCAGTACAAAAAAAAAAAGATTAAAACCAATAGATATTTAGTCTCTAGATATCAGACCGAAATCTAAGAATGGGAAGAACATAATTTCTGCCATACCCTGGAAATTTCCCAAAGAAAGATTTCCCAAAGAGTCAAGTCTAAGCCATAAAAAGTGTCAGCCATCCATCCTCCTGTCCTGACTCTAAAAATACTTATTGAAACTATCAAAAAGTAGTGCCCTTAATGACGATTAAAAATGGGCAAATGTAATAACTAGCATTCCTACTATGGTAAATTTCTCAGTTTCCTCCAAAGAATTTCTTTTTCTTTCCCCACTAAACAAAGTATAGTTGCTTTAATACTTTTCTAACTCATGCTATTTCACAGATACAGCAATATAATTTGATAAATTAGTTGGGCCAGGGATTTAGCTCAGTGGTTTCAACACCTGCTGCGTAAATGGCAAGGACCTGAGTTCGATCCCTGGTACCAAGAACAAAACAAACAAACAAACAAACAAATAGTACTCTCACTCCTGCAAGAGAAATTTTATAAAATATAATACTACAAATGCACTCAATGGGAAGAAAATAGCTAAACCAGTAAACTGGGTTGTAGCACAAGTATTTTGAGAGTATACAGTGTTAAGTAAAGGAAGTTATAAGAGAGGTGTAGTTTACCTTTACTGAGGTGTAAGGTTTAAATTTTTATTGATTATCCCTTTTAAACTTAGTATCAAAATAAATACCTTTTAATTAGTTAGAGTGCAGATGAAACTTAATTCATATTATCCAAAACATGTGCAGACACTTAAACCTGTAGCTTTTAGAATTGTTTAATACTAAAATTATATCAAATTGGAGGAAGCATTCCAAGTGTTTTCTAAGTGTCAGATTTTAACAAGGAACTTTCATTTCTCAGCTATGACACTTTTTGTCTACATAGTTTGATCAAACATTTTATTTGCTAGAAATCTCTGTATTATAATAGTTTAACCATTCGCACTACACTGCAACTGGTAAAATGCAAGGCATTAAATTGGTTAAAGGCTTTTCGTAGATAACACAAAAATAACTTTTCAGGTATTTTACACACTCAAAAGGTTTAGACACTAAATTAAAAAGCACAGTGTGTATTAAAATATACCTTTAAGATATTTAAAGAAAGCATTTACTTTATAAATCTGCAAGGGATATAAATTACAGTCAATTCTAATCTAAACAGGCATAATTTGAATATACGAACTCTAGACATGGACTCCAAGCTTGGGAGAAGGTTGGCCTCCCTCAAATCTTTAGTAAGGCTGCTGTACAAACAGCTGAACCGAATCATTTTCTCTTTTTCAACAGTGAAAAGACTTTTGACAAGATCAATGTAAAAAACTCACAAACTAATAACACTCAGCCGTTTGATATTTAAGAACTGAATACTGAACAATAATAGTGAATCTTTCATTTATTAGTAAATTTAGGTACATGAATAAGATATAAATGTATAAATATCAGAAAAACCTCATTAATTCAGCATTGTGTACCTTAGGATTGTAAATTTTTAAACTATAGTAAACAGGAAAAAATATTCTTTTAAAATTGTGTTTGTGTGTATGACCACAGTAGGTACTGAACTCAGGGAATGCTAAGCATGCAATCTACCACTGAGCTACATACACACTTAGGTCCCAAAGCATTTTAATGTCAGAATCAATTACAATGTATATCAATTAGGGATGTCTTGAAACATCTTGAGTTCTAATTTATAAATAACTATATAACATGCTCACAGATTTTATGAAAATGTTTGGATTAAAATAGAATATAAATTCCATAACAAAATGGATTTAGACCCCAAATGCCTATATTATTAGCTGGTACAGAGTAGGTGATAAATGTTTGTTAATTCATTTGTCCTGGGTAACTTCTTTTTTTTTGTTTTGCTTTCTGGGACAAGGACTCACTATGTATTCATGGCTGGACTTGATCCTCCTGCCTCTGCCTCTCAAGTAAAGAGATTACAGGGGTGCACCAACACCCTGGTAACCTGGTTAACTTCTAAGTGAAAGAATGATGTCAAGAAGAGGATGTTTGGGCTGGGAATGTAGCTTTGTACCACAGTGTCTTCCTGGCAAGCGTGAGGTGGCCCTGAGTTTGATTCCTAGTACAAAAAAAAAGATGTTTTTATAACAGAACCATTCTGAACAGTTTGAAAATGGCGTCCTCCTCGCAGAACGGGCTGTCTGCAGCGCCTGAGAAAAATGAATTTCATAGCCAGAAACCGAAGCCAGAGAACTGAGATGAATCAGAACTCCTCATTGTTCCTGATGGCTGGAAGGAACCAGCTTTTTCTAAAGAGGACAATCCCAGAAGACTCTTGGAGGAGCGCAGTTTTGCAACTTTGTTTCCTAAATATAGAGAGGCCTACTTGAAAGAGTGCTGGCCTTTGGTGCAGAAGGCTTTGAATGAACATCACATTAATGCAACCCTGGACCTGACTGAGGGCAGCATGACTGTACTACAAAGAAGACTTTTGATCCATACATTATCATCAGGGCCAGAGATCTAATAAAACTGTTAGCAAGAAGTGTTTCATTTGAACAGGCAGTACTAAATCTTCAGGATGATGTTGCGTGTGACATCATTAAAATAGGTTCTTTAGTAAGAAGAAATGAAAGATTCGTAAAAAGAAGACAATGACTTATTGGTCCCAAAGGATCTACTCTGAAGGCATTGGAACTCTTAACAAACTGTTACATTATGGTTCAGGGAAACACAGTTTCAGCCATTGGACCTTTTAGTGGCTTAAAAGAGGTTTGAAAAGTAGTTCTAGATACAATGAAGAATATTCACCCAATTTATAATATAAAAATCTTAATGATTAAACAAGAGTTGGCAAAAGATTCTGAATTACGATCACAAAGTTGGGAAAGATTTTTGCCACAGTTCAAACACAAAAATGTGAATAAATGCAAAGAACCAAAGAAAAAAATTGTTAAGAAAGAGTATATACCATTCCCACCACCACAGCCAGAAAGTCAGGTTGGCAAAGAATTGACTACTGGTGAATACTTTTTGAAGGCAAATGAGAAGTGATAGAAAATGGAAGCAATAAAGGCTAAAGAAGCAGAAGCTCTCAGTAAGAGACAAGAGGAAAGAAATAAAGCGTTTATTCCACCTAAAGAAAAGCCAGTTGCAAGGAAGCTTCTACTGAAACTAAAATTGATGTGGCTACCATCAAGGAAAAGGTTAAGAAAGCAAAGAATAAGAAACTTGGAGCCCTTACAGCTGAAGAAGTTAAGCTTAAACTGGAAACAGATGAAAAGAAAAAGAAGATAAAAAAGTAACATTAAAATACCAGACCTTGAACTGTTAATTTATGAATCTACCTCCTTTTGTAAAGGATTTTGAGAAACAGGGCATTAGTTGTCCTATAGTATTCTGATCACTTTTTTCTGAGTTTCAGTTGTTCATAAAATAGTACTTTTTATAAATATAAATTATTCTATTCTTCATGTATGTTATGAGAAATTTTGTGCTACAAAGTAGTATACATGTCGTGTATATTGTATAACCAGTTCCAGGCAGGTTTTACTGACACATGATTTTAGGAATAACTTTTTATTTTTTAGTTTTATGATGTGCATATGACTATTGTAATTATGCATTAAATCCAAAGAATGTCTGAACTGTTGGTTATTCTTTAAATATGCTACCGTAGCATTTGGTTTTAAGAAAAATAAATGCAAAATTTTCAAAAAAACCACTCTAAGTTCAAAATTTTGACTTCTCAAGAATGATTTGATTGGGCCGGGGATTTAGCTCAGTGGTTCTGGCACCTGCCTTGCAAACTCAAGGTCCAAGTTCGATCCCCATACCAAAAAAAAAAAAAAAGAAAAAAAGAATGGTTTGATTTACAGTTTTTCAAAGTTAAATTCCAAATCTTTCAAACTTCATTTTACTACATGCTAACGACTGTGCATGATCAAATATTTTTTAAAATTTTTAATTGTTAGACGACTACTGAGAGAGAAAAAAAATTCTTGTATAGACGCTACACCACTGACAATGAAGGATCTAAAATATGGCTCTAGGGCCAGGGATTTAGCTCAGTTGCACTGCATCTGCCTCACAAGTGCAAGGTCCTGAGTTCGATCCCCCATACCAAAAAAAAAAGGGCTCTGTCTTGTAACATTTTAAACCAATTCTACATTTGCAAAACAGATCTCCCCTCCCATCACAATTACCACAGCCTCATTCTGTTAACTCTGACCATTAACTTAAAAATTCTCAATATGGCCTGAATTTAATGAAGTGAAACCAGCAAGACATTTTAGATACAGAATACTGAATCCTCCTGCTACTGCTGATTCCCCTCAAATCCCATCTATGCTGATGCCAAATGAGTACTTCATTTCATAGGAAATGAATTGCGCAATTTTTCTCATTCTTAGTTTTCACCCTCCAAAATATGTACCAATATAAAAATGGATTTATAAGATACTTAAAGCACAGAAATCTTTCAGGGTGATTTAGTACAGTCTCACCCAACTAACAGCTAAAAATTCAGAACAAGTACTACTGGTAAATATTCTTACATATATCCAAAATTAAAGTTTAAAACTTCTATATGCATTCAAAAATAAATTTCTTTTGGTCCAAAATGGCTTATAAATCTAAACAGAGGAGAAAGTAATATCCATAATAAAGATGTTTCTACACTCTGGTAAAATGATGTTCACATTCAAAGCAAATATTGAAGTGTGATGGGCCTGGCAGGCATGTGAATATTTTCTGACAACTTGCTTCTCTGGTTACACAAATACATTATCAGTTCACACTCTGATTTGTGTGATTTCAGTGGTTTAACCTTTACCATCTGGTGGAACATTTCTCCCCATTTGGTTTTTAAAAGAGCAAATGTTGTGAGATCAAAATTCTCCTTATACTTATGCTCTTTATAAAAGTACTCTGTACTTCTCCTCCGCTTTCCAAATTTTCTATTTACACAGATAACAATTCTTTTTAATTAGAAAGTAAAACTGTATTACACAAAAAAAATCTTCTGCATACACCATTATTCATCTTGTACTGAGTACCAAAATAGCTTTCTTCTCAACCAACTTAAATCCCTCAATGATATAATGTAAATGGAAAAAGACCTAAGTGAAACTACAGTTCTTGAGATAATTCTCAATTGTGATTTTTAAAACATTCATTCATTCAGAAGAAATTAAGTATCAATTCTTCCTAAATGTTCATAGTTAATGGACTCCCAGGGTTACTTTTTAAAACTCTGTATAATTAAAGTCTGTACTACCTTCTCATTACTTATCAACTCACAGTGGCTACAATATAAAAATTAAATGCTCAAGGATTAAGGTGATTAAATGGGAAAGGACAGGATGATGGTTACATACTGAAATGTGAGATTATTTTTCACAATGATTAATGCATATCATTCTAAGTTATGCTCTAAGACTTATTCATAACTAACAAAAATATTCTCTCATTAATAAAAATAATTTTCCTTTGTATTTACTTACACAATATAGGGCTTGAAAAACTTCCATTTTTATTACAAAGCTTACTGTATAATTAATTTTATTTATCATTCTGAATTATAAAAGGCCACGTTTTATATTTCTAGTTTAAAAGATCAAATACATAAAATTATATCTTTTTTTTAAAAAAATGACATTCACTTAAATGGATAATACATGTACATTAATTGAAATCTCTAAAATTATTACATGTAAACATACATACACCAGAAGAAATTAGAATTTTTTGCTTTAAATTAGCATTCAATATTGAAACTCCAAAATTCATAGTGATAAAAAAAAACACCAAACAAAACAAAACAAACTGAATGATATTCATTCTACATACTTAAAAAGAGATGCAGTAAGGCAGTTTTGGTGAACTTGTGGCACCCATGCTCAGAGTGCTGTTATCACTGAAAGCTCTAAAATGTTCACCATCACAGAATTAAGGCTATACATCAGTGTCTTTGCTATTCTTTTCACTGAGGCTACTGAGAAAAATAAGGGCTAAATGGAAAGAAAGTATGAAAACCAGTCACCATGGAAAGTGTAATTTATATATTATCTTCCTTCTCAATATGTAGGTCATATTGTTTTGAGGAAATAAGGAAAAATTTCAAGTAGCAAAAACAGCTATGAAAAAAACTGAGGCAATGGGGTAAAAATTTGAGGTAAATGAAGAGATTATGAAGAGAAAATTTAACTATACTGAAAATCAAACAGGTAGAATTTAAAGACAAGTTCTTCTTACAACTAATCTATTCCCTTTGAACAGCAGTGTCTCAACTAGGCAATTTATGAAGCTGCAGTAAAGCTAAATACACAAATCAAAGTTTTTCCAAGAAATAAGAGGTGAAATATTAAAGGGAAACTATAAAAAGAATACTTCTATCTCCAGAAAACTGGAAGCTCTTTGAGTACACTGAGTTTATAAATAGTACAAATTATATTGGTAAGTAGTCATGAGTAATACAATTAGGCACTAAAAATCAGTAAAGAAATTAAAAATCAGTTAAGTCGAAGTCCTACCTTGCTACTTACTGTAACCTATTCTTGGTTCCAAGTCAGTTAGTTTCAAGGGGATTCATGTTAGGCCTAGCTGTCTTGTGTCCCATTTCAGACCAATAAACCTTGTATTCTCACTATTGCTGCCTGCTCTCTCTGATATTTATATGTACCTCTCAAGGAGTGAGAGTTTTATGTTCAAACTACCAGCTCTTCACAATGTCTCCATTCCAGGAAGTTTCCTCAGCGGTTTCTACTTCAGATGGACATGGGGCAGTCAGAAAGGGACTTCATACCCTTTCTCCCCATCCCTGTCCTGTGACAATTACTATTAAAGCTTAAACTGTATGAGGCCAAGCTCATGGTGAATCTTCAACCTTTTCCCCATAGAGAGTGTTGAAATTCCTAAGTATTTACAATGAGGGAAAAACAAACCCCTGGTCTACCCCATTCCTAATTAGTAAAACACTGTACTTACTTTGGGATAATCCAATTCAAAGAATGTCTCCAAGTTGTTGATTAGATTAGGGTCTACCCCTTTCAGTGGTTTCAGAAGCGACACACCTGGGAGCTTGCTATATGGCTGTTTGTCTGTTGCCTTCTTGTTGAGGTGTAATCGGCTGAAAAGCAAATGACATATAGATTATTAAAGAACATATTAATGCTACATCAAAATAAAGCACATACAACCTACCAATAAATTGCTGTGCTGCATTCTAAATTGTGACTTTTTTTAAAAAGCTGACATCTTTCCAAAGCAGAAGACCTGAAAATGAAGGGAAGCAAAACTAAGCAAGCTTCTACTTTAGGAAAGCCAGAACTAAGCAGAAGGAAAGTTCCAACAAAGATCAGAACTTAGATGTATTCTGTTTATTGTCTATTGCTGTGCTTGATTCTTAAAAACTATGCCAGACATAGAGGAGGAACCTTAATTCATAGTGAAGAAATAAATGACAGTGTTAGCCCACATATTATTGCCCTTCCTCTCAAACTACCATCAAAGTGGCCAAATAACTGTAAAAATAGGTAAAAATAAAATCACATATAGCAGAAAAATACAGAAGGATAATGAGAATGTTTGAGGAAATTCTATTATTAACAGTCCAGATAACATACAATTAAAAATGGCAAGCAACTTGCACAAAAACAAGAAAATGGGATCATCAAAACTCCCAATACTCAAAAGCACAGAAAGGCAGGAGTAGAACAGAGGGAAGTTACAAATAAGAAAAAAAAAATCACAATGAGAAAAATGTCTATTAATGACATGAAGATATTATCAGTGTCACCAGATAACAGAGAAGGTGGCCTGGTTCTCCTTGCTAGAACATTCCAAGGTGCTACAGCACAAGGTTCCTAATGAAGAAATCCCTGCCAGAGAAGAGAGAAGGTGGCCCAATTAACATCAGGCTATCTAAACAAGAGATGACATCCAGCAGAATGGTAGTTTCTAATGACTTTCTCTCCAGTTCTCATAAGCACATAGCAAGTGCTTCTCCTAATCAAGGCTCCAGGCATTCAACAGTAATCAGATGGTACCATCCGCAAGATGTTTTAAACACATGTTTTCCCACATTTTAATATCTTGAAATCAATGGCATCTTATAATTGCTGCCAGCCAGATGGCAGTCCTGACAGTACCATGAAAACCAACCAAAAAGACCTTCTTTTACCAAAAATGCAAACAAATAAAAAACCAAAACAAAACCACTAGAATCAATGCCTCATTGATTCAAAGAACTACACTTTGAATCTATGAAGCACTTCTGGAAGCATACCACTGCCATCACTAGATCAATCAGCTATAGGCTCATGCCCAGGAAATTAACCCTGGGGCATATAGTAGCTAACACCTTATGTTTTCAATATGGCCACAGAAACTTTTTATAGCAGTAAGTTATCTACAATAGAAAAATTTTTAATTGACAAAATATTTGGCATAACAGTGCTACCCAAAGTGTTGTACAAGAATTGCTTTTCAAGGGCCGGGGATTTAGCTCAGTGGTTCCACCGCCTGCCTTGCAAACTAAGGACCCGAGTTTGATCCCTAGTACCAAAAAAAAAAAAAAAAAAAAGAATTGCTTTTCACTGATCTGCAATAAGAAGATGAGCGAAAAGAAAGCTTTGGAAAGTTTTTTTTTTTGGTACCAGGGATCCAACTCCTTGTGCTTGTGAGGCAGGTGGTGGAACCACTGAGCTAAATCCCTGGCCCTAACCTTTGCAAAGTTTTACAATAATATGACATTGCCATGACACCCACACATCTGATCATCAATTTATTGTTTCTGTGGTTTGCCAAACTTATCAGTCTATGACAGATTGGAAAACTCTAAACAACTAATTCTTGGCCACAGATAGTTTGGAAAATACTGATCTACAGAATTCATCTAGAGGGCTACACAGAAACAAAATGAAATTCTAAAACTTTAGCCACAAAAATGATCACTCTCCCATTTCTAAGAAAACAGCAGACCAGGTATCTGGAGAAACCTATAGGACATGTAGAATGCTGGTTTGAAAAGTTCCTATCACACATTTAACTGATTGAACTAGTAACATGTTCACATGGTTGAAATCACTAAAAATATAAAGTGGTTCTCATAAAAGAAGCCAACTCTGCCCACCTCCCATCTACCTAATTCCAATGACTACTTCCACAGCCTCATTAATGTGTTCACAAAAGGGCCATAATTCATATGTTTCACTGCCTGGCTACTATGATTTCAATTTGATCTTTCTCACTGGCTTGAATCATCAGTGGTAGATGCATGACTGTCCTTATACGGTGGTTTATACCACTTCTCGGGAGGTCTTTGATTACAATAATGGAAAGAAAGACATTGATTTAGCAGACCAGATGTCATCATATTACAGTTCCTTGGTATAAGATTGATAAAAGTGATTAGATCTGTTTATATCAGTAGTGATATAAACTGCACAATGGGACAGTCATGCATGTACTACCAGTGGTCCAAGGCAGGAACATGTTCCTTATCTATCCTTCCAGAGATATTTTTAAATATATACAGGCCAGGGGCTGGGGATTTAGCTCAGTTGTAGAATGCTTGCCTAGCAAGCATGAGGCCCTGGTTTGTTCTCAGCATCAAAAAATTAAAAAGCAAAACATACACACACACACAGGCCAAAACACACCTCCCTATGTGGGTTTTGGGCCCACAGTGCAAAGTAATTGTGTTGCCTGAAAACCCAAGAGATGGGATGAGAGAAACCAACATCTATGATCATGAATATAGGAAAAGAACTACACAACACCTAGAAATAAAACTACAAGCTAGACTTCCAGAATTACTCAGAATGCCTCAGAGAGAATGAGAGGCAAAGACATAGAAGTCATGAAATAGTTTAACCTATGGACGACAGGATAAAAGGATCTAAAATCCCAGTAGTTTTCATCTATTTGGTCTCATTATGTGATTATTAAGGGCTAAGAAACTGTCTCAAAACACCAAGTGCTGACCAATTTACAGATAAACCCATTCCACTAATAATTCCATAGCATTTGGCAAGCTTTAGATTAAAAACATCAAAGAGTATCAATCATCTAAACTGCACTAGTCTCACAGCTTTAAAATTTTGGTAAAGTTCAGACTGCATCGTATTTCCCTTCTCCTTTATTAAGATGTTTTACTTTAAATAAGTCATTTAGACACTTCCATCCTATCCTCTAAAGAGCTCTTCATATTAAGAATGCAGTATTTTATCATAGATTCATTCTAACTGCTCAAACAATGAAGGTTTAAGGAAGAATTGGCATTATATTTGAAATTTCTACTCAAAATTATAAGCCAGATAATACTGTAAGACCTTTTAAAAATCTCACTTGTAATCTTCCTTTGTCTCTGTCTCAAGCTTTCTTTAGTATTTTATTTCCATACTCCAAGGGGTATGCTCGGAGTGTATCCCTTAGGGCACTGATGGCAAACTCAAACTGCAACCCCAAATCCCCTTTTTTAATCATAAAGTGCCAACACTGCAATTAAGCCCGAATACTGATGTCTTAGTTTAGAAAAAACAACTCATACATTAACATCTATTGTCCTAAAAGAAAAACAACATGCTAGGTTTGCCATCATTGCCCTTGGATAGGAGATCCTCCAAACATGACTGACAGCCCATTTGCTTGATGTCTCAAAAGTGGCCTCAGTGGTGCAATCCTCCAAGTGAGCCGGCTTTGAGTCTCTGACTGGACCCTACAGGTTTACCGGTTTCAAACCAG
This sequence comes from Heterocephalus glaber, assembly GCF_053883595.1. Lineage (NCBI taxonomy): Eukaryota > Metazoa > Chordata > Mammalia > Rodentia > Bathyergidae > Heterocephalus > Heterocephalus glaber. Next base: position 22,826,138 of record NW_028258316.1, read on the forward strand.
TTTTTATTGTATGTCAGTTCAGTGTTTCTGCATTGGGTAGACAGTATGAATTCAAGCCTATGGCATCTACATATTGCATGCATAGGATTTCTCATGGATGTCCACTTCTACCCTCTGCCTAGAGCAGACATATGACTTGCTTTTAGCCAGGATTCTGGGTCTATCACTTTCTCAGTTCCAGGTTCTGTACTGAAAATCTAGATCTACTCTCCTATCAGGCATTTGGCTCACAGCCTTGACCTTTTTGTTGATGCATAACATATTGCAAAGCCACACAAAAGTGTACACCTCAAAGACTTTCCCAAGGTGAAACTCCCTGTAACCTTCAGGCAAATCATGAAACAAAAGTATTACTAGAATCCGCAAGGCCCAGCATGTCCCCTTGTATTTACTCCTCCTATTTACTATCTTCCTCTTGGATAATCACTACCCTGACTGCTAACACCACAGACTCGTTTTGCCAGTTTCAAATTCTATGTAAATATAATTCCACTGGATACACCCTTTTGCGTCTGGGTTTTTAAAATTATGCTAGTGACAGTCATCCTTTCTGCTACATTTGGTTATAGTTTATTCTTTCTCAATTAAGTACAATATTTTTTGTCAATATATCTATCACATTTTACTTTCTGATGACAGAGAGTTGGGTTGTTTCAGTTGGGTGCTATCACAAATAGTGTACATCCTTGTCTCTGTCCTTACACAGTATTAAAAACAGCGGTCCCCCATCCCTTGAGCCTTTAACTTTTGGAAAGATGAAGAAATACAGAGAATGAAATTACTATCCTATCTGGAAAAATAATCAGACAAAATAAAGCAAACAAAAGTTTTACAATACAAGACATTAAGGAAGACAATGATTCCTGAGATATGGAAAACAAATGAGGTAAGTGCTACAATTGTCCCAACTCACTGCTTTGACACCATTTCAGGCCATGGTGCAAGGAAGGGTGAACCAGGCAGAGGAGGGGATGGAGTTGAGTACAGAAAAATGTTTGTCTGCAACATTGTCAGGCATACAAAGAACTAGGAAAATAAAAACAAAATGAACTCAGAAATGTTGCTGGGGGGTAGTTAAAAAAGAATTGTGATGCCTTATATACAAGTACATACTCTGCACAATGAATGTAATCACTACAAACCACAAACATATGCCATTAAAAAAAGAAACGTTGCTGGGATTAGAATTAGCAGACAAGACTGACTCACTGCTCTGCCTTCCCTCTTCATCTCTGGAACATGATGGAGATCTTCCTGTCTTGTTTTCAAGCTCTGTGTATTATCATTACAGCATGTCCATGTGTTTGGAATGGGGCAGGTGGTTCTAACAAGGCTATTTTCCATTCAGAAGTAATGTCCTAGCCTCTGCAAATGCAGCGTGATATAGATTATCTTCCAAGCATGTTTATGACACTTTTGGAGGAGAGAGAAAGAAGCCATCTGAATTTTAAGAGGTGTTCCTTTAAGACTTTCTCATTTCAAGTGTGTGCTGGGGCACTTGTGAGAAATTCTGTCTTACCCTCTACAGCATACCACAACTGCTGAAACAAAACCTGTATTTCAACAAGATCCCTGGGTGATTTACAAGCACATTCAAGCTTGGGAAGCACTGCTTTAAGACTCTGCTATAAACTCTTCCTCAGTGTTAAGCACAAGGCTGAAAAGGTAGCTCACCTTTTTTGCAAGAAATACTATGAAAGACCAAAAGGGAAACAACCAGGATCTTTTCTGTGATTTTGTAAGAGAACAAAATACAAGTAGCAGTGCTGGAAGGCAGGGGGAAGTATTCGAAAAGGATGCACAGGAAAGGAAGAATCAAGAGAAAGTGAGAATTCAGAATTCATGGGGCTGCCCAATTATTGATGAGAGGGCTGCCGGGGTCAGGGAGGGTGCCCAGGGAAGAATCTCAAGTTTGGATTTAAGGACCTGTGGTACCCATTACAAAATCTGGGCACAACAAGAGATAGGAAGTATAACAGCACTGTACTAACTTTAAATAAGTTGTTCTTAAGACATCTAGCAGAGCTAGTGGTTCACAACAGTTATTACACATAGTATACCAAGAGGTCACTTAAGGCTCCAGCTGGAGTCTAGAGATCTGCAGTTTCTTAAGCATCTCAAATGATTCTGATGTAAGCTGACAGTGAACTCCACTTGGAGAAACACCGGAGTAGAGTGTAAATTTGCAATAGCCCAGCAAAGCAATGATACAAAGTTATATTCCCAATATTTAAAATTCTTGAATAAATGAATTGGAACTAAACAAATAGATACAGCGCTCAGAGGTAAAGTTAGCCAAGAGATAGGAGAGCCAGCCACATGCTATTCAGAGGTGGTCAAAAATGAAAAAAATATTATACAACTAGTAATACATGAAGGAGACTAGGAGTGAGCAATAATCAAAATAGAAAGACAACCGGGGTAGCAGTAAAATCAGAGGACTCATGAGGATGACTGTTTTATTTTTCAATGGGTCAAGAAAGAACAATATTAAATCCAGAAAAGAAGTCAAGACAAAGACTGATTTAACTAAATTAACTGTCATCCACTATGTACTTAGTGACTTCTGAGCACTGCTGTCAGGGACAAGGCAGGTGATGTAACTAACACAGGGGTAGACTGTCTAAAAACAGGTTAAAAAGAAAATGCATGGGAAGTCAGAGATGACAACAGTGAATAAACATGTTTCCCTGGAACCTGATGGTTTTGGGAAAAGGCTATAAAGTGACTAGGTGGAGAGGAAGGGTTTTTAGTTCAATTTTGTAAGAAAACTTGAATACATAAGCCAAGGAGAAAAAGCTAGCCAAAAGGTAGAGAAAGAAAATTAAAAACAGAAACAAAACAAAATAATAGCAAGATAGGCTCCACAGTGTGAAGTAGGAGTTAAGGTAATCTGCCAAGAATGTGGGAGAACAGTAAAGATTTAGAAGAGGTAATGGATGACAGAACTAAATATAGAAACAAAATACTTCCAGAGTGCACCGTAGGCTTAGCTGAGATCTGAGACCATGAATGTGTGGTAGTACTAATCCACATGGTGTGTGATTACCCTCCAAAGGATTCTGCAAATTGAGAGGCTATAAATTATTGGATGGATTCAGGATAACAGGGCAGACTAATAGGAGGCCCCAGCAAGGTGAGGCAAGGTGAGGCAAGGAAGGGGCAGGATAATGAAGTCATGAACTGTGGGTTCTGGGCCAACTGGAGAGTTAAATTACACCAACAGGAGGTAGGCACTGGATTCAATGGTGGATAAACAGCCAGGGCAGTCCTCCTCAACCCAGGCTGCACATCAAAAGCACCCCGGGAAGTTTTTACAAAATCCTGATACCATGACCAATTAAATCAGAATCTCTGCGGGTGGGATTCAGGCATCAGTATTTTTTTAAGCCTTCCATGTGACTCCTAACTCAAAGTAGAGAACCACAGGCCTAGGAAGACTGCATTGTAGGAACAAAAGAGAGTTGAGATGGAAACTTTTAGACCCATCAGCAGTTAGGAGAGGGATGAAACTGTGAGGCCTGAGAAGGAACAGCTCCGTGGTGTGAGAATGGGAAGTCAGAGGAGAATGCAATGGGCCTTCTCCATCACAATCCAAATGTTTCCGATTGCTGGAAACTAAGACTTACAGAAAACAGAGAAATTCCCATACAGATAACCCCTTTCCCTTTGATTTACTTACAGGGTTATTTTTAGGTGACCTCTGGCAGTATATAGTATAATGACTTAAGGGCATGGACTGGTGGCAGGCTGCCTGGGTTTCTTTTCCAGTTTGTGAGCTGTGCCCTGGGGGAGTTACTTCTTTATCGAAAGTTTTTAAAAAAGTGTGCATAATAGTTCCTACCTTAGGGTAGCTATGAGAAATACCTGAGATTAAGCCACAAAGTAAATATTCAATAATAAGTATTATTTGTAACATTAACAACAAAATCCCCACTCTGCTATAATTTCAAGGGCATTTTCCACCAAATGTAACTTCTGTAAATTACCATAGTTCTGAAAATGAGGTAAAATAGAAGAAATGAAGATAGACAGAAGCAGACAAGAAAAAAAAATCACAATTCAAATATTGCACTTTTAAGAAGACTGCAACTTCAGGACAGAATCAAAGCTACCCAAGGTTATCCTTATATTTACTCCCTACCTTTATTTAGGCTTTTCTTCTAGGCCATCACACCCAAAATTCCTTAAGATACTACAAATCCACAAATCTGCATAGTTGATAAAGAGCAGAAATTTGATCTTAAGGATTCAGAGGCAGGCATGGTGGTGCACGCCTGTATTTCCAGCATTCAGGAGGGTGATGCAGGAGTCCAAGGCCAGCCTGGGCTACTTAGAGAGTTCAAGGTCAGCCTGAATTATACAGTAAGGCTAGACCTCCTCTCAAAAAACCAAAAGGGGAGAGAGGCAGAGGGGGAGGGAGGGGGAGGAGGGGAGAGACAGACAGACAGACAGAGACAGATTCACAGATCAAAGAATGTTTTTAGGCAAAATAGGCTAATCACTCCTTATAAAAATACAATGCGGGGCCAGGGATTTAGCTCAATGGTTTCGCCACTTGGGTGCAAGGACCCGAGTTCAATGCCCAGTACCAAAAAAAAACCAAAAAACCCCAAAAAATCAATGGACTATGTCCATGTCTACCTCAGGCAAAAATCCAGACCATCCTTTCACCTGTAAAATGAGCCATTATCTTTCTACTTTTGGTTGGGCTATTTCTCTCTCCCATAAGCCAAGATTAAACTTCCTATATGTTCATAAATTTCAAAAAGCATAAATATTCCCAGCTCCAGAAAATAATGCACCTCACTCTCTCAGTGTCCATACTCCATGCTTGAGTGTGCACTTTTCTTTCCCAAATAAATCTTTTCCATGATGCTTCCTGCCTAATCCTGACGATTCTTTTTCTGTGACGAGAGTCAGCAAACTTATTCTGCGGGAAGGGTAGGCCTAGGTTCCCCATCTCTGCTTTGGGGACCTCTTTGGACCCTGTTCCATAACAGATGCCACACACTGATGATACATACACCAAAATGGGAGGACTGAAAATTCATATATTTTTAAAAAATTCATATATATTCATATTCAGTCATTATGTTCATTTTTTAAAACAAAAATCATCTCTAAGAAAGATCAAAAGGAGGAAGGAGAATGACTGAAAACCTCTATGGTTAAAACAGAATAAGCCAAAACATGGTATAAAGCCTAATGCACGGTTTAAATTATATTCAATATTTAGGTTCACAAATTTAAAATTACACCAAATATTTAGGAAATTTAAAGTTTTATAATCATCCAAAAGTGTAAAAACAAAGCAAGTATGAGAATAGGGAACATTAAATACCACAAATTATTATTCATTTTAAAAAGCCTGTTACAGTTTTTAGGATTTGGCTTTTGCTATTGTTTCAGCTGTGTTCTCCTTTAGGCTAGTTCATGGTTCTCAGTCGGGCAAAGCTAGCTCCAGCATCCCTTAATGTCCTGTCCTCAAAGCCTGACTCAAGGCTTTCGGACGGCAATGTTCCAGGCCTCAGGGCCAGCAGGAGCTGCATTTTCGATTCTTAGTTCTCCTAAAATAAAATGTTTCCTCCATTTAATTTTCAGAAATTAGATTTTATTACATTTTCAGGAACACAGTGAGACTAGAATGGGTTTCCTATATGGCTTGTCAATGGTTTTGATTCCATTTTTAAAGAGTTAAAGTGACATTAAAACTTAAGTGGGCAATTGGGCAACTTGGGGAAGTTAGAAAGCTCAGTAAATTTTCAACACATGTATCATTTTCCTGAGGAATTATTTCTAATTAAATCTAGAGTTACTGTCCATTCACAACAACAAAAAACGACATTTAGGTTATTAAGACATTGCCACCTCCACAGCCAGGGAGGGAGGGAAGGAGGGAGGGAGGGAAGAGAGAATCTCACAGCACTGCTGCTGCCCACCTGGACCTACCCCTGGCCAGCAGGACAGAGAAGTGGAGGCACCTGGGGGTGCTTTCTCAGAGTATCTTAGCCTAAAGACCAAAGGTTGAGAGGAACTAATCATAGAGAGGCCTTCAGGGCCCTGCTTTTTCTGTTGTGAGCTAGAAGAATCTCTCTTCAGGGAACATTTCAAAAAGAACTTTAGGGGACAGTAATAAATATTCAGGAGTTTTGCGGGACCTTACAGCTGCCTCATCCTAATGAGTCCTAACTGCCTCAGAACTAATGGGTTGAACTTATGTTAGCTCATTTATTTTTATTTCCTACTATCCCAATCTTAAAGCTACAACTCCCTCTTTCATCATTTTAGCTGTTTTAGTCTCCCCTCTCCCAGCTAGTGATTCAATGGTTGGTACCATTTTTAAATAATTTCTTTTATAGTTTTGTATTCTAATTTAGCTTTAGCAAAAAGGAAGCCTGGTAGGAAGAGAAACCAGTGGAGGATGACAGGTGAACCAAGATCAGGTAGTGGGTGGTGCTCTTTCCCCTGGCAGCTGGCAGCAGCCTCTGAAGCACCCTTCCTTATGCAGTTCCTGGGGCCATAAGAGAGGCACAAGAATTTCACTTAAGGCTTCCAAGAACAGAATATGGATTGCACAAGAGCAAAGGTCACCTTGCTTAACAGCCCCAATTGTGCAGTTTTCATAGTTGTGCTGTGTGCTTCACTTAAACCAATTTATCTAACTTCAGGAATTTCTCTTCTGTTCCACATCATCAAGCTTGTTAATATTTCACGTAAAATTGGGTTTACTGCCACGTCAGCAGGTCCCTACTTCACATGATTGTGCTCTGGAAGGCTATTGCTATGTTTATGATCAGCAGGTGTCATGACTAATGTTATTGCCATAAAGCAGTTATCATTTCAAAGTGTTACTGCATTAAAGCAGGCTTCAGCAGCAGTACAGAACATACCATTTAGTACAACTTTACCTTTGCTGACCCAAGATTTGCCTGAGAATGAAAAATAACCAACAGTGAATTAGCTATATAGGAAAAGAAACTGTATCTACTGGACAACGGATTCAGATTACAGAACATAAATGAATCCACCACCAGAGAAAACAAATGGGAGATCTTTAAAATCTCAACAACAATGCAAATCCCACCAAAACAAACTACACACACACATACACAGATTAATCTACTAAAAGAGTCAGCTCCACTGTATAGGAAGCAAGTAGAACATACTGCTTTGCTGACAGCAACCAAGAAAGAGACCTCCTAGCAGCAGCTATGGGCTGACCACATAGTGTTTAAACACACAAAAACCCTCAAATGTTACATGAACTCAAAAGGCCACCAGGGAGGGTATCCTTGTCCTCTTTACACAACTCTGTAAAGCTACTCTTTTAAAGCTGAACTTAGTGTTAAAACTGTTCTGTGTATAAAATAATATTCCACAGCTGCAGGAAAACCAGGGACAGCGCTTCAGGATTTGCATTTGTGAGTGGATTTAGAATAGCCCTGGGCTCTGCATTCCCAAAGGACAGATTTGAGTGCAAGGAGTATTTATGGCAAGAGTACTAATTCCTTTGGAAAACCTTTGGGGGAAAATTCAGGTTTAACAAAGTTTGAAGCTAAACAAGTTATTGGTATAGTCCCATTTCTGTTTTAACCTTCAACTGGTCAGTAATAGTGAGATAAATACACATTCCAGTTGGTCTTAGTAGTTTCATTAAAATCTATGGTTATAGGGGCTGGGGATTTAGCTCAGTGGTTCCACTGCCTGCCTCACAAGCAGAAGGACCCGAGTTCAATCCCCAGTAACAAAAAAATAATAAAAATAAAAAATATAAAATCTATGGTTACAGAAAGTATCCCCAATTCTGACCATGTGTCTTGAACTACAATGGCCATCAATCAGAGTGAATTAATGAATGAACAAAAATTCAGTATTACTACTGGAGAAATCTCTAAGATCAGTCATTCAACAAGCATTAACTGAGTATTTAGTAGGCCCTGGAGATACAAAAGTAAATGAGACAACATCTCTAGCTTCAGACTTAAGTTTACAATGTGGTAAATCCAAAGTACTATGGAAAGACTTAAAAGGGCACACCTTACCTAATAGGGAACTAAGTCTAAGTTGACTTAAATGAACAGGAGTTAATTAAGCAGAACAAAAGAAAAAAGAAAAGAAAGAAAAAAGAAAAGAGACAATTCTAAAGAAAGTACACTGCACATTCAGAGTAATGCTAGTATTTCAATGTTGCTGGCGACACAGGTACGAGGGTATGGCTATACACCCAAGGAAGGAGCTGCACAAGTCTTGAAATTAATCTGAAGACAACTGGGAGCTATGGTTTCTTCAAGGGCAAGGCTACAGTATGGAAAATGAACCAGAAGGGGAGCAAGGCTGCAGGTAGTGATAGCGCTGAGCAGAGAAAGTCCAAACAATCTAGGGCAGGTAGATATGAACCAATGATGTGGGGAAAGGGAGGGATAATGAATCAACAGAACCATCACTGAATATTAAAACTGACTTGTAATTTTCACTTCGCTCTTTAAAGTTACTATACTATAGTCAAATTCTGTATCTTCTCAGCACAGTTTCAAGGGGCTTAATCTCTCAAGTGCCTCATTCATTAACCAACATGTTCCTGCAGTGATGATCTTGGCTGGTCAGCACTGGACGGAAGTCCATGGGCTTCCTCAGGACTAAAACCAGAACAGAAGTCCTCAATTTACATTCCACCAAGGCTTAGAACACTGATATTTTTATGAATTTAAGGCAAAAATCATACCACCTAAATATTCCAAATGCTAAAATTTAGATTAAAAACATTAAATTCTGACAGGTAGTTTATCTCAATTATACTGATTCAATGAACTTCCATCAAAGCTATGCAACAGATGTAAAAGTTGCTACACTAGAAACATTAAAAATATCATATTTCTAGAAAGCAGAAATTAACCTGGAAAATTCTCCAGGAAAAGGACCTTTGCCTTCCTAGAGAACAGTTAATATTGTGGATATGGGCAGTATTTCCATACTTGCCTGGCACCTCCAGTCAATTAATAGAAAAAGTATAAACCCTAATGCAATTATTATGCATGGAAAAGAAAAGTGATAATCAGAGGCGGAGGGCAGGAGGAGGAAGAGTGAGAAGAAAAAGGAATAGAGGGGAGGAGAGTAAGGCAAGGTGTCTGGCTTAGATACCCTTATCACACAGCAAGATGGTTCTTGGAGGGCTAACGGAAGAAAACTGGTTTCACCTCCATTCCCAACTATCCAAACATACTGGCTCACAAAAAGGAGGAAAAAAACAAAAACATATAGATCACTTAACCAGCCAGGCATGGTGCCGCAAGCCTGTAATCCCAGCAACTCAGAAGCCTGAAGCAGGAGGATAGCAGCCAGCCTGGCCTACATAGTTAGTTCAAGGTCAGCCTGAACTGCACAGCAAAACCCTGTCTCAAAGAGAAAGAAAGAAAGAAAGAATGAAAGAAAGAAAGAAGCAAAGAGAGAGAATGATAGAAAGAAAGAAATGAAAAAAAGAAAGAAAAGAAAGAAGACAAGACTCATAGTTGTTTTTAGAAAATTAAAAATCTGGAGAAGCAGACCCTTCTGACAAGGATATATCTGCTATCTAAAATATAAGAGGACTAAGTCTCAGGAAGGAGCAAAACAGCTGATAGATACCAATGAGCAGAGATGGTTTCAAAACACTGGACATACTGGCTGTCTCGTTTACAAGTTATCAATTTTTAAATTTGCAGGCTTATAGGAACTGTAAGACATTTGTGAAATCAGAAAAATATAACTTCATTGAGCAAGAACTATTCATTGTACTAATCAAATTTATTTCTGCTTTTTAATACAGGCCAACATTTAGCTCTTTATCTCATAAGAACAGAAAATAAAACAAGTCTAAATGAAGTAGATCCCATTACACACTGTATTTAATATTTTTAAAATAACCACTTTTTAAATGCTTTCATTTTTCTTAGTAATTTTATTACCATACTTGTATTACTTCAACATTTTAACAATTAGAAGCTTGCAGATACGCTCCTTTACCAGACATCCCAGAGAATGAGCCACACACATCTTCCAAAATAGACTACATTTTTACCAGCTATAAGCCCAAGTTTTCAGAGGGGTATCAATATATGCTTACTTTATTTATACTTTGCTTTATTTGAGAAAATGATTGTAGGGGCTATAAAACATTTATTAGACCATATACCCTTTAATGAAACAGGCTATTTAGTATAGTATTTTAACCAAAACACTGTTGCCAAAGTTCTTTAATCTTGCTTGTTACATGGTAAGTTCAATTGCAATTTTACTAAATACAGTAGTGCAAAAAAGAAACACGCTTAATTCTCTGCTTGAAAACAACTCACATTAAACAGGAAAGTTATCTTTATTTCAATAAGAAAGGTATCAAATCAGACATGTAAAAATTTTTTTGAAGGCAGAATCAGACCAGAAGGTACTTTTAAAAAGAGTTACTTTATATACAAATTAATCTATTATTTGCCTTACATCAGCTATCCATTTCAAAAAAATACTCACAAGATTCTTGTAATTAGCAACTCACTCTAACAATGGTATAAATTAATTGTGTTTTGTTTCCACCTCACTTCTGGGGAACCTGTTACCATCAGTAAAAAACATAATGTCAGTCACTAGAAATAATTACAAAACCTCTCTACAGGGGCTCAAGCTAAATGTTTGTACTATTCTTAAAAACCTAAAGTATTTTAAGAATATGTTTGATCTTTATCATTGAGCACAAAAATAACTTAATACAACTCCAGAGTTGTCTCAAGTCTAAGTGTGAACATTTCCAGATGGTTATGAAATACTAGGATGTTCAGTAATGTTAACTTTGATTAAAGAAGCATGACATTTATCAGTGTGTATGTAACAGTGAGGATGGGAAGAAAGGGGCATATAATAATCCCAGATAGAAAGAAGTTAGTTTTCTCCAAGGTCACCTATAAGTTTAATAATTTCAAAAGCAAAAAAAGAAGATTACCTAAGACTCTGAAACAAAGATTCTAAAAGCTTTAAGTAAAAATGTATAAAAAGTTTAAAAAGTTTTTGCAAAAGACTAAGGAGAGGTTTGCCTCACCAGTTAATAAAATTTCACTAATTAACACAGTGGATACTGGTTTAGAAATAGTTTTATAAAATGGCACTAGAAGGCTTGGAATATACCCAAGTACAAAGAAGAATTTTACAATAATAATAGTATTTTCAAAACAGTGGAATAAGCAAGTAATCATTTGATTCACAATGTTGGGACAGGTGACGAACTGAAACTAAAATTAGGGCTCTAGATCTCATTATATACCAAAGAAAAATATTGGGTGAGTTAAAGAATAGAATGCAAGAAAAAAAATAGAGTGACTCAGTACTAAAAGCAAACAGACTAACATACAACAATTAGGAATGAGAATAAAAATTATTACAACAAAGTGAGAAAATAAAAGACTTGTCTACCTAAAACACACACTTTTCTCCATGTTAAATATATGAACAAAGTTGGAAGACAATAAAACAAACTGCAGCAAAAATAACTACACAAACCCTACAACATACGACGGATAAAAGAAGAATGAGCATTACATTAAAAACACAACTTAGTGATACACTGCAGCACAGGCAAAAGATAGTAAGTATATAGTTTAAAACCAAATGTAAATAATACATAAATAAATGAAAAAGTGTTCAACAGTACAAGTTATTGAAGAATTAAAAAAAAAAAAAAAAAAAAGAGAAAAGCCTGATAGTAAAGGAAATGGGGATCATCATACAATGTTACCAGGACTAGGAACAGACGTAACATTTTTATAGGGCAATATGTATCAGAGTCTAAAAGGTACATTACTTTTGGTCTAGTAATTCTTCCTTTAGAAATGGAAACTTTGAGGTATCTCTCAAAGATATATACATAAAAATTCATCACAGAGGGGCAAGGATTTAGCTCAGTGATTCCACAGCCTGCCTCGCAAGCCCAAGGTCCAGAATTCGATCCCTGGTACCAAAAAAAAAAAAAAAAAATTCATCACAGGGGCTTGGGGATGTCAGCAGTGGAGCGCTTGCCTAGCATTCAGGAGGCCCAGGGTTCGATCTCCAGCATGAGGAAGGGAGGAGGAAGGCAGGGAAAGAAGGAGACAGGAAGGAAGGAAGTTCATGGAAATGGTGTGTAATAAACTTTAAAAAACCAAAATGCCCATCAATAACAACAAATATTAGTACCTCATGAACTAAAACACTACACATCTATTAAAAGTGATACAGGGCCGGGGATTTAGCTCAGTGGTTCCGGCGCTTGCGTTGCAAGTGCAAGGTCCTGAGTTCAATCCCTGGCACCAAAAAAAAAAAAAAAAAAAAAAAAAAAAAGTGATACAAAGGTGACACATTTTTTTGACATGAAAAACAAATGGTCATGACATTTTTTTTTTTTTTTTGTACCGGGGATTGAACTCGGGTCCTTGAGCTTGCGCAGCAGGCGGAGAAAACAATGAGCTAAATCCCCGGCCTTGACATTTTGCACGACAGCTTCCTGGGAAGCAGCCTTGGATGCCTTGTTTCTCACTCTTATTTCTAGCACCCAGAACAGTGCCTTGTAGAAAACTGTTTTTCAGTAACCACTTATTAAATAGATGGTTTTAAAAGCCAGTTACAGAACAATAATCATAATATGATCCCTTCCTCTCTCTCCCTTCTTCCCTCTCCTCCTCTTCCCCCCTCCCTCTCTCTCACACACACCTCACACAGAGAAAAGTGTAACTGGAAGGAGAGTCACAAAAGGTTATCAGGGTGACGATACTGTTTTGGGGTATATATTTTACCTTTTTTTAAAATTCCTCTTTGTATTGTCTAAGTTCCTTATATAGTAAGCTTTCTTTATTTCTATGACTGGAAAAAGTAACAAAAAATTTCAAGAACCCACATATTTCAAATGAACTCCAGAATGTGTTCAGCAGCTGCAGCTCAAAAACGCCAAAAAACTAAGATCGACGATATTGAAAGTGGCATATTTTCTTTATCTTTCAAAGAAATATCACTGTATCTGTTTAAGCAGCATCTTTCTGCAGTATCAGGAACTGCCATACTATATTAATAAAGTTCAATACTTCCAGAAAGAAACACTTTTTATGTAGTAAAAGCTAAAATAACTAATTTCTTAAAAATCATCCCCTCTCCTAACATACACCTACCCTATTCCAGATGCTAAAATCAGTTCCTTATTTTTTCAGGCTAAGAATCAAAGTGAATCCAGATCAGTAATGTGCTCTACACAATTCTTTCTTTTATTGACATAAGCAGACTTCACTTTAAAGACAATTGAAGCATTAAAACCAGCCACATACCCTCCATCCTTTTACCCTACTTTACTTCATTCACAGGTTTCATCGCCATCTGGAATAACCTTTGGATATTTTTTTCATCTCTCTATCTTCTAGAACGTAAGCTCCTTGAGGACAGGTATTCTGTCCTGCTCACCCCATGTCACCAGCTCAAAAACAATGAATGGCATCTAGTAGCCCTGAAGAAGTATTTGTTAAATAAAGAACAGATGCGGAGGGGAAGGATAAAAATCTGAACAAGACAAAGAAAAAAGACTGAAAAAGAAAAAGGAAACCATACTGAAATGTACACACTAATGACTCAAACCTACGATGCCAGCTCAGGGTTTTGGTGGACAGGTGTTTTACGCCTATCCAATCACACAGAGCTCTTCCGGAAGGAGAAAATCCACAGGGAAGTCTCTCCAGGTGGCTGTAAGCAGCCCCCAGCACAGTGGAAACCATCATCACTGTCAGCAATGTGGCTCTTGCAGACAGGAAAAAAAAAATACACCATACATCTCGGCCCAGATAAAAAAAAAAATCACACGAATCCCCAACACAATCGAACAAGCCAGCAGCCTTCCGCCTGACACGTAGGAGCAGCCTCCTTCCCCCAAGCTTTGCAGTCGCCTGCAAACCAGCAACCTCTTCCCCGGTCAAACACTCTACGGTCCTAAAGACCTGCCACCCCCGCCCGATCCGGTCCAAGGTGACCACGGATGGGGAACACGGTCTGAGCCTTATCTTATTCCACCCCACGGGAGCCCCGTCCCCTCCCAGTCCCAGCGTCCCCTCCCAGTCCCAGCGTCCCCTCCCAGTCCCAGCGCAGAAGCCTCCCAGCCTCGCCCGCTCCCCGCGGCCTCGCCCCTCGCCCCTGGGGCCGCCCCTCACTCACGTGTAGATAATGGCCATGAAATGCATCAGCCAGAGCACCACGAAGAGGACGAACCCGAACACGGCCATTCCCTGCTGGGCCAGGTCCTGCAGCGCCATCCCCCGGCCCGGCCCACGCCGGCCGCCGCCGCGGACAGCGTTCCCGCCTGAGGAGCGCGGGGTGGGCGCCCGGTGCAGGGGCGCGGACAGCGGGGAAGGTGGGAGAGGAAGGGGCGGAGGGGTGGGGACGGAAGGGGCGGGCAGGGCCTGCGCGCTCTCGCCGTCCCGTGCGCGCTCGCGGCTGCGGGCACTGCGGTACCTCCGCGATCCGGGCGGCTCTGGCCCCGCGCGCGTCTGCAAGCCCTTCGCCTTGGCCCGGCCTCCCTGCCGCCCGCTTCCTCGCTGCCGGGCTCCAGACCTTGCAGCTCCGCTGTCCGGCCTCGCCGCCGCAGCTCCGCGCACTAATCGAAACCGGCGGCTTGCGCCCGGACTCCTTGCCGCCCCGCCCGGCCCCCGCCTCCGGGCCCTGCGGTGCCGCCCTCCGGGGGGCGGGGCGCCCTGCGCTGCGACGGGAGCGCGCCCCCGGGCGGCGGGTGCCGGGCGCGCGCGGGGCTCTCCCCGGGGTCCCCTCGCCCGTCGCGGCCCACCTTATCCCACCTTGTACCCCGGGCGCTGAGGACGGGCGGCAGCAGGCGGGGCGGCGACCGGGTCGGCTCGAGGCCCGGTGTCCAGCTCGGAGGCTTCTCTTGCTCGGTCTGACTCTGCTGTTCCCTGGTTCCCCAGAAAAAGACACGGCAGCTTCCCGAGCTCTTCTAGCTGTGCAGCTTCCAGCCCTGCCTGGGCAGCGTCCCTGCCGACCGCGCGTTGCTCCGAACGTCCAGGCCTCCTCCAGGCCACGCTCCTGGGTGCAGGGCTTTCCCTGGCCTGGCTCTCCCGCTGCCCTTGATGCGGTGAGAATCTGGGATGAAAATACACCCGAGTGTTACCTTCCATGCCTCGCAGATCCCTAAGCACCTTAGAGACTGTATTAGAACCGAAATTCTCAAACTCAATGTAGAGATACGGGGTTGCGACATGTAGCTAAGCAAGTGCTTGAAATGTAGCTAACGCGAATCAGGATGTGCTGTTACTGTTAACAATTCACTCTGGATGTCCGAGACTATTTCAAGAATAAATTTCACACGAACTAAATGTTGAAATGATAAATTCTAGATATATTAATTTCACTTTTTAAAAGAATTTAAAATTTTAAGTACACATGGGGACAACAATGTTCTAAAAATGCAGTTACTTTGGAAAATAAGGTAACAGTAATTATCCTAATTTTAGGATAAATTTTAAATCCATACAGGAAGGTGCTAGTACTAAATGTTTCCATTTGTTTCTTTGGTCTAGAGGAGTTTATATTGTTTTTGCTTGTTTTATGTTTAAACAATGTTTATTATTTTAAATGATTTCCTTTTAAATAATCCATGACCTCCCTTGGGAGATTTCAGACGTGAATTCAGTTTCAAAAAGAGGTTGTTTATTTTATTGTGATTATTTAATAGTGATTGAACTACTTCAATCTTGTTAAATGATAAACTACAATTAGAAAAGAGTTTAGGGTCTGTACTGTGAACCAATCCTGGACTCACAATGCCCTTGGTTCAATTGGTGTAAAGTTAGTGGGGAAGAACAGTGCGTAGAAACTAAATTCCCACTGTTGGCAGTTACTGGTTGATAAAATTATAGTAGGATAGAATCCTAACATTGAAATCACATTGCAAACAAAAAAATTTAAATGTCACGATTTTAGCTAATGGAGTCTAAAGCACACTTTAGAAAACTACTTTAACACTTTTATTTTTCAAATGAGAATGCATCTCACATTCAGTGGCGTCTTACAAGTAATTGGCAGGGTCTCCTTCCCCTCCCCATAATGTGAATCTTAGTAATATGCATCATTTTTTTTTTTTTTCCTCCCTGGCTGCCTGAGGATCTGTTGCCATCATGAATGACACGGTAACTATCCGGACCCGGAAGTTCATGACCAATCAACTACTTCAAAGGAAACAAATGGTCATTGATGTCCTTCATCCCGGGAAAGCAACAGTACCCAAGACAGAAATTCAGGAAAAACTCACCAAAATATACAAGACTACACCGGATGTCATTTTTGTATTTGGATTCAGAACCCATTTCGGGGGTGGCAAGACAACTGGCTTCAGCATGATTTATGATTCTTTGGATTATGCAAAGAAAAGTGAACCCAAACAGAGACTTGCAAGACACGGCCTGTATAAGAAGAAAAAGACATCAAGAAAGTGGAAGGAACTCAAGAACAGAATGAAGAAAGTCAGGGGCACCACAAAGGCCAATGTTGGTTCTGGCAAAAAGCTGAAAGAGTAAAGATTTTGCAGTGCTTGTCTGCAGTGACCGCTGGTTTTTCACGAGAGGATTAATAAACTGTAAAAACTTTTTTAAAAATGCAACATTTTGCATTTTCTAACTAACTGCATCTTCTTAAAACTGGTGAGCTACATCAGTTGCTCAACTTAAGCATTTTGTTATATTCTTCTTTTTCCCAAAATATTTTCTGGAACCTTACAACAAACAATTTTATACAGTAATCAGTAACACAGGAAAATAAGGTCAAAAAAAGTTAAAAATCCTTAAGAGTTAACAGAATTGCTGTAATTGAATATAATCGATAGATGAAAGATCAGCTACATTATATTTGACCCTAGTTAAAAGTAAGTCTGTCCAAATCTGGCTTTAAAACAACTTTAGAATATGCAATCAATATTTTGTGGGTGATGTACCTTCCAAAATCTAAATTCTTCCCATGCCATGTGGCAGCATAGGAGCCTACCAGAGACCTCACCTTGATTGCTGATCTCAGTTTGGTTTGCCTAAAGGGTCCTCCTCTCTTTTAGAAAAACATCCCCAGTTCAGGGCTTTTGAGTTTTTCTATTGGTGATTCAGAAACAGTTGGTATACCTTAGAATTCATATATTTAAGGAGTAAACAAAACCCAAATTTCACAGTTATTATGGCTTTAAATGGTTTATCAAATGCTGGTTCAAACCAAGTGATTGGAACACATTTTTGGCTTGAACCAAACTCAAACCAAAATAACTTAATCATAGCTGATTATAAACTGTAGCTGAGAGGAAAATTGAATTGGCTTAAGTCCCCCAGAAAATAAAAAAGCAAAAGTCTGCGAGAACACAGGTTCATAAGTCATTTTGGGGAAACAAAACAAACCTTGGCCAGTTGATACTCTTAATTAATATTTTGCCTCAAATGCTTATTTTTACATTTTCATGTTACATTTATAAAGTTATTACATTTTGAACAATTGGGAGTCTTGACTTAGGTTGAGTCTAAAAGAAATATCACTAATGGTGAGTTTTCTAGATTCTGTATGATTTCAACCATATGACATTCTGAAAAAGGCAAAAATATGGAAACATTGAAAAAAAAAATCAGTAGTTGCCAGGAGGTAGAAGAGAAGGAAGAATAAAGAAGCACAGAGGATGTTTTTAGGGCAATGAAACTATTCATACATTTCCCAACCCCATAGAAAACACACCAAGACCCCAGTAGTGCCACTCACCTGTAATCCCAGGACTCAGGAGGCTGAGGCAGGAGGATCACAGAGAGTTCAAGGCCAGCCTGAACTACATACATAGTAAGACCCTATCTGAAAACACACACACACACAAGTGAATTCTAAGGTAAACTATAGACTTTGAGTGATCATGGAGTGTTAATCTAAGTTCACCAGTTGCATCGATACACACCCTAGTGTAAGATGTTGATAGTGGAGAAGGCCCACAGGTGTGCTGGGTAAAGGAGGTCAGAGGAGAATATGGGAATGCTATACTTTCTGCCCAGTTTTGCTGTGATGATAAAATTATTTTGAAAAATAAAGTCCATTTTAATAAAAATAAATTAGTGTAACATTTATATGTAATATAAATAACAATATATCCAAATATTTAATTTGATATTATATATATATTTGGAAATACTGTGTCTAGATAAGTAAGAAACTAGTTTTACATGAGATCCTATGGTTTTGTATCTTGTAGGTATTCAAATATTTTTTGAACACATAAATCAGTCTTCACTGACAGAAGTCACTGAAAAAATTTTTCAACTTTCTCCTGTATTTATAATTTTGTTGTTGTTTGCAGTTATTGGAGATTGAACCCAGGGTCTTCACACTGAGCTACATCCCCAGCCCCTTTTCGTGTTTTATTTTTAGGGTCTTGCTAAGTCACTCAGCCTAGGCTGAATTTTGCAACCCTCCTGCCTCACCTTCCCAGAGTGCTGGGTTATAGGGACGTGCCACCATGACTGGCTCATATTTTTAAGATGGTTTTTCTTTGTGGAAAAAAATATACATTAACCACCATATCTCCTCCAGGTTACAAAATTAAGCTAGAGAGTGAGGGGAAAAGTAACTGGGTGTAGCTTAGTAGTAGTGGTACAGTTAGAAACAATGGAGGTGAGGGAGTTACTCTCTTCCCTCCATTTAATTCTAAAGAGTATCCTATGGTTATTCCTGCTTCCATCATACTAAGAGAGGTAGAAATAAAATAACAAAAGCTGAGGCGATCACTCATGTTCCAGGTGAGGGATCACATGCATGTTGGATCTCCTAGCCTGACTTTTGGTCACCTTTATCTTCTTCTCACCTCACTACAGGGTCACAGATGTGTACTACCCGTCATAAATATAATTAAGATCAGAGTGGATTCTGGGACAAGCATGCTTATTGAGAGCCCCTAAGATGAATCCGCACCCTGTCAATCAAACCTACAGATTCAGTGGGAGGCACCCAAACCTGAGGTGCATATTTGTTAAATTATGAAAGCCTGATTTAGCTGTTTGTTGTTGTTGTTGTTTGTGTTGCTGGTGCTATCTCTGTGTGTTTTGACCTGAGTGCAGTGCTTTTCTGTCATCCTGGCAACTTTTTCTGTCCGTGCCTTATCTTCTGTTTTTATAGACTTGCCCTGAGCACCACCTCCCAGTGATCTTCAGTAAATATAACTTCTATGGGAGGCTGAGGCAGGAGGATTGCCACAAGTTTGAGGCCAGCCTGGGCTACATAGAGAGTTCAAGGCCAGCCTAAACTATATCAAGACCTTACCTCAAAACTAAAAAACTAAAAAAAGGAAAAAATTTTAAATGTAGCCGATTGCTATCTACTACTGGATGTACACTTAGCAATTCTTTCCTCATGGTACACCAAGGGCTGGACTGTTATTGGCCCATTCCTCTGCAAGAGCAGAGTGTATGCTTACCCAAGCAAGCCCAGCCCTGAAACAAAGCAGAGAACAAACAAAAACAACCAGAAGTAGTGACTATGCATTAGCTCACCTAATCACAACCTAAAGATCTACAAACCTCATGTTCTATTTGACAAAGTCAACCTCATAATCTTGATTCCAGTATTGGGCATATTTTCAACCTTTGTCATTATTATTTAACAACCTTTCATGTAAACATTTTTGAAGACCACAATTGAGTTCTCTATAGTTCGTGAGTTATTTTGTAAAGGTCAGTGTATTGTACATTTTCAGCCCTGTAAGAACTTTAGAAAACAAGATGAAAAGGGGATTCCCCCAGTGATTGAGTAAATCTGCAGTTTCAGAAACAAAGTTAGAATCCATTGACCTGAAATTTGTGGCACTCGTGTCAAAAAAAAAATGGTCTTTGTCTTTTTTTCTTTGTTTGGAATTGGTAGAAAAAAAACTGTGTTTACTTAAGGGCTCAGGTGATTAACTTACATTGGTTTGTTACCAAAGAAATGGTAACTTCATAACACCTTCAGGTCTTCCATACTCTGTTACAGTGAATAACCTTCAAGTGAAACAAAGGTTCCAGGCAAATTGTCAGTTCAAGGCCTGGGGTTGTTGATAAACTGCTGGTGTAGTGTGTTTGTAAATGTGGGTGTGGCCTTGAAGAAAGCTTGCAGTTCGCTAGAGTTCATGTCCTCCTCAGTGAGTTTGCTAACTCTTTCCAAATGCCTGCCTGAAATGTGTTCTACCACATGTTCCTTTTCTTTTTAAATTTCATATTGTTTTTATTTTAATCCACAGTGTGCTAGGTTGAAGCACTAATGTTGATTCTTGAACGAAGATAAATGTAGTTAAAAGATTTCCAAATATGCCCCGTGCAAATAACAACTCCTTTCAGATGTTTTCTAAAATTTCTTTTTAGATATGCCTCCATCCAGTTTATTTAGTAAAGTCCACAATGTTAAAACTATCACCTAAACTATCTGTGCACACGTGCACATATGTGTGTGTGCACATGCGTGTGTAAACAAACTTGGTAAGTTTATTACTTGTGTGAAAGGTTGAACATAGCAGAAGTCAGTCATATGCCAAACAAAATTTTTTAAAATATTAATTTGATTTTCATAACAGTCACAAAATACATAATTGAAAGCCAAAAAGATTACGTTAACCACTTAGCTGGTATATCTGATAAATAAGGGAGATAAGTTTTGAATGTAGGTGTGTCAGACTCCAAAGCCAATGCTATTTGTATAAATAAGTACAGTGTTGAGTTAATTTAAACAACATAGGGTAGATGTTTAATCTTAAAGTTCCATTTGCAAAGTAGCATTTGCAACTTTGGAGCATTGTTATTTTAGTAAGCAATGTCATGTACAAGTCAATTTCACTATCTCAGATTTAGGAAACTATATTTTAAAAGATTATGTTTTTCTGTTAAAATGCACTCATAATGTAAATATCTTGGTCTTTCCTTTTACATTATTTATTTCAAATAAGAGGAATTCCATGAAATATGGTGTCATTTAAAATTCACTTCAGAGAGCACAACAATAACAAGGCCATGAATTTAAAAGAATGGCCTTTTTCTTAAGTGTTTTCTTCTAATAAAATAATATAGGAAAGTACCAATACAATGTTTCTTATTGTATTATTTCAAAGAATTTTAAAGAACTACCAACAATGTGGTTAAATGTGAATTTAACATTTACTAAGGAGCAAAAGCTGTTGAAACCAAACTGGATCTCCTAAGTTTAGTATCTCTACAAAGTACCTTCTATCTTAGCTGTTTCAATATACTATGTAGGCTATTCATTAAGCAAATACATCTTGAAAGTCATTTTGACTGGGTTTGAAGTCACCTCAGCTCTAAAGCCAGATGTGATGGGACATACCTTTAGGAATCCCTCATGCTCCAGGGGCTGAGGCAGAAGCCTCTCTTGAGGCCAGGAGCTCAAAGTCAGCCTGGGCAACATAGTGAAACCCTGTCTCAAGCCAAACTAACAAACAATCAAAAAGAGTGAATCCTAGTTGTACCATTTTCTCATTATATGAACTGAGTAAGTCATTTAATCTCCTTTCTCTGTTTTCTTATCTATAAAATGAGGTGTTATTTGCACTAAGCAAGTTAACATAGGTAGGTAGAATAATAGTCCCAGGCACAAATCTGTTCTGTGAAAGCTTTATCATTATTCCTTAATAGAGAAGATTCATTCATTCAGTCTCATTTCGATATCCCTAGCCTTTATTTTCCCCAGGTCTTTCTTCACTATTTCTATTCATAAAAAGAAATTAGACATAGTTATAAGGATTTTGTAGCAATCAACGTTACTGTGACAGAAATATACAATACTTTATAATTCTTACATATTACATTGGCAGAATATCCTATAGATCTCACCTTCATACAGATATAACTACTCAGTTAGAAACAAAAGAAATTAGATAATGGCTATATGAGTAGGAGAAATATATTTAGACAGCAAGGAACAAATATACATTTATTCAATGAGAAAAATACTTTTAAAAAAATTCCAGACTTTTAAAATATTCCATATAAGCAAAGTGTAAGATTAGAAATGTACACATTGGGCTTTCTGACATATAAGAAAGAGTGATATCAAATAGGTGTTAAAATTATTTTTGGTACAGTATACAAAATCAACATTAAAAATCAATAGCTTAAAAAAATCAGTAGCTTTTCTACAGACCAACAATAAACTACTAAAAAAGAAATCAGGAAAGCAATTCCATTCACAATAGCTTAAAAGAAATACCTAGGAATTAATCTATCCAAGGAGGTAACAGACCTGCACAATGAAAATAACTGAAGTCTGCAGAAATTGAAGAAAACACTGGAAGATGGGAAGACCTCCAATGTTCATGGATTGGCAAAATTAATATTGTTAAAATGGCCATATTACCCAGAGTGATCTGCAGATTCAATGCGATTCCTACCAAAATTCCAATGACATTATTCACAGAAATAGAAAAAAGCTATCCTAAAATTGATATAGAAAATAAGAAAGACACAGAATAGCCAAAGCAATGCTAACCAATAAGAGCAAGGCTGGAGGGATAATAATACCCAATTTCAAATTACTCTACAAAGCCATAGTAATAAACCCGGCATAGTAATGGCACAAAAATAGACAAATAGACCAATGGAATAGATCAGAACACCGAAACAAACCTATGCAACTCCAACCAGCTGATTCTTGACAAAGGAGCAAAAAACATATGTTGGAGAAAAGACAGCCTCTTTAACAAATGGTGCTGGGAAAATTGGATATCCATGTGTAGAGGACTGAAACAAGATCTGGGTCTTTCACCCTGTACAAACATAAATGCAAAATGGACCCGAGACCTGGGTATAAAATTTGAAACTTTGAAACTGCTCTGAAAACATAAAGAGATACTTAAAGCCATGGCTCAGGCAAAGACTTCCTGAACAGTACCCCTAATAGCACCAGAAATAATAGCAAGAATCAACAATGGGACCACATCAAATTTAAAAGTTTCTGCAAGAGAAACAATTTACTGATTGAAGAGACCCTACAGAATAGAAGGAAGTCTTTGCCAGCCACTCTTCCAACAGAGGATAAATATATTATAACTCAAAAATTTAACACTTCAAAATCAAGTGCTCAATCAATAAATGGGCCAATGAATTGAACAGACATTTCTCAAAAGAAGTACAAATGGCCAATAAGTATAAGGAAAATGTTTCACATGTTTATTCATTAGGGAAATCCAAATCAGGAGTATATTGAGATTGCATCTCACCTCAGGCAGAACAGCTATCATCAGACTAAAAAAATCATAAATACTGGCAAGGATGCAGGGCAAAAGGAATCATTATACACCACTAGTAGAATGTAAATTAGTACAGTCACTATAGAAATCAGTATGGAAGTTTCTTGAAAACCTAAAACTAGAGCTACCATTTGAATCACCTACCTCATTCTTTGGTGTATATCTTAAAGAATTAAAGTCAGCATACTGTAGGGATACCTGCATATCCATGTTTACTGTGGCACAATTCACAATAGCTAAGAAACTATACCAGCTTAGGTATCCATCAAGGATGAATGGAAGGGGACATGGTGGTGCACGCCTGTAATCCTAGCACTTAGGAGGCAGGAGGATTGTCACAAATTTGAGGCCACCCTGAGTTCAAGGCCAGCCTGAATCACATAGTGAAACCCTGTCTCAAAACACAGATGAATGGATAAAGAAAATGGCATATATATATATATATATATATATATATATATATATATGTATTAGTCAGCCATAAAAATAATGAGCCAGGCATGGTAGCGCATGCCTATAGTCCCAGAACTGAAGTCGAAGCCAAGACAGGAGGAATGCTACAAGTTCAAGGCCAACCTGGGCTACATAGTGAGTCCAAGGCCAGCCTGAAGTATGCAGTGAGACTCTGTCTCAAAAAAAAGAATGAAATTATGTTACTTTAAGGGAAATGGATGGAACTGGAGATTATCATGTTAAGCTAAGAAGTAAGATGACATGAAAGGAGACAGAGGAAAGAGTAGGGGGAGGAAAAGAGGAAGGATGGATATGATCCAAACATATCCACTGAAACTAAAATTTTGTAAAATTAATAGCCACTAATAATAGATATTTTTAAAAAAATTTTATTCATTAAGTTCATTGGTACATTTTAGGTATGCAATGTGATGACATTCATCACTGGGAATTTGTACCTTTACATGATATATCTTGGTTCTTATTTTTTTCCCCATTCCCCTCCCTTCAAATTATTTTTGGTAATAAATGCCTTAGAACATACTCAGAATAAATATGTCAGGGTCAATCAAAGGCCAAGTTTTCAGTCAAGTTTACCTAAAAATTTTATTTTTAGCTCAGAATTAACAAAAAAAGTTATAAGGTTTGTACAAATGGATACCAAGCAAAAAATAAATTTCTGAAGAAAGAGCTATCTCCAGTCTACTAATTTTACAGTTCAAAAACCATATCTGATTATTTTTGAGTCTTTGTTTTACTGTAGATATACATTTAAAGTACTGTCTCCACTGTAAAAAAGCTCAAAACAACTCATTTTGCAATTCAAGGAAATAAAAATAACTTGGGGCCTTTTCAGTCATATAATCTCATTGCATTCAAATGCTCACTTTAACTGTTTTGGAATTACTTTGGCTTGGGAGTCATTAATGGTGGCACCAGGAAGGGTAAGGTATGCCTGTCACCTCCCACTACTCAGGAGGTGAAGGCAGGAGGATCACAGCTTCAAGGCCAGCCTGGACAATTTAGTGAGACCCTGCCTCAGAATAAACGAAGGGGAGCTAAAGGTGTAACTCAGTTGTAACATATTCCTGGGTTGGATCCCAAGTATTCAAAAAATAACAAACAATGAAAAATAACATAACAGTTGCTATACAATGTAAAATACTGAGCGAAATTATTTAAATATGCTATTAAGATGATAAAGCACACAAACCAATGGGTTTCCTAGCCAGTTATTTCTTTTCTTTTAGTCCTCAACAAACACACAGTGTTCTCATGCTTTGGATACAAATTGAAAATGATACAGTCCTTTTTTCAGAACTTCACACTCAGCTGTGGAAGATAAGTACAAAACTTCTCAGTGTAATACAGTAAGTGTTGATGTAGAGGTATGAGGAGAATTCTTTGGTAATTGGGAGTAACTGGTTTTATTTTGAGAAGCCTAGAAAAACTATATGGAACCAATCAGCTGGGTCCTAAAGAGAGATTAAGATATTGCCAGACAAAGAGGTGCAAAGTGGGGTATCTTCTACCATTACCTTTTGAATCTAAGTAATTTAGACAACTGAGGAATCTGAGGGAGCATTCTAGCAGCCTACCAGAAATAGCCTGAATAGGCACAATCTGAGAAACAGTTGACCTTGGTTAACTAAGTTCATTGCCATGTAGCTGAAAATTCAGTTGTAGTGAGTGTGATCATATAAAGGATTTACTTAAACTGGATGCTTTTGAGAAAGAAAGGGGGAAATAGAAAGGGGCTACTATTAACAATCAAGCTAGCAGAATTGTTGTACACAGACTATTCCCCACACATCAGTCATACAGTCACACTCTATTGAAAGAGTCAGGCATGGCTCAATCAGGGCTACTGCTCTGTCTTCTGGGATAGTTTCGCCTCACTCCTTCTCTGTATATTAGTTTTGTCTTTAAACCAAGTTGTCTCGTGGTAGTAAGATGGCTGCTAACAATTACGTGCACTTCACAGTTTTCATCTCACATCCAGAAAGAGAGAATGTGTTAGTTATTCACAACTACTTCACAAAAATCTTAAGCTTTCTTTTTTCCTAATGGGGTGCCCTTGAATACCATTTACTAATTGGCTTAGGCTATGACAGGCAAGGCTAGAATTGTCAAATTTGGATCCATAGAAGCTGGAAGTGAGAATAATTCTTCCTAAACTTCACAGTGGTGCATAAATAATAGACAGAAGGAAAACAGAATTAAGAGAGAACTACAATACCCACAGCACTTGACTTTCTCCAAAACAGTGGAAAGAGGTATGTCTACACACACACACATACACACACACACGAGCGCGCGTGTGCACGCGTGCACACACACCTGAACAGACATACATCCTTGTTTCTCTAAGGTATATACCTAGGAGAGCTAGGCTGTATGGTGATAATATAAAATTCTGAGGAACTACTAGACTCTTCTCAAGTGGCTGTACCATTTTACAAATCCACTTCTCCACATCCTCACTAGTTTTTTTGGTAAGTGCCAAATGGTATCATTGGAAGATAGTCCAATTTATCTATTTTCTTTCTTGTCATTTGAGCTTTAGTATCATGGCAAATAAATTAGTATGTTTTCTTCTAAGAATTTTATATTTTTTGCTCCTGTATTTGGAACTTTGGTCCAATTTCAGTTAGTTTCTGTACACAGTGTGAGAAGGGGTCTAACGTCATTCTTTTGCATTTGGATATTCACTTGCCTCCAACACCATTTGAAAACAGTTCTTTCCCTATTAAATGTTTTTTGGCACTTGTGTCCAGAATCAATGAACCACAGATACACAGATTTATTTTTGGACTCACAATTCTATCCCATTTTTCACATCTATCCTTATGTCAGTATTGTGCAATCTTGACTATTGTCAATTTGTAGTAAGTATAAAACTGAGAAGTGTGAGTTCTCCAACTTAGTTCTTTTTCACAGTTGTTTTGATTTTTTCCATGTCTTTTGGGTTTCAATACAAATTTCAGGGTTAGCTTGTCAATTGCTGCAAAAAAATACAGCTGAATTTTTTTAATGGAGGTTGCATTAAATCTGTAGATAATTTGGGTAGTATTGCATCTTAAAATATTAAGTCTTCTACTCATGAACATTATTTAGGTCCATTTATTTAGGTCTTTTTAATTTTATTCGGCAATACTTTCTAGTTTTCCGTGTGCAAGTCTTAAACTTCTTTTCTTAAATTTGTTCTTAAATATTTTTTCTGTTTACTGCTATTGTAAGTGGAATTATTTTTGTAATTTTATCTATAGATAATTCATTGCTAGTATATAGAACTATAATTACATGTTGACTTTGTATCCTGCAGCCTTGCTGAACTTACTAGTTCTAATATCTTTTTTGTGGATTTGTTATTATTTTCTTTTAAAAATTTTATTATTATTACTTTTGTTTGTTTGTTGAGACAGGGTCTCACTATGTAGCCCAGGCTAGCCTTGAACTCCTGGAAATCCTCCTGCCTCAGCCCCCCAGGTGCTGGGATTACAGGTGTGTGCCACCATGCCCAGCAAAACTCACCTGGTCGAAGCAGACAGGTGGGTGCCACAGGCATTCATTGTGCGTTTTCCAGAGAGAGTGAAGAGTGTTGGTTAATCTTATGAGTCAGCTAAGTAGAGATTTGCATGAGAAAGCATCTGTTTTGAGTGGAGGTATGTGTTTGTGTGTGAATGTGTTTATATGTACAGAGAAACATTCTGGTTGGATATTCAGGAAATTGCTGTGGTTTTCTCTGAGGAGGATGGTCAGATTATGGCTTGGGAGGGAGAATTACTTCTCAGAGTATATGCTCATATTTGCCATGTGCATATATATTTTTTCATGCAAATGGTTTTAGAAATTATTCATACTTAACCTATTACAAAGTGTGGTTTTAGTTAGACATTCTGCCCTTCCTCTAGTAGAACATCCTGAACCTCCTGTCCCTGTCCCAGGTGAAGCCAATGTAGTTTCATCACCTGTGGCGAGTGATTGGTGCAAGGAAGAGCATGTGATGAATTATGGCTACACCAATCATTTTTTCCTGATTTTTTTTTTCTAATTAAAGCATCTTTCTGGTGAAGAAGCTATTTTAGAATGTAGAAAGTCTCAAAATAACATCACTCCCACCATAACAATGAAATGAAAGCCAGATAATCTACCAAATATTATGTTTTCTTGAGCTTATCACATAAGCCCATAAGGCATCCAAGTAAATTGTACTCCCAAAAGCTACTCCATGCAGTGGGCACACAAATATTTTCACTTTTGGCAGATCATCGGAAAAAGAAGTTATTATCGTAAAAACAGGTAAGAACAAATTGGTTAAAATGTTAACAATTCTCAAAGGGCAGATATGATCTAGGTGTCATTTTAGAGTGGCTAGAAGCCAAAGATAAAAGGGGAATTTCTACTCTCTGGCAAACTCTATTTCCTGGTCTCCTCTGGTTGCTCAAAGAAAGATGGGAGGAAGCAGGGTGTTCAGGAGCCCTCTTAGGCGGTTCAAAAGTAAAGAAAGTGACCAGCTGCTGTTAGGGCCCGGCACAAAACCCTGCTCAATTTCCGAGATCTTCCTCTCAAAGGAAACAAAAGCCTTAAGCCACTGCAAAGGGGCAATAGACTTTTTTCTTTAATTTTATTTTCAATTGAAAAATATTAATTATATATGTCTATGGGGTACAATGATATTTTGATATATCTTTACACTGTGGAATGATTACATAAAGCTAATTAACATATGTGACCTTATATTCTTATTATTTGGGGGCAAAAACATTTAGAATCCATTTCTTTAGGAATTTTTAAATATAGAGTGATTTATTACAGTCATTGTTCTGTGCAACAGATCACTAAAGGTTATTCTTCCTAACTGAAATTTTGTACTATTTAATCAGCATTGCTTTTACTTATCCATCTACCTCCCCCAGCCACTAGGAACCACCCTTTCCTTTAGGAGAAGAATAGAAGCAAAATCAATCTGTTTCTGGAGGGGGAGAAGGAAATCTCACTTGCAGTCCAAAGCAAAACCCATTGCTGCTGGGGGAAAGAAACAGGAAACCTATGGGCACAGGACTCTGGCCAAAATTAAGCAAAGACCTGATACCCTTCAGGAGGTAAGGAAATTCATGCCGAAGACCAGCCACGATACAGTACAAGGCAGAGTTTAACTGACATGAGAAGTCAAGGCAGAAATAAGAAGAAAGGGCAAGCATGCTGAGCACAGGAGCATAAAAGCCTAAGACAGGATCAGGACAGCAGAGAACCTTCCCTGCTCCTATGAGTCTAGCACCAAGTGACAAGCAACAGTGATCTACCACTTAGGGAGGTGCCGGGGCATAGAGACACTCTCGATGGTACAGGCACACAGGATCTGTGTGACAGCTGAGAATGGAACAAGAAACCACACTCTAGCCCTACTATGAATAAGGTAACAGCAACCAACTGCTGGAGGAATATGAAGACTGTAAAGATAATAGAAACAGCAACAAAATCCAAGCTCAGTTCAATTCATGATGAAGTTGACTTAATTCTTCATAATATTAGCCTGACAGAAAAAGAACCATACCCATTTCAAGGCATAAAAACTATTATCTCATTCTTCTCTCTTTTTCTTTTTTGGTTTTTGATTTTGAGACAGGGTCTCCCTTTGTAGTTCAGGGTCGTCTTGAACTCACTGTGTAGCCCAGGCTGGGCTTGAACTTGCTGTGATCCTCCTGCCCCTTCCTCCCCAGTGCTAGGATCACAGGCATGCACCACCACATCTGACTTCTCTCTTTCTCTATGAAGTGTCTAGCAGTCAATACAAAACTATGAGTTATACAGCAATATCATCAAATAATCCATTGCCCAGAGACAAAACACTAAAAAACCCCAAAACCAAAAACTAGACACAAAGATGCCCCACATCAGATGTTGAAATCAAATAGAGACTTCAAAATAACTGTGATTAATATGCTAAAGTGATAAAAAGAACACTGAGTTGGGGGGATGAAAAATATAAGAGAGTATCTCAGAGCTGTGATATGCAAAGTTTGGTATATGTGTAATTGGAGTACTAGAAGAAGAGAGAAATATTTGAAGAAATAATGGCCAACAATTTTCTAAAATTAATGAAAGGTATTAAAACATAGGTTCACAAGGCCCAGAAAGGTAAAAAACAAAATAAAACAAAACAAAACAAAACTAGAGACCTCACAGTTAAACTTCTGAGAATAAAAAGTTAAAGAAGAAATCTTGAAAATAGGCATAAAAATGTGTCAAAGATATGAATCATAAATAATTTAAAAAGAATTACTTCATATTTCACATTAGAAACTATGCAAATCAGAAGACAATGAAGCAGAATATTTAAAGAATAAATATACAAAACCCCCAAAACAAAAGAAACAAACCGAAAGCCACAAGCCTGTTAGTCCAGAATTCCAGATCCAGTCAAAATATTTTTAAAACATAAAGGCAAACTAAAACCTTTTTGTTCTAGATAAACAAAAGCTGAAAGATATTAATAGAAGTTTTACACATCAAGAAATGTTAAAGGAAGCTTATGAGGCAAGAGTATGATAAAATTTAGTTGGAAAATTTAGATGGAAAATTTGGAGCTACACAAAAAATGATTATCAGAAATGAGAAAAGCTATGGTAAATATAAGGGGTTTTTAAGTCCATTTATAAAAAACTATAAGACCACAGCTGTCATTTACCTTTGTTGAAGAAGCTGGAAAGAAGAGTCAGAAGAGTAAAGAAGCAGCAATGAGAGATGAGAAGGGACAATACATTAATACCATTTAAATGCTCTGTGCCCATGACCCTTAAGACAAATGACATTCCTCTTTCCCATGATTTTGTTATGTGAATTTATAAATTCTTTTTGTCTCCTTGAGTTAGGATAAGTCATATTTCTAACACTTTTAACCAGATTCCCCAACTTTCCATCCTCCTTCCTATATTATTTCTAACAAGATGATTCTTGGAGAGTCTGGACTCTAAGATTTTTAAGTATTCAATTTAAAAAGGACTAACAAGGAAACAAGCTAAGTTTTACATGGACTCAGAGATGACCCAAGTGTTGAAACGAATAGACTACAGTACCTGACTTAACCTAAACTGAACACTAATGTCCTGAATGTGACCTTAAAAATAAACTATTTAGAAAATGTAGGGACTGTGGGCATTGTATGTGTGTGCTCTTATTAGTTCCAAAGAACTAGATCACATGCCTATGAGTTAGTTTCCCTGTAGGTAATCCATTGACAATTATCTGAAGAAAAAAATGTTTTGTTTTCTCTTCATTGAAAAACAGAAAACATAGCATGAGGGTTGTAGCTCAGGGTAGAGTGCTTGCCTAGCATGTGTAAAGCCTTGGGTTTGATCCCTAGCACTGAGGGTGGGGGCGAGAGATAAAGACATGGAGAAATTGCATGTTTTTTAGAATGAAGTAGGAGGGGAATCACCTGTCATTCTGAAGCTACAAAGCAAATCTGGCCTTAACTCTGAGGTGCGGCTCAGTGACAGGAGTGATTTCAGGGTTAGAATTACGAACTACCCAGCCATGGAGGCAGTTCATGAGCAAAGCAAGGAGTTGGACCAACTAGAAGAAGCTTCAGAACAGATCTGGGCTTGTGTGCTGGTTATAAGTTGTTTTCAGTATTACACAGCCCTTGCATGATCCCTGAGGCATTAGTCATATCTCATTAAAAGTTACAGGCTCATCTCTGAACTGTAGTAAATTATCCAATTTCCAAAGTGTTTTCTGCACTTCAGAAAAGCATCCCTTACCTTGAGGGTCTAGCACTGATATCAAGTATGATTTCCAAGAAAGAACCCTGTGTCCTCTAACTAAAGAGACATATAGGTAGTAGGGTCCACCACATGGAAGATCATGAGCCAGTTCCTGAGCACAGACAGGCAATGCATAGAGAAAAGCTCAGGGATCAATGAAGAATGCACTTTTCTCCACTGAATGTCCTTGAAAGCAGAATTAGGACAAGGATTCAGATGCAGGGTAAATTTTGAATTTAAACAATATGCTTTTTTCTTTTCCCTTAACTCAGACCATTCTCCCCATTATGCAAAAACAGGAAGAGCTTTTTACACACACACACACACACACACACACACACACACACACACACAAATGTCAGAGCCAGAGGTGAATTATTTGGATTTGAATTTTTGAGTAGACTTTTGTAAATCTATCACAAAGACAGTAATCTTGAAAGTCATAACTTGCAACTTCATAAGATTGAGGCTTAAGAGGGAAAAGAATAAAAAGTTGGCTTTAAACAACAAGGACAAAGCTTGAGGACTCAGAGAATAGAATTTTACTATAAAATTTCTGTATCAATGTGGGATCAGTAAGGGTTAATGTAGGAGCCACTTTTCCACCAAAGAGAGTGAGTTTGACCAGCAGAGAAGGGAGGGGATGTGACTAGACCTTAGATACTGGCTGAGTCCCTGGGGAGTTTCCTAAAGTAGTACCTGCTGGTAGTGAGGTAAGAGAGAATCCAGGGAAAGAAAACCCCAATAGGGTTAAGGAGATTCAAAAATCTGGAAGATACAAACCTTGAAAGGAAACCACAAGTCCAGTCTGGGACTTTAAAGGCAGTTGAGTGGGAGGATGGGCCCAGGCACAGTCAAACTCACCTTAATCCTGACTGGGGAAATTAGGTGAAAGATCCTGAGTACTCAGGGAGTGGTCCTTGAAAGAGCTGAGTTTGGGTTACTGTTCTTTAAAGGGCTTGGAGTTAATTTAAGAGTCTGCGGAATTGATGAATGGCCTCACCCATGATCATAGCCCCTTCCAGGAAACCCATATCCAAAAAGTGATCAATACTGGGATAAAAAGACCCAGCTTTTTCACCCTAACTTGGGTAATTCTGGTGAGTTATGCCAGTTTCAGATGGGGACACAAAGGTAGCTGAGGCCTTTGTTGAAAATATATCACAGTTTAATTTCTTCCTCTGTTCATTCTAATCCCTTCCCTTCCTTTTCATAGCTGCAACACCCAGCAGGACTCCCTAAGAAATCTCTTACAGGCTAATCTCCACCTGAGTCTGCTTCTTGGGGAACCCAACCTGCAACAGTCTTTCAGCCTGCATTGGGAAGGAAGAGTATAAATCAGATGAAGAGTTTGGACTTTATTCTGAGGACAACGTGGAGTCCTTGAAGGATTTTCAGTATGGGGTGATGAGATCAGTTTGGAGTATTAGATCACCTGGCTACAGTGTGAAGAATGGACCTAATGGGCTTGCTTGGAGGCAGGACCATCATATGTATGGTTACTGAATCATACAGACAAGAGATAATAATGGCATGAATTTGGAGGAGTAACAATAGAGATGAGATAAGCTCATACATTCTAAAAATATTTAGGAGGGTCAATCAAAAGGACTAGTTGATTATATGTGGGGGTGACAGAGTGAGCAGAGTCAGAGATGATGTCCAGGTTTCTGATTGAGCAACTAATGATAGCACTATTGACTCCAACTCACAGCTGTTGAAATAGAGGAGGAGAACACTTCCTATTTGCTACGGCATCTCAGCCTAGTAATTTGCCAGGTCTGTACATAATTTTCTCTTCCTCTAGCTCCTTTTTTAGCTACTAACTAAGATGAGTCTTCCTCTTTCTACTGCCTAGCAGAAAAAGTAGAAGAACTGAGCTCAATTATTTAAGCCTTTAGAACATATATGCAATTATTTAGGCCTAGAAAAAAAATTAAATGAAACATATGGGAATATTGAGGAGAGACAATATAGCACAGAGGTTAAAATCATGAACGCTTTGTAGGAGTCCAAATCCTGGCTCCACCAGTTATGATTTATTTCAATATGGGAGTTGTTAACTTCTCTTCACCTTAATTTCCCTTATATTATATTATTTTCCTTTATATTCTTATGAATAATGATGATACCTGTCCCAAAGGATTGTTACAAATCTCAAATAAACTAACACAAGTAAAATTCTTAAAACCATGTCTACCATATAGTAATCACTTAATAAATGTTATCTATTATTAGTACACTAGAATGTAAACTGTGAAGATATGAATTTGTTCCCACTTTTCCCCTTGAGATTAGGAATAGTATCCAATAAAAGTTATATAGTAAATACTTGTTGAATGAATTAAATCCTTCAGAAGAAAGTACTAATTACCTACTTCAACAGAGATTCTTCTCTCTGTCCTTAGAAACAGAATCCAGTTTTTGTCTGGGCATCTTACTATTTGAAATTATGTTTTCCAGCTTCCTTTGCAGTCAATGAAATGTAAGCTGAAATGTTTTATGCAACTTTCATAAAGGCCATTGTAAAGAAAATGGCCTCATCTGGAAGTGCCCTTTATGGTTCTTATGCTTTTTCTTCTCCTCTGTCCTACCATTAAGACAAGATGCCCAAAGCTGTGCTGCCATCTTGAACCTCAAGATACATGGAAAATGAAAACCAGGTGCTAGAATGGTGGACAGGCATGTAATAGCTTGAAGCTCTTATATAAATAGAGCCACGTCAAGCCAACCCAGGAATGCCTACTTCCAGAGAGAGAAAAATACATTTCTGTATTTTTGAACCACTGTTGTTTTAAGACATTTGGTTAAATGTTGCCAAACTAATCCTGAGGAATACATTTCAAATTGATGATTTTAAACTATAGCAATAAAGATATTTATCCAATCTCTGATTCTTGTAAAACAATCTTTAATAACTTTTTAGTGAGAGAAAGATGAGAATTCAGAGATAAAATAGACAAGAATAAAGAAACTTCTTATAACAACTAAGAGGTTTTTTTTCATATCACTAGAGGGACAAGATGACAACTAGACACAGTTAAGCAGGAAGGTTGTAGTAAGATTTTGAAAACCAGTTTCATTTGGGCATTTGGTAGGGTCATTTGAGAAGGCCACTTAGCCCTGCGGGACTCTATGAAGAACATGGAGACACATATCTTGTCCATCTATTACAAGAGAGAAACTCATATTCAGAGTCCACCAAAAAATGTGTACACATTTCAGGAAAAGAAAAGTAGTATGATATTTTTACAACAGATGGTGTTATCCTCCAATTAGGTTACCCAGCGGATGTCTATATCACAGAAAACCCACTACATTTCCAGCCCTTAGAGAAGAAATTGAAAATGTATGTGCGGCAATCTCAATGACCAAGGTTATCTAAGCAACAGTTTGCCGTACTAATAAATGTCTGAAGGCTAATGGCCACCAATCTGAGCACCTCTTGCAAATGCAGAGGTTAAAGGTAACTTGTATTTATCTCATGATTAAAATATTTATACAAATTTTTCTTTTCTTGAAGTGTGTATGCATTTTAAATGTGAGTCTTCTTTTTGACATTTCACACATAAAATACCTGAGACTATGCATGTTTGATTAACTTGCCCTCAGTCATAATGGTAGTGGAGATAGGACTTGAACCTCTATCTGTTTGGCTCTGGAGCCCTTGTTCTATCTCAGAAATCATCCAACCACACAACTATATAAAGTGTACTTCAAAGGCCTCAGAGCTGTGCTCCTCATCACAGAGCTAACCATGGCCAGTGTGATTATTTCCTTTGGTATACTATCCCCTTACTTTTCATTTCCTGACATTTAGAAAACCTAAAGTCCATTGTTTGAAATTCACTTCTTCCCCCACAGACCTTGATTTCAAACCACAGATTCTTATTCACAAGGTGACTGTGAATCCGTGATACTTCCCTGAACCTCTCTGGCTGGCTCCAGCCTGTTCTTCCAGTGCCAGTAAAATTCGGGTGACTCAAATTAAGATTGGGAGCATCTCATCAGACAAGCTGGAGAGAGTAGTCTGCCTTCACTACACTTAGTTTTTCTTCTTCCCAGATGTTTTTACCTTACTAAATAAGACTTCAAGCTTGCTCCACTTCCTGTGCTCCCTATTTCAGTGAATGTCATGCCACTGTTCCTGTTGCCTAAGTCAGAATCTTCTGAATCACTCCTTCGTTTTTTAAATTAAATTCTTTTATTGGTACATTGTAGGTATACAACACAGTTACATTACCCATTGGGAATTGTACCTTTACATAATGCATCTTGGTTCTTATTTTTTCCCCATTCCTAGCCCTCCTTTCACGCCCTCCACCCTTCCCTATTTACAAAGACTTTATTTCCATTTTTTCCATTTCTTATCATTTTTCCTTTCCCCTGTCCCTCCCACTACCCCTACCCCTTTGGACCTTTTCTTCCAATTTTGCGTTATCGATTATTCATTCTAATCATTGGTACATTTTAGGTATACAATATAATGACATTCACCATTGGAAATTTGTACCTTTACATAGTCTCTCTTAGGTCTTATTTTTCACCCTTGCCCAGCCCTCCCTTCAACCCCTCCATTCCTCCTTATTTACAAAGATTTTGTTCCTATTTTTCCATTTTCTCATATTAATCCCATTCTCTTCTATCCTTTACCCTAGCCCTCCCACTTCCTTCCCCTTTGTCCCTTTTCTTCCTATTTCACATTACCTATTATACATTTTAGTCCTTATTTACACTTTCAGTTTCTCATACCAGAGAAACTATTCAGTATTTACACATGTGTCCTATTTATTTCACTTAAGAGTAGTGCCTCAATGTGCATTCACTTAGCTATAAATGTCTCTAATTTCTCATTTTTGATGGCTGAGTAGTACTCTGTTTTATAATAAAACCCCATATTTTCTTGATCCAGTCTCCAGTTGATGGGCATTTGGGCTCTTTCCAAGTTTTAGCTATTACAAACTGTGCTGCTATGAACATGGGCACACATATATCACTGTG
The DNA here is from genome assembly GCF_053883595.1 of Heterocephalus glaber. Lineage (NCBI taxonomy): Eukaryota > Metazoa > Chordata > Mammalia > Rodentia > Bathyergidae > Heterocephalus > Heterocephalus glaber. The sequence goes on from NW_028258316.1 coordinate 22,862,636, forward strand.
GTATGATTCTTTTAATTCTTTGGGGAAGATCCCCAGCAGGGGAATAGCAGGGTCAAATGGGATTTCCAGTCCTAGTTCTTTGAGGTATCTCCATACTGATTTCCACAGTGGGTGCACCAGTCTACACTCCCACCAGCAGTGGAGCAGGGTTCCTCTTTCCCCACAGCCCTGCCAGCATTTGTTATTTGTTGATTTCATGATAGCAGCCATTCTTTCTGGAATGAAGGGGAATCTCAGCATTGTTTTCATTTGCATCTCTCGAATGACCAGTGATGTTGAACATTTTTTCATGTATTTATTTGCTATTTCTACTTCTTTGTCTGAGAAATGTCTGTTCATTTCAGATGCCCATTTTTGGATTGGGTCTTTAAATTTGGGAGGTCTGATCTTTTTAAGTTCTTTATAGATTCGAGATAGTAGACCTTTGTCTGAGGGAGAGGAGGTGAAGATTTTTTCCCACATTGTGGGTTGTCTCTTCACACTGCTGGTGGTTTCTCTTGCTGTGCAGAAGCCTTTTAATAAGAAGAGATCCCACTTGTTGATTGTTTGTGCTAGTTCACGGGCAACTGAGGTTTTGTTCATAAAATCTTTTCCTACACCGATGTCTTCAAGGGTTCTACCTAACCTCTGTTCCAACTGGTTCAGAGTTTCTATTTGAATATTTAGATCTTTAATCCATTTTAGTTTAGTGCATGGTGAGAGATATAGGTCTAGTTTTAATCTTTGGCAAGTTGAAGCCCAATTTTCCCAGCACCATTTATTAAAGAGGCTATCTTTCCTCCAGTGAGGATGTTTGGCTCCTTTGTCGAAGGTGAGATGGCTGAGTGTGTCTGGTGTTGTTTCTGCATCTTCTAATCTGTTCCATTGGTCGTCAGGTCTGTTTCTTTGCCAGTACCATGCTGTTTTTATCACAGTAGCTTTGTAGTAGAGTTGGAGGTTGGGGATTGTGATACCCCCTTGCCATGTCTCTGTTACCTAGAATTGCTTTTGCTATTCTGGGTCTCTTCTTGTTCCAAATGAATTTTTGGATTGTTTTCTGAAGGTCTATGAAGTATGCTGCTGGGATCTCAATTGAGATTGCATTAAATCTATATAGCAGTTTTGGAAGTATGGCCATTTTCACTATATTAATCCTTCCTACCCAGGTGCAGGGGATGTCTTTCCATTTTCTGATATCATCTTCGATCTCTCTTTTCAGAGTGCTGTAGTTTTCAGAGAAGAGGTCTTTGATTTCTTTCGTTAGGATGATTCCTAGGTATTTCCGTTTTTTGGATGCTATTGTGAAAGGAATTATTTGCCCTATTTCTCTCTCAGTGAGTCTGTCATTGGTGTAGAGGAAAGCTATTGATTTTTGTGTGTTGACCTTGTAACCAGCTACTTGACTGAATTTGGTTATTAAGTCTAGAAGACTTCTGGTGGAGTTCTTGCAGTCTTCTATAAAGAGGATCATGTCATCTGCAAATAATGACAATTTGACTTCTTCATTACCTATGTTTATTCCCTTTATTTCTTTCTCTTGTCTAATTGCCGTGGCTAATGTTTCCAGAACTATATTGAACAAGAGTGGTGATAGTGGACATCCTTGTCTTGTTCCTGATTTTAGTGTGAAGGATTTCAGTTTGTGACCATTTAGTATGATATTGGCTATTAGTTTTTCATAGATAGCTTCTATCAGTTTGAAGTAGAGACCATCTATTCCAATTTTTTGTAGGATTTTTATCATAAATGCATGTTGGGTTTTTCCAAATGCTTTTTCTGCATCTATGGAGATAATCATATGGTTTTTGTCCTTGGCTCTATTGATATAGTGTATTACATTGATTGATTTGCATATATTGAACAATCCCTGCATCCCTGGGATGACTCCCACTTGATCAGGGTGTATGATCTTCTTGATGATCTTCTGCATTCTGTTTGCCAGTATCTTATTAAGGATTTTTGCATCTATGTTCATTAGTGAGATTGGCCTATAGTTCTCTTTTTCAGTTGGGTCTTTCTCTGCTTTGGGGATCAAGGTGATGCTTGCTTCCAGGAATGAATTTGGGAGTATTGCTTCCCTTTCAATTTCATTGAAGAGTTTCAACAGTAGTGGCAGCTGTTCCTCTCTAAATGTCTTGTAGAATTCAGCAGTGAAGCCATCAGGCCTGGGCTTTTCTTAGTTGATAAGTTTTTAATTACATTTTCAATTTCATTGGTTGATATTGGGTTGTTCAGAGTTTTTAGATCTTCTTCGTTCAACTTTGGTAATTCATATGTATCTAGGAATCTGTCTATTTCTTCTGTGTTGTCCATCTTATTGGCATATAGGTTCTGGAAGTAGGTATTGATGATCCTCTGGATTTCTGCTGGGTCTGTTGTAGTTTCACCCTTTTCATTCCTAATTGCATGGATTTGGGCCTTTTCTTTCCTTTTTCTGATAAGGTTGGCTAAAGGTTTGTCAATTTTGTTGATTCTTTCGAAGAACCAACTCTTGGCTTCATTGATTTTTTGTATTGTTCTCTTAGTCTCCATTGCATTGATTTCTCCTCTGATCTTTATAATTTTCTCCCTTGTATGAGCTTTGGGGTTGTCCTGCTCTTCTTTTTCTAGAAGCTTGAGGTTCAGCATCAGGTTGTTTAATTGGGCTTGTTCTGTTTTCCTAATATGCATATTCACTGCTATGAATTTCCCTCATAAGACTGCTTTCATTGTGTCCCATAGATTCCAATATGTTGTATTGTCATTGTCATTTAACTGAAGGAACTATCTGATTTCTTCTTTAATTTCCTCTGTGACCCATTGGTTATTCAGAAGTGTGTTGTTCAATTTCCATGTGTTTATGAAATTTTTTGAGTTTCTTTTGCTATGGATCTCCAATTTCATCGCACTATGGTCTGATAATATACAGGGGATAACTTCAATTCCTTTGCACTTACTTAAACTTGTTCTATGTGTGAGTATGTGTTCTATTTTGGAGAATGACCCATGTGCAGCTGAGAAAAATGTGTATTCTGATTTTGTGGGGTGGAAGACTCTGTAAACATCTGTTAAGTTCATTTGTTCAAGAGTTCGATGGAGTTCTAGTATTTCATTACTTATTTTTTGCCTAGTTGATCTATCTATTTGTGACAATGGAGTGTTGAGGTCCCCCACTACAATTGTATTAGTGCGTATATGACTTTTCATATCCGTTAGTATTTGTTTTATATAGTTGGGTGCACTAGTGTTTGGTGCATAGATATTTATGATTGTCATCTCTTCCTCTTGGATTCTTCCCTTGACAAGGATGTAGTGTCCTTCTTCATCTCTCTTAATCAGTGTTGGTTTGAAATCTACTTGATCTGCCAAGAGGATAGCTACTCCTGCTTTTTTTCGGGTTCCTGTCACATGGAATATTGTTTTCCACCCTTTAACTTTCAGTCTATGAGTTTCCTTTTGAATTAAGTGTGTTTCTTGTATGCAGCATATTGGTGGATTTTGCTTCTCGACCCATTCTGCCAGTCTATTTCTTTTGATTGGTGAATTGAGACCATTAACATTGATGGTTATAACTGAAATGTATTGACTTGTCATTGCCATGACTTTTTCTTTTTGTTGGGTTCTCCCCCTTTCCATTTAATTTCTTGTCATGCCAGATGGGTTCATTCTGCTTTGCTTCCTGGGGTTGTGATCCTCAATGCCTGTTCCTAGGCTATTGTGTAAAATTCTTTGGAGTGCTGGTTTGGTATTCATGAAGTTCCTAAGGTGTTCTTTGCCATGAAACTATCTTATTTCTCCATCCATTTTGAAAGATAGTTTTGCAGGGTACATCAATCTGGGTTGGAGGCTGTTTTCTTTTAGGGTTTGGAATATGTCACTCCAAGCTCTTCTTGCCTTGATGGTTTGTGTTGAGATGTCTGCTGTGATTCTGATGGGCTTTCCTTTGTATGTGATTTGTTTCTTTTCTCTGACTCCTTGGAGAATTTTGTTCTTCTGTTGTATTTCTGGAGTCTTAACAATTATATGCCTATGTGTACATTTTTTTTGATCAAGGCTATTTGGAGTCCTATATGCCTCATTTGCCTGTATGTCAAGCTCCTTTCCCCTGCTTGGGAAGTTTTCTGCCATTATTTCTGTGAAGAGATTTTTTATGTCACCTGCACTCTCTCCTGTTTCTTCATTGAGCCCAATCAGTCTTGTGTTATTCTTTTTTGCATCATCTAGCAGCTGCTGGATTGACTTCTCATGTTCCCTTATAATTTTGAAGCAATTTTTCTTTTCCTGGTCACTAATTGCAATCTTATCTTCTATATCTGAAATTCTGTCCTCACACTGGCTCATTCTGCTGTGCAGACTTTCAATGGAGTTTTTCATGTCTTGGAAATCTATTTGCATCTGTTTTATGGATTCCATTTGTTTCTTATGTTGGGATTCCATCATGTTCCTGAGCTCCTCTCTAGATTTATTAATCATGTCTTGCACTAGGGGCACAATTTCTCCTGTTATCTGAGAAATTATTTCTGATTTCATTTTTTCCAGATCCCCTTTTGTTGCCAGTTCAGTGGGTCCAGGTAGCTGAGGATCAGAGTGTTCCATCTCATTTCCCTTTGGGGTTGCTGTAGGTGTTCTGGAAGTCTGGTTTTGAGACTTATTTACATGTTTTCTCATTTCGACTGGGGCGGGGGGCTGTTAGCGCCTGCCTGGATTACCTCCTCTGAGCTGGGAGAGGTGGGACAGGAGCGGGGAGCAGCGGTAGGGATGGTGATCCAAAAGCCCTTTCCTGTGGGCTGAGAGCAGCGGGAGGGATGGTGACTGGGAAGCCACTTCCTCTGGACTAGGAGCAGTGGGATGGCGGCTCAGAAGGCCCTACCTCTGGGCCAGGAGCAGCAGGACTCAGTACCTTGGTCTGGTGGTCTGGTGTCCTCTGCGTCTTTGTAGTGTGGAACCAGGTGGCTGCCTGTCTGCAGCGGGGTGATTTGGCCTCTTCTGCATGACTCAGGACCTCAGTAGGGCGTGCACAGACCTAACTGTCTGCAGCGGGCTGATTCGGCATCTTCCAGGCGACCTTCTGAATCACTCCTAACACCGCCGCCCTCATCCACAACATACGGGAAGTACTAGGTCCCTATTTCCTTACCTTTTCTCTAGTGGTCCTGTTTCAGGCGACTACTGTCTCTTACTGACCTATCTGCTAATTTTTTCTCTTTGATTCCTTGTCTCCTTGACATTCTACAACAGGAATGTCACTCAAAAATGCAAATCTTATGTCACATCCTTCTTTATTTTATTGAGGAATACTTACATTTAGGAAAATGCCCAAGTCTTAAATTTATGGCTTGATATGCTTTTAAACATGTGAACCAGAGCAAATACAGAACATTATCCACTCTCCAGAAGTCTCCTTCATGCCCCGTTTGAGTCATACTCCATCCACAAGATAAATTTTCTAAATTCTGTTACAATAGATTATTTTTTCCTGCTTTAAAAATTCATATACATCCAGACATGGTGGTGCATGCCTGTAATCTCAGCACTTGGTAGGCTGAGGCAGGAGGGTCACTGAGAGTTCGAGGCCAGCTGGGGCTACGTAGTGAGCTTAAGGGCAGCCTGAGTTACAAAGTGAGTCCCTGACTCAAAAAAATTTAAAAATTCATATACAGCAGGTTCTCTTTTGCAGTGGGTAGCATGTATAAGTACCTCTATATATTGCCATATATTTCATTCTATAAATGTCTCTTTATCCTTTTCACTGTTAAAGGATATTTGAATCATTTCTAGATTTTTAAATATTGAGTAAAATTGTTATGAATATTTTTTGTATGCATCTTTTCATTGACATCAGCCCTTGTTTCAGTTGTGTATATAATTTAGAAGGGATTAGTAGGTTGTAGAGTATTAAACAGGTACGGTATTGTACTAATCACAATATCTCCATATTCTCATCAATTTTTGGTATTGACAATCTTCATGGTTTGAACCATTTTGGTGGCTTTTAAAGTCTTTATATGACACCCCATTTGGATAAAGTCCAATCTCCATAACATGATACATGAAGCTCTTGATAGTCTGATTTTTGCTTATGTGTTTGGTCTTATCTCTAATCATTCCCCATCTGGAATATTAGACCATAACCATACTAAACTATTTAAGGATCCTTGAGTGCTCTTTGCTTCTTTGATTTTGTTCTTTTTTCTTTTTTCATGGCCTTTGCAGTTACAATTCTTTTATGTCTTTTCCTCATTTGATGTAAGTCTTTCTCATCCACTGAACTTTGGATTAGACAATACTTATTTAACACTTTCTCAACTTCCAAGATTCAGTATGCATCTAGAATTCTCCATGCTCACTCTTTTCTCAACACACATTACATGATATTGTCTTTGCTTAATGTTTTGTCAGTTTTTCCTAATGGCTGTATCTTGTTCATTTTTGCCTCTCCCTAGAAGAGTATATGCTCATAAAAAGTGTTTAATAACATGCTGAGTTAGATAAATGAGTAAAATTACTGAATAGTAATGGAGTAATTCAAATTATCACTGTTGTTTTAGGAACTGAATTATCATAACACTTCAAGATCAATATATTAATTTCTCAATTTTCATTCCCTTAGGTTGGGCTTTTTTTTCCCATTAAGTTTATTGGTACATTTTAGGTATAAAATACAGTTACATTCATCATTGGGAGCTTGTGCCGTTACATGAGTATCTTGGTTCTTATTTTTTTCACCTTCCCCTGCCCTCCTCTCACCTCTCCACCCTTCCCTATTTGCAAAGACTTTATTTCCATTATTTTCCTTTTCCCATATTTTTTCTTTTCCCTTTTTTCCTTTCCCCTACCCCTCCCACTTCCCCTGCTCCTTTAGACCTTTTCTTCCTATTACACAATATCAATTATAAATTTTTAAATTTTTAAAAATTTTTTAAATGTGTTGTTGCTTTTTTTTTTTTTTTTTGTACCAGGGATCGAACTCCGGTCCTTGCGCTTGCAAGGCAGGCAGCAGAAACACTGAGCTAAATCCCCGGCACAATTATACATTTTTTAAATTACAGTATCAAGATCTAGGAGACATTACCACAGATTTTACAGAATTTAAAAGGATATAGAAAGCATATTACAAAAATCTGTTTTGAAATAAATTTGACAACTTCTAAGAAGTACCTTGGAAGACGAATTAATGAAACTAACTCTGGAGGAAATATAAAATTTGAATAGTATCTATTAAAGAAAATATATTCCTAGCTTGAAAACCTACCTATATGACAACAGCAGGCTCATATACATTTTAACTGATAAATTGTATCAAACAATTAAAGCAGAAAAAAGAAGGAACACTTCTCCCCTCATTTTAGGAATCAACATTGTGCTAATCCTAAAACTGGATAAAGATAATAGAAGAAAAAAGTATGAACATAGATAGAAATTTGTTTAACAAAACAAACTATTAGAAGTCAGATCTTGCAGTATATAAAAAGTGGTTTTGTTATAGGTATGGCAGTGTTGGTTCAGCATTGGAAGATCCACCCCTAAAAGTCATCATTTTAACAGAGGAAAGGAAAAAGTCATATGATCCTGTCACTAGTTGGAGAAAAAGTATTGGACCAAATTCTACAGCTGTTCATGGTAAAAGCTATCAGGAGACTAGAAGTAGAACAGAACCTTCTCAACAGATTAAAGACATGTACTCCATACTTCCAGCAAGAATGCCTTGTATGAATGGAGAAGATACAATGCTTTCTCCTTAAGGTGGGGAACAAGGGCAGATATGCTTACTCTTTATCTGTCCATTAAACTTTGAAACCTAGTCCCCACCAAAATAGTCTGGCAATAAAATGACACAATTAGGATAGGATTGGCAAGGTAGAAGCAAAATATATGGTAAAAAACAAAAAACACATATATGGTCCACTGAGTTTTGAAAGAGTATTTAACATTAGTATTTTATAGAATACAAACTCAATTCAAGAGCCAAGGAATAGATAATGTTTTCAGCAAACGGCACTAGAACACCTGGTATCTGTATATAAAAAATGAACCTTAACCCTTTATTTCCATTCATGAAAATAACTTGAAGGGATCTATGAACCTAAATATGAAAGTCTAAAAGTATAAAACTTTAAGAAGAAATTATAAGGGAAAATATTTATGAATTCAGGGTAGGCAAAGAACTACCTAGTATACAAAAGACATGATATATAAAAGAAAAAAATTGATAAATGAGATTCCATCAAAATTTAGAACTTTAAATGACATCATTAAAATGAAAAGTAGTCCTTAAACAGACCATATTTACAATCCATATAACCTATGACCAGAATATATAAAGAATTCTTAGAGCTCATTAATAGACACCCCAATTAAAAAGTAGACATAAGAAGATGATAAATAGCCAGTACAGCACAAGGAAAGGTGTGCAACTCTAGAATCAGAAAAATACTAATCAGTACAATAACAAGACTGAATTATACACTCATTAGGGAGATGAAGTCGAAAGTTTTAAAAGCCTTGTCATGACTTTTTCTTTTTGTTGGATTCTCCCCCTTTGCGTTTAATTTGTCACACCCAATGGATTCATTCTGCTGGGTTTCCTGGGGTTGTGATCCTCATTGCCTTTTCCTAGAGTATTGTCTAAAATGTTTTTGAGTGCCAGTTTGATATTCATGAAGTTCCTGAGGTGCTCTTTATCATCAAAGTATCTTATTTCTCCATCAATTTTGAAAGATAGTTTTGCAGGGTACATCAATCTGGGTTGGAGGCTGTTTTCCTTTAGGGCTTGAAATATATCACTCCAATCTCTTCTTGCCTTGAGGGTTTGCATTGAGAAGTCTGCTGTGATGCTGATGGGCTTTCCTTTGTATGTGACTTGTTTCTTTGCTCTGACTGCTTGTAGAATTTTGTTCTTCTGTTGGATTTCTGGAATCCTAACTATTATATACCTATGTGTAGATTTATTTTTTTTGATCAAGACTATTTGGAGTCCTATATGCCTCACTTATCTGTATGTCAAGTTCTTTCCCCCTTCTTGGGAAGTTTTCTGCCATCACATCTGTAAACAATTTTTTAATGTCATCTGCACTCTCTCCTGTTTCTTCGTTGACTCCAATCAGTCTTATGTTATTCTTCTTTGCATTGTCTAGCAGCTGCTGGATTGATTTCTCATGTTCCTTTACAATTTTAAAGCAATTTTTCTTTTCCTCCTCACTAATTGCAATCTTTTCTTCTATATCTGAAATTCTATCCTCACATTGGTTCTTTCTTCTGAACAGACTTTCGATGGAGTTTTTAGTCTCCTGGAAATCTGTTTGCATCTGTTTTATGGATTGCATTTGTTTCCTATGTTGGGATTCCATCATGTTCCTCAGACCCTCTATTTTTTAATCTGTGTCCTCTCTAGATTTATTAATCATGTCTTGCACCATGAGCACAATCTTTGCTGTTATCTGAGTAATTATTTCTGATTTCATTTTTCCCAGATCCTCTTTTGTTGCCAGTTCAGAGAGTCCAGGTAGTTAAGTATCAGATTGTTCCATCTCGTTTCCCTTTGGGGTTGCTGTAGGTGATCCAGAAATCTGTTTTTGAGGCTTGTTTACGTGTCTTCTCATTTCCACGGTGGGGGGTGTGCTTCTGGCACATGTGAGGTTCAGCTTCTCTGCCCTAGGAGTGTGGCATGGCAGCAGAGGAGCTTCGTTCCGGATGCTGGGATCGTAGATTGGGCTTTTGATGAGTGATAGGGAGGGGATAAAATGGTGTGACATAATAAATTATTCAATTCCTAAAAAAAAAAATTATTCAATTCCTAAGATTAGACAATCTTTAAAGTCCTATTTCTTTAAATAAATAGCTGGTAGGAAGAGATAGGGTTTTTAAAAAAATACACATGCATCGAACAACTCAGTTCATGCAATTCTCACCTGAGATAGAACATTAGAATAATTTGGGAGCTTAAAAAAATACCTACACCCAGAGACTCATTTTTGGAGTTTTGGATTTGGTCTGGAGTGAGTCTTTTTGAGTCTTGCTCAAAGTAAAGCAATATAGGGTAAAGTCAGAAAGTCCTGGGAAGAAAAATGGTTTATTGATTACAAATAAGGATAAACAACCCAAGAAGCAGTTACTTCACATTCTTTAAAGTATAGAATCTGTTCTAGTTCATATAGAGGATAATTTCTCATGAGAAACTTCCTTTAACATGAAGTTTGATGGAAGGAAAAGAATTGCTTATGTAAGTCGGCATTACAATATCTGCTCTTAAACCAGAACATCTATTATTAAAGAAAAGAAACTTGGCTGTCTAGTTGAGATCTTGAACTTGATACAGATTCTAATTTTTTGAGTGCAACATATTTGAAATGTGCCAAATAATAAACAGTTAGGGACCTCAGATAATTAGGCCTCCAAGTATTTAGATGGAATCTGTTGAAACAACAGTTGGCACCATCCAATCTATTCTTTCTCTCCCAACTGCTCTTTTATTTTTTATTATTATTATTATTTTTGGTACCGGGGATCAAACTCAGGACCTTGCACTTGCAAGGCAGGCGCCGGAACCACTGAGCTAAATCCCTGGCCCCCAACTGTTCTTTTAAATATAAATGGTATATACTGGTGGGATTTTATCTCACTTTTCTCTCTATGGGGCCCAGAAGGGCCTTGAAAAACAGGATTTATGGCTAATTTTAACCTGGATCTCAGATGTGACCTCCCTGGCACTTGAAAACTAGATAAAACTGACTCAACTCTCCCCAGTGCATGGCCAGCAAGAGCCCAGAGGCTTTTGTCTGGGTTCTGCACAGGCCTGGGGTGTTCACTTCTCATAGCCTCTTCTGTATCCTCTGTTCCATTTTCCATTCTGAGCAGGGTGATCTGTAGCCACGATTCTGTCCCTCCATTGGTTTCCACACCAACTCCCACTCCCACATAGACTTTACTTAAAGGCAGGGGCTTATGAGGGAGAGATTACATCACCTAGAACACATTAAAACAACATTTAAAGGCCACGATTAGATATCGATCTTCCTGTTTTAAATGCCCCCTGACTTGCTGACTCTTCTGGCTCTTCTCCCCATGCAGAACCCAGTCTCATATCTTCCCCAGGGCCCCTCTTTTTCCTTTCCCATCACAATGGTTTTCTCCTATTTTACTATCTTCTCCAAATGAAATGGTTTGTTTTGTTTTGTTTTTTAACTAAGGTCCAAGGCTGGTCCCCAAATCCTGACCATCAGCTGATATAGGAGTATACATTCTTAGGTACCATCTTCTACCTCAAATAGTTTGTAAGTAAGTTCCTTCCCTAAGTTCCCTCCTTTAGGAGTTTAGGTGCCAGATGTTAATTTAATATTCTCTTCACCTTATTACAAACGTTTGCTGGGTGGCAGGTAGACCTGAAGTAAACAGGGTGGTCTTGTTTTTTTCACCCTGATCAAGCTTAGCTACCAACCTGCTTCTCTCTCCCCCTTACTCATCCTCCACTGTGAACTGGAAAGGGAAGGAAGAGACTCAGAGAGGATGTTAAGAGAGGCACTTAGGGGAAACTGGTGTTTGTGGTTTGGGGAATAAAAATGTAAGCTACAAAAAGGACACAGGAAATATGCTGTTCCCCATTGTTGTGCAGGGCCCCCTGTTCTTCCCTCTCACTCTTTCCTTAAACTGTATATGTGGTCCTGAGATCTGCAGTCTGATGTCTTCTTTAGGTATGAGTAGGTTCTGACCTGCTCCTTACTTTCCTAAAAATTTGGATATTTTGTTGATCATGCTTTTTTTGGTATTTATTTTTTTAATAACAGCTTTACTGGGATATAATTTATATACCACAAACTCATCCTTTTAAAGTATACAATTAAGTGGCTCTTGGCTTCTTCATAGAGTTGTGCCACCCTTGCTGCAAATTTTGGCGCATGTTCACCCACTATGGCATTAATCTTCATTTAAAAATATTGCATTAAATATTATATACCTTGCTTACTAAATTTTTGGATACTTCCTTAAATTTCATGCCTAAGGAAAGTATGCCACTAATGTTGGCCTTCATAGCCTCTCCTAGAAGATGAAATTTGGGGGTTTTTTTCTACCTTTAGTGATTCTACTAGACAAATGATACTTAGCATAGCAGGTAAAGATAAAAAAAAAATCAGTTTAACAAGGAAATGGCAACCATGTTACTTATTGCCGACCCTAGACCATGTATTTAGTGTATGGATGCTATTTAATTTTTTTAACTTTATACAGTAGTCAGTCTTGTGCTCTTTGATAGACAGAGAAGCTAAGAATTAGAATTTAAGTCATTCACCTGAGGTCATACAACAAGTGATGGAACCAACAATTAAACAAAGATCTATTTGATTCTAAGTTATGGGTTCATTTCCACTGTCTTACTTTTTGAGCTGTAAGAAAAATAACCTTGGGATCAAAGAAATCAGAAAGGAAATGACACACAAATTTAAAAGGTTCAGAAAATTCTTATCTCTGAGTCCCCCAGCTGGATCTAAAAGCCAATGTAAGGACAAAAAGTGAATTGGGGAGACAAAAAGAGTGAGAGAGAGCGGGTGACCCACTTTCCTGTCCCTTTCTGTCTCTCTTGAACAGAGGCGTTCTCTCGGTGAATTTTTCCTATTATTAAAAAAAAGGGTGAGAGAAATTCTGTTTACTTTTTAATTTTATTGCCTGATTTCTATCTGTATTTTAAATTTTATTTACTTTTATTAGTACATATTTGTAGTACATTATGTTTACTTTCCTTCTATGGAGTTAGTGCATGCACATAACACATCTTAATTTCTTTTTTCATCTAATTTCCTTCCCCTTCCTCCATCTCTGATCCCCTTCTGGTTTGAAAAAGATTTACCTCACTACTTCCTATCATCTATCTTTCATTTTGCTCTGTATTTAAATTTTTTATTTCTCATATATTAAGCTTCTGTGTTTGGTTTATTTCACTTAACATTATGGTTTCAGAGTACATCCATTTTCCTACAAATGACTCAATTTCTTTTTCTTTTTCTTTTTTTGGTTTGCTTTTTTGGTACTGGGTATCGAACTCGGGTCCTTGCATTTGCGCAGCAGGCGGCAAAACCACTGAGCTAAATCTCAGGCCAATTTCTTTTTCTTTAGAGAAGAATAGCTCTCAACTGTGTGTAAATAGCACATTTTCTTTATACATTCACTTGTTGATGGACATATAGGCCACTTCCAATATTTAGCTATTATGAGTTGTGCTGCAATAAAAGTGAGTATGCATGTATCACTTACATGATGTTTTTAACTCTTTCCAGAGCGCATCTAGAGGGGGAATAGCTGGGTCCAACAGAATTTCTAGTTTTAGTTTTTGAAGAATCTCCTCAGTAATTTCCATAGTTGTTGTACTAGTTTACATTCCCCTCAACAATGTAGAAGGGTTCCTTTGCCCCACTGCCTTTTTTGTTTGATTTGGTTTGGTTTGGTTTGGTACTGGGGATTGAACTCAGGACCTTGCACTTGTAAGGGAGGTGCGGTGCCACTGAGCTAAATCCCTGGCTTTTTGTTTTTAATTTCTCGATGATGGCCATTCTCTCTGGGATAACAGGAAATTTCAGTTGTTTTAATTTGTATTTCTTTAATAGCCAGCGATGTTGAAAATTTCTTCATGTACTTATTGGCCATTTGTATTTCTGTGAAGTGTCTATTCATTTCACTTGCCCATTTTTTATTGGGTCTTACCTTGGGGAGTGTGATTCTTTGGAGTTCTTTATATACTCTAGATATTGGTCCTCTGTTGGAGAATAGCTTACAAAAGTTTTCCCTTTCTGTAGGTTTTCTTCTCACCCTGTTAATTATTTCCTTTGCTGTGCAGAGCTTTTTAATTTAAATAGGTCCCATTTGTTGAGTCTTGGTACTATTTCCTGTGCAACTGGGGTTCTGTTCAGAAAACCTTGCCTACATCTATGACTTCAAGAGGTTTTTATCCAATTTATCTTTCAGCAGGTTAAGTATTTGTATTTTAATATTTAGCTCTTTGATCCATTTTGATTTTAGTTTAATACATGGTGAGAAATATGGGTTTAGATTCAGTCTTCCTCATGTGGCTATCCAGTTTTCTCAGCAACATTTATTGTTGTTGTCATTGTTGTTTTGGTATCAGGGATCAAACTTGGGACCTTGCACTTGCAAGGCAGGTGCCAGAACCACTGAGCACTTAGCACTTAGCACCATTTATTAAAGAGGCTATCTTTCCTCCTGTGTAGGTTTTGGGGCCCTTTGTCAAAGACCAGATAGTTGAATGTACCTAGGATTGTCTCTCCATCCTTTGTTCTGTTCCATTGATTCACATGTCTGTTTTTGTGTCAGTACCATGCTGTTTTTATCATTATAGCTTTGTAATATAACTTTAAATCCAAGATTGTGATTTTTCCTACTTTGTTGTTGTTACTCAGGATTGCTTTTGCTATTTTAGATCTCTTCTGGTTCCATATGAATTTTAGGATTGTTTTCTATAGTTCAGTGAGGAATGCTATTGGTATTTTCTCTTCTTCTTTTTTTTTTTTTTTTGGATATCCTTATATTGGTACATTTTAGGTGTACAATATAAGGACATTCATCATTGGAGATATGCATCTTTACATAATCTCTCTTGGTTCTTATTTTTTCCACCTTCCCCTGCCCTCACTTCCACCCCTCCATCCCTCCCTATTTACAAAAGACTTTGTTTCCTTTTTTTCATTTTCTCATATTAATTACATTCCCTTCTTTTCTTTCCCCTACTCCTCCTGCTTCCCCTTCCCCTTTGTCCCTTTTCTTCTTATTTCACATTATCTATTATATCTTATAGTCCTTATTTACACTTTCAGTTTCTCATGCTAGAGAAACTATTTGGTATTTACACATGTGTGTCCTATTTATTTCACTTAAGAGTATCATCTACATGTGCATCCATTTAGCAATAAATATCTCTAATTTCTCATTTTTGATGGCCGAGTAGTACTCCATTTTATAAAAAAAAACCCCACATTTTCTTGATCCAGTCTCCAGTTGATGGGCATTTGGGCTCTTTCCAAGTTTTAGCTATTACAAATTGTGCTGCTATGAACATGGGTGCACATATATCACTGTGGTATGATTCTTTTAATTCTTTGGGGAAGATCCCCAGCAGGGGAATAGCTGGGTCAAATGGGACTTCCAGTCCTAGTTCTTTGAGATATCTCCATACTGATTTCCACAGTGATTGCACCAGTCTACACTCCCACCAGAAGTAGAGCAGGGTTCCTCTTTCTCCACAGCCCCGCCAGCATTTGTTATTGGTTGATTTCATGACAGCAGCCATTCTTTCTGGAGTGAAGTGGAATCTCAGCATTGTTTTCATTTACATCTCTTGAATGACCAGTGATGTTGAACATTTTTTCATATGTTTATTTGCTATTTCTACTTCTTTGTCTGACAAATGTCTGTTCCTTTCAGATGCCCATTTTTGGATTGGGTCTTTAAATTTGAGAGGTCTGATTTTTGTAAGTTCTTTATAGATTCGAGCTAGTAGACCTTTGTCTGAGGGACTGCTGGTGAAAATTTTTTCCCACATTGTGGGTTGTCTCTTCACACTGCTGGTGGTTTCTCTTGCTGTGCAGAAGCTTTTTAATAAGAAGAGATCCCACTTGTTGATTGTTTGTGCTAGTTCAGGGGCAACTGAGGTTTTGTTCATAAAGTCTTTTCCTACCAATATATTCAAGAATTCTACCTAACCTCTGTTCCAGCCAGTTCAGCATTTCTGTTTTAATATTTACATCTTTAATCCATTTTGATTTTAGTTTAGTGCATGGTCAGAGATATAGGTCTAGTTTTAGTCTTTGGCACGTTGAAACCCAATTTTTCCAGCACCATTTAATGAAGAGGCTATCTTTCCTCCAGCAAGGGTGTTTGGCTCCCTTGTCAAAGATGAGGTGGCTGAGTGTGTCTGGCATTGTTTCTGCATGTTCTAATCTGTTCCACTGGTCGTCAGGTCTGTTTCTTTGCCAGTACCATACTGTTTTTATCACAGTAGCTTTGTAGTATAGTTTCAAGTTGGGGGTTGTAATACCCCCTGCCACGTCTCTGTTACCTAGAATTGCTTTTGCTATTCTGGGTCTCTTTTTATTCCAAATGAATTTTTGGATTGTTTTCTCAAGGTCCCTGAAGTATGCTGCTGGGATTTCAATTGGGATTGCATTGAATCTATATAGCAGTTTTGGAAGTATGGCCATTTTCACTATGTTGATCCTTCCTACCCAGGAGCAAGGGATGTCTTTCCATTTTCTGACAGCCCCTTCAGTCTCTTTTTTCAAAGTGTTATAGTTTTCAGAGAAGATGTCTTTGATTTTTTTTGTTAGGTTGATTCCTAGATATTTCAGTTTTTTGGGTGCTATTGTGAAAGGAATTATTTGCCCTATTTCTCTCTCAGTGAGTCTGTTGTTCGTGTAGAGGAAAGCTATTGATTTTTGTGTGTTGTCCTTGTATCCAGCTACTTTACTGAGGTTATTAAGCCTAGAAGACTTTTGGTGGAGTTCCTGGGGTCTTTGATATAGAATATCATGTCATCTGCAAATAATGACAATTTGACTTCATTTCCTATCTTTATTCCTTTTATTTCTTTCTCTTGTCTAATTGCCATGGCTAATTTTTCCAAAACTATATTGAACAGGAATGGTGATAGTGGACATCCTTGTCTTGTTCCTGATTTTAGTGTGAAGGATTTCAGTTTTTGAGCATTTAGTATAATATTAGCTATTGGTTTTTCATAGATGGCTTTTATCAGATTGAGGTAGAGACCATCTATTCTGATTTTTTTGTAGAGTTTTTATCATAAATGCATGTTGGATTTTGTCAAATGCTTTTTCTTCATCTATTGAGATGATCATATGGTTTTTGTCCCTGGCTCTATTGATATAGTGTATTACATTGATTGATTTGTGCATGTTGAACCATCCCTGCATCCCTGGGGTGAATCCCACTTGGTCAGGGTGCATGATCTTCTTGATGATCTTCTGCATTCTATTTGCCAGGATCTTATTAAGGATTTTTGCATCTATGTTCATTAGTGAGATTTGCCTATAGTTCTCTTTTTTGGTTAGGTCTTTCTCTGCTTTGGGGATTAAGGTGATGCTTGCATCCTGGAATGATTTCGGGAGTATTGCTTCCCTGTCAATTTCATTGAAGAGTTTAAACAGTAGTGGCAGTAGTTCCTCTTCAATGTCTTGTAGAATTCAGTGGTGAAGCCATCAGGACCCAGGCTTTTCTTGGTTGGTAAGTTTTTAATTACGTTTTCAATTTCATTGATTGATACTGGGTTGTTTAGAACTTTTAGGTCTTCTTCTTTCAACTTTAGTAATTCATATGTGTCTAGGAATCTGTCCATTTTTTCTGCATTTTCCAGCTTATTGGCATATAGGTTCTGGAAGTAGGTATTGATGATTCTCTGGATTTCTGCTGGGTCTGTTGTAATTTCACCCTTTTCATTCCTAATTGCATGGATTTGGGCCTTTTCTTTCCTTTTTCTGACAAGGTTGGCTAAGGGTTTGTCGATTTTGTTTATTCTATTGAAGAACCAACTCTGGCTCCATTGATTTTTTTGTATTGTTTTCTTAGTCTCCATTGCATTGATTTCTCCTCTGATCTTTCTAGTTTCCTCCCTTGTATGAGCTTTGAGTTTCTCCTGCTCTTCTTTTTCTAGAAGCTTGAGGTTCAGCATCAGGTTGTTTAATTGGGCTCGTTCTGTTTTCCTAATATGCGTATTCACTGCTATGAATTTCCCTCGTAAGACTGCTTTCATTGTGTCCCATAGATTCCGATATGTTGTATTGTCATTGTCATTTAATTGAAGGAACTGTCTGATTTTGTCTTTAATTTCCTCTGTGACCCATTGGTTATTCAGAAGTGTGTTGTTCAGTTTCCACGTGTTTATGAAATTTTTGCAGTTTCTTTTGCTATTGATCTCCAGTTTCACCGCACTATCATCTGATAATATAGAGGGAATAATTTTAATTTCTTTGCACTTACCTAAATATGTTCTATGTGTGAGTATGTGGTCTATTTTGGGGAATGACCCATGTTCAGCTGAAAAGAATGTGTATTCTGATTTTGTGAGGTGGAACGCTCTGTAAACATCTGTTAAGTTCATATATTCAAGAGTTTGATTGAGTTCTAGTACTTCCTTGCTTGTTTTCTGTCTAGTTGATCTATCTATTTGTGACAATGGGATATTGAGGTCGCCTCTACTATTGTGTTAGTGCTTATATGCTTTTTCATGTCTGTTAGTATTTGTTTTATATAGTTGGGTACACTAGTGTTTGGTGCATAGATATTTATGACTGTCATTTCTTCCTGTTGCATTGTTCCCTTTACAAAGTTATAGTGTCCTTCTTTGTCTCTCTTAATCAGTGTGCGTTTGAAATCCACTTGGTCTTCAAAGAGGATAGCTAGTACTGCTTTTTTGGGGTTCCCGTCACATGGAGTATTGTTTTCCACCCTTTAACTTTCAGTCTATGAGTTTCTTTTTGAATCAAGTGTGTTTCTTCTATGCAGCATATTGTTGGATCTTGCTTCTTTACCCATTCTGCCAGTCTATTTCTTTTGATTGGTGAATTAAGACTATTAACATTGATGTTTATAACTGATATGCATTGAGTTATCATTGTCATGACTTTTTCTTTTTGTTTGATCCTCCCCGTTTGCTTTTAATTTTTTGTCATGCCCAGTGGATTCATTCTGCTGGGCTTCCTGGGGTTGTGATCCTCATTATCTTTTCCTAGGATTTTGTCTAAAATTTTTTGGAGTGCTGGTTTGGTGTTCATGAAGTTCCTAAATTGCTCTTTGTCATGAAAGTATCTTTTTTCACTATCAATTATGAAAGATAGTTTTGCAGGGTACATCAATCTGGGTTGGAGGTTGTTTTCTTTTAGGGCTTGAAACACATCACTCCAAGCTCTTCTTGCCTTGAGGGTTTGCATTGAGAAGTCTGCTGTGATTCTTGATGGGCTTTCCTTTGTATGTGATTTTTTTTTTTCTCTAACTGCTTGTAGAATTTTTTCTTCTGTTGGGTGTCTGGAATCTTAACAATTATATGCCTATGTGCAGATTTTTTTTTGGTCAAGGCTAGTTGGAGTCCTATATGCCTTGCTTATCTGTATGTCAAATTCTTTTCCCCTGCTTGGGAAATTTTCTGCCATCACTTCTGTGAACAGTTTTTTAATGTCATCTGCACTCTCTCTTCTTACTTCATTGACTCCAATCAGTCTTATGTTATTTTTCTTTGCATCATCTAGCAGCTGCTGGATTGATTTCTCATGGTCTCTTACAATTTTAAAGAAATATTTCTTTTCCTGGTCACTAATTGGAATCTTATCTTCTATATCTGAAATTCTGTCTTCATG
Source organism: Heterocephalus glaber (assembly GCF_053883595.1). Taxonomy (NCBI): domain Eukaryota; kingdom Metazoa; phylum Chordata; class Mammalia; order Rodentia; family Bathyergidae; genus Heterocephalus; species Heterocephalus glaber. The sequence goes on from NW_028258316.1 coordinate 22,881,958, forward strand.
TTGGCTCATTCTGCTGCACAGACTTTCAGTGGAGTTTTTAATCTCCTGGAAATCTGTTTGCATCTGTTTTATGTATTGCATTTGTTTCCTATGTTGGCATTCCATCATGTTCCTCAGCTCCTCTATTTTTTTAATCTGTGTCCTGCCTAGATTTATTAATCATGTCTTGCACTATGGGCACAATCTTTGCTGTTATGTGAGAAATTATTTCTGATTTCATTTTTTCCATATCCTCTCTTGTTACCAGTTCAGGGAGTCCAGGTAGTTGAGTATCAAAGTGTTCCATCTCGTTTCCCTTTGGGGTTGCTGTAGGTGATCTGGAAGTCTGGTTCTGAGGCATGTTTACCTGTTTTCTCATTTCGATGGCGGGGGTGGGGAAGGTGTTCCTGGTGCCCTCCTGGCTCACCTCCACTGTGCTCAGAGCTGTGGCACACCTACCCGGAAGCCTCCTCCATGCTGGGAGCCATGGCATGCCTACCAGGAAGCCTCCTCCTGGCTAGGAGCTGTGGCACACTGACCTGGAAGTCTCTTGTGGTGTGGGAGCTGTGGCATGCTGACCTGGAGGCCTCCTCTGTGCTGGGAGCTGTGGCATGCCTACCCAGAAGTCTCTTCCAGCCTGGGAGCTGTCACTATTGGCATTTTCATCGGAACTGCATTAAATCTCTGTAAGAGTTTTGAAAGTATTATCATTTTGATTATATTGATTCTGCTTTTCCAGGAAGAGGGGATATCTTGCCTTTTTCTTTTTTTTTGATACCAGGGATTGAACTCAGGACTTGGTGCTTTTGAGGCAGGTGTGGTGCCACTGAGCTAAATCCCTGGCTCCTATCTTACAATTTTTGATGTTCTCTTTGATTTCCATTTTTAGAATACTGTTGCTCTCACCGTGGATGTCTTTTACTTTCTTGGTTAGGTTAAATTAAGTATTTAATTTTTCTTTTTCTTTTCTTTTTTCTTTTTTTTTTTTCTTTTTTGCACCTGGGATAGAACTTGGGTCCTTGTGCTTGCGAGGCAGGCAGTGCAATAATTTTGCTTTATGTTATTTTAGATGTTTTTTTTCCACTAATTTCTTTCTTAGTGGGTTCACTATTTGTGTATAGGAACACTATTGATTTTTGTGTATTGATTTTGTATCCAGCTACATTGATGAATTTGGTTATCAATCATAGGAGTCTTTCAGTGGGATTTTAGGGTCTTCTAAGTAGAGGATCATGTTGTCTGAAAATAATAATTTAACATCTTCCTTTTCTATGCATATCCCTTTTATTTCTTTTTCTTGCCTATTTGTTTTTGTTAATGTTTCAAGTACTATGTTGAACAAGAGTGATGATCGTGGACATCCTTATCTTGTTACTGATTTTAGGGAAAGCTTTCAGTTTTTCCCCATTTAATGTGATGTTCATGGTAGGTTTGTCATAAATGGCTTTTCTCATACAGAGATAATGTCCTTCTGTACCTATTCTCTTCAGTGTTTTTATCACTGAAGGATGTTGGATTTAACAAGGCTTTTTCTGTGTCAATTGAGATTATCATTTTATTTTTCTCCTTACTTCTGTTTATGTGATGTATTATATCTATTGATTTGTGTGCGTTGAACCATCCTTGCATCCCTGGGATGAAGCCTACTTGGTTATGATATATGATCTTTCTTTTTTATTATATACATATTTTTTTCCCTTTAAGTTTATTGGAACATTTTAGGTATACAATACAGTTACATTCCTCATTGGGATTTTGTACCTTTACATGATATATCTTGGTTCTTATTTTTCCTCCATTCCCCTGCCCTCCCTTCAACCCCTCCTCCCTTCCATATTTACAGAGACTTTGTTTCCATTTTTTCCTTTTCTCTTATTTTTTCTTTTCCCTTCTTTCCTTTCCCCTACCCCTCCTACTTCCCCTACACCTTTAGACCTTTTCTTCCTATTTCACATTATCAATTGTACATTTCGATCTTTATTTACACTTTTAGCTTTTCACACCAGAGAAACTATTTGGTATTTACACATGTATCCTATTTATTTCACTTAAGATTATGGCCTCAATGTGCATTCATTTAGCTATAAATGTCTCTAGTTTCTCATTCTTTATGGCTGAATAGTACCCCATTTTATTTTTATCTATTTATTTATTAAATTCTTTTATTGGTACTGTAGGTATACAACACAATTACATTTCTCATTGGGCATTGTACCTTTACATACTGCACCTTGGTTCTTATTTTGTCCCTACTCCTAGCCCTCCCTTCACACCCTCCACCCTTAACTATTTACAAAGACTTTATTTCCATTTTTTTCCATTTCTCATCATTTTTCCTTTCTCCTGTCCCTCCCACTACCCCTACCCCTTTGGACCTTTTCTTCCAATTTTGCGTTATTGATTATTCATTCTAATCATTGGTACATTTTAGGTATACAATATAATGACATTCACCATTGGAAATTTGTACCTTTACATAGTCTCTCTTGGGTCTTATTTTTCACCCTTGCCCAGCCCTCCCTTCAACCCCTCCATTCCTCCTTATTTACAAAGATTTTGTTCCTATTTTTCCATTTTCTCATATTAATCCCATTCTCTTCTATCCTTTACCCTAGCCCTCCCACTTCCTTCCCCTTTGTCCCTTTTCTTCCTATTTCACATTACCTATTATACATTTTAGTCCTTATTTACACTTTCAGTTTCTCATACCAGAGAAACTATTCAGTATTTACACATGTGTCCTATTTATTTCACTTAAGAGTAGTGCCTCAATGTGCATTCACTTAGCTATAAATGTCTCTAATTTCTCATTTTTGATGGCTGAGTAGTACTCTGTTTTATAATAAAACCCCACATTTTCTTGATCCAGTCTCCAGTTGATGGGCATTTGGGCTCTTTCCAAGTTTTAGCTATTACAAACTGTGCTGCTATGAACATGGGCACACATATATCACTGTGGTATGATTCTTTTAATTCTTTGGGGAAGATCCCCAGCAGGGGAATAGCAGGGTCAAATGGGATTTCCAGTCCTAGTTCTTTGAGGTATCTCCATACTGATTTCCACAGTGGGTGCACCAGTCTACACTCCCACCAGCAGTGGAGCAGGGTTCCTCTTTCCCCACAGCCCTGCCAGCATTTGTTATTTGTTGATTTCATGATAGCAGCCATTCTTTCTGGAATGAAGGGGAATCTCAGCATTGTTTTCATTTGCATCTCTCGAATGACCAGTGATGTTGAACATTTTTTCATGTATTTATTTGCTATTTCTACTTCTTTGTCTGAGAAATGTCTGTTCATTTCAGATGCCCATTTTTGGATTGGGTCTTTAAATTTGGGAGGTCTGATCTTTTTAAGTTCTTTATAGATTCGAGATAGTAGACCTTTGTCTGAGGGAGAGGAGGTGAAGATTTTTTCCCACATTGTGGGTTGTCTCTTCACACTGCTGGTGGTTTCTCTTGCTGTGCAGAAGCCTTTTAATAAGAAGAGATCCCACTTGTTGATTGTTTGTGCTAGTTCACGGGCAACTGAGGTTTTGTTCATAAAATCTTTTCCTACACCGATGTCTTCAAGGGTTCTACCTAACCTCTGTTCCAACTGGTTCAGAGTTTCTATTTGAATATTTAGATCTTTAATCCATTTTAGTTTAGTGCATGGTGAGAGATATAGGTCTAGTTTTAATCTTTGGCAAGTTGAAGCCCAATTTTCCCAGCACCATTTATTAAAGAGGCTATCTTTCCTCCAGTGAGGATGTTTGGCTCCTTTGTCGAAGGTGAGATGGCTGAGTGTGTCTGGTGTTGTTTCTGCATCTTCTAATCTGTTCCATTGGTCGTCAGGTCTGTTTCTTTGCCAGTACCATGCTGTTTTTATCACAGTAGCTTTGTAGTAGAGTTGGAGGTTGGGGATTGTGATACCCCCTTGCCATGTCTCTGTTACCTAGAATTGCTTTTGCTATTCTGGGTCTCTTCTTGTTCCAAATGAATTTTTGGATTGTTTTCTGAAGGTCTATGAAGTATGCTGCTGGGATCTCAATTGAGATTGCATTAAATCTATATAGCAGTTTTGGAAGTATGGCCATTTTCACTATATTAATCCTTCCTACCCAGGTGCAGGGGATGTCTTTCCATTTTCTGATATCATCTTCGATCTCTCTTTTCAGAGTGCTGTAGTTTTCAGAGAAGAGGTCTTTGATTTCTTTCGTTAGGATGATTCCTAGGTATTTCCGTTTTTTGGATGCTATTGTGAAAGGAATTATTTGCCCTATTTCTCTCTCAGTGAGTCTGTCATTTGTGTAGAGGAAAGCTATTGATTTTTTGGTGTTAACCTTGTAACCAGCTCCTTGACTGAATTTGGTTATTAAGTCTAGAAGACTTTTGGTGGAGTTCTTGGGGTCTTCTATATAGAGTATCGTGTCATCTGCAAATAATGCCAATTTGACTTCTTCATTACCTATCTTTATTCCTTTTATTTCTTTCTCTTGTCTAATTGCCGTGGCTAATGTTTCCAGAACTATATTGAACAAGAGTGGTGATAGTGGACATCCTTGTCTTGTTCCTGATTTTAGTGTGAAGGATTTCAGTTTTTGATCATTTACTATGATATTGGCTATTGGTTTTTCATAGATGACTTCTATCAGTTTGAGGTAGAGACCATCTATTTCAATTTTTCATAGGGTTCTTATCATAAATGCATGTTGGATTTTGTCAAATGCTTTATCTGCATCTATGGAGATAATCATATGGTTTTTGTCCTTGGCTCTATTGATATAGTGTATTACATTGATTGATTTGCATATGTTGCACCATCCCTGAATCCCTAGGATGAATCCCACTTGGTCATGGTTTATGATCTTCTTGATGATCTTCTACATTCTATTTGCCAGTATCTTATTAAGGATTTTTGCATCTATGTTCATTAGTGAGATTTGCCTATAGTTCTCTTTTTCGATTGGGTTTTTCTCTGCTTTGGGGATCAAGGTGATGCTTGCTTCCAGAAATGAATTTGGGAGTATTGCTTCCCTGTTAATTTCATTGAAGGGTTTAAACACTAGTACCAGTAGTTCCTCTCTAAATGTCTTCCAGAATTCAGTGGTGATGACATCGGGACCTGGCATTTTCTTAGTTGATAAGTTTTTAATTATGTTTTCAATTTCTTTGATTGATACTGGGTTGTTTAGAATTTTTAGGTCTTCTTCGTTCAACTTTGGTAATTCATATGTATCTAGGAATCTGTCTATTTCTTCTGTGTTGTCCATCTTATTGGCATATAGGTTCTGGAAGTAGATATTGATGATCCTCTGGATTTCTGCTGGGTCTGTTGTCATTTCACCCTTTTCATTCCTAATTGCATGGATTTGGGCCTTTTCTTTCCTTTTTTCCGACAAGGTTGGCTGAGAGTTTGTCAATTTTCTTGATTCTTTTGAAGAACCAACTCTTGGCTTCATTAATTTTTTTATATCGTTGTCTTAGTCTCCATTGCATTGATTTCTCCTCTGATCTTTATAATTTCCTCCCTTGTATGAGCTTTGGGGTTGTCCTACTCTTCTTTTTCTAGAAGCTTGAGGTTCAGCATCAGGTTGTTTAATTGGGTTCGTTCTGTTTTCCTAATATGCATATTCACTGCTATGAATTTCCCTCGTAAGACTGCTTTCATTGTGTCCCATAGATTCCGATATGTTGTATTGTCATTGTCATTTAATTGAAGGAACTGTCTGATTTTGTCTTTAATTTCCTCTGTGACCCATTGGTTATTCAGAAGTGTGTTGTTCAATTTCCACATGTTTATGAAATTTTTTGAGTTTCTTTTGCTATGGATCTCCAATTTCATCGCACTATGGTCTGATAATATACAGGGGATTACTTCAATTCCTTTACACTTACTTAAACATGTTCTATGTGTGAGTATGTGATCTATTTTGGAGAATGACCCATGTTCAGCTGAAAAGAATGTGTATTCTGATTTTGTGGGGTGGAAGACTCTGTAAACATCTGTTAAGTTCATTTGTTCAAGAGTTCGATTGAGTTCTAGTATTTCATTACTTATTTTTTGTCTAGTTGATCTATCTATTTGTGACAATGGGGTGTTGAGGTCCCCCACTACAATTGTATTAGTGCATATATGACTTTTCATGTCCGTTAGTATTTGTTTTATATAGTTGGGTGCACTAGTGTTTGGTGCATAGATATTTATGATTGTCATCTCTTCCTCTTGGATTCTTCCCTTGACAAGGATGTAGTGTCCTTCTTTTTCTTTCTTAATCAGTGTTGGTTTGAAATCTACTTGATCTGCAAAGAGAATGGCTACTCCTGCTTTTTTTGGGGTTCCAGTCACATGGAGTATTGTTTTCCACTCTTTAACTTTCAGTCTATGAGTTTCCTTTTGAATTAAGTGTGTTTCTTGTATGCAGCATATTGGTGGATTTTGCTTCTTGACCCATTCTGCCAGTCTATTTCTTTTGATTGGTGAATTGAGACCATTAACATTGATGGTCCTCACTGAAATGTATTGACTTGTCATTGTCATGACTTTTTCTTTTTGTTGGGTTCTCCCCCTTTCCATTTAATTTCTTGTCATGCCAGATGGGTTCATTCTGCTTTGCTTCCTGGGGTTGTGATCCTCAATGTCTGTTCCTAGGATATTGTGTAAAATTCTTCAGAGTGCTGCTCTGGTATTCACAAAGTTCCTAAGGTGCTCTTTGTCATGAAAGTATCTTATTTCTCCATCCATTTTGAAAGATTTTTGCAGGGTACATCAATCTGGGTTGGAGGCTGTTTTCTTTTAGGGCTTGGAATATGTCACTCCAAGCTCTTCTTGCCTTGATGGTTTGTGTTGAGAAGTCTGCTCTGATTCTGATGGGCTTTCCTTTGTATGAAATTTGTTTCTTTTCTCTAACTGCTTGTAGAACTTTGTTCTTCTGTTGAGTTTCTGGAATCTTAATAATTATATGCCTATGTGTAGATTTTTTTTGATCAAGGCTATTTGGAGTCCTATATGCCTCACTTATCTGTATGTCAAGCTCTTTTCCCCTGCTTGGGAAGTTTTCTGCCATTATTTCTGTGAAGAGATTTTTTTATGTCATCTCCACTCTCTCCTGTTTCTTCATTGACTCCAACCCATCTTATGTTATTCTTTTTTGCAACATCTAGCAGCTGCTGGATTGATTTCTCATGTTCCCTTATAATTTTGAAGCAATTTTTCTTTTCCTGGTCACTAATTGCAATCTTATCTTCTATATCTGAAATTCTGTCCTCACATTGGCTCATTCTGCTGTGTAGATTTTCAATGGAGTTTTCGATCTCCTGGAAATCTATTTGCATCTGTTTTATGGATCCTATTTGTTTCCTATGTTGGGATTCCATCATGTTCCTGAGCTCCTCTCTAGATTTATTAATCATGTCTTGCACTAGGGGCACAGTTTCTCCTGTTATCTGAGAAATTATTTCTGATTTCATTTTTTCCAGATCCCCTTTTGTTGCCAGTTCAGTGGTCCCAGGTTGTTGAGTATCAGAGTGTTCCATCTCATTTCCCTTTGGGGTTGCTGTAGGTGTTCTGGAAGTCTGGTTTTGAGACTTATTCACGTGTTTTCTCATTTTGACTGGGGCGGGTGGTGTTCTGTTGGCTCCTGCACGAATTACCTCCTCTGAACTGGGAGAGGTGGGACAGGGGCCAGGAACAGTGGTAGGAATGGTGGCCCCAAAGCCCTTTCCCATGGGCTGGGAGCATCGGGAGGGATGGTGGCTGGGTAGCCCTTTCCTCTGGACCAGGAAAAGTGGGATGGCGGCTCAGAAGCCCCTTCCTCTGGGCCAGGAGTGGCGGGACAGAAGGTGGCCCAAAAGCCCTTTCCTCTGAGCTGGGAGCAGTGGGAGGGATGGTGACCGGGAAGCCCCTTCCTCTGGACCAGGAGCAGTGGAACGGCAGCTCAGAAGCCCCTACCTCTGAGCAGGGAGCAGCGGCACTCAGTACCATGGTCTGGTGGTCCAGTGTCCTCTGTATCCTTGTAGTTAGTGTGGAACCAGGTGGTTGTACAGAGGAGCGGGGGTGGGGGTGGGGGGGTGTCCAGCAGGCTGATTCGGCGTGTTCCAGGTGACTCGGGACCTCGGCAGGGTGTCTGCAGACTGCTTGTCTGCAGTGGGCTGATTTGGCGTGTTCCACGTGACTCAAAACATCATTTTCTATGATGTACTTGATGCTATGGTGTTGCTGATTGTATCACTTGGGCTAAGGTGTTGTTATTGATCTAGTCAGTGGTCCTTCAGGTAGGACACCTGACTAACATGTATGAGGCCCTGGGTACAATCCCCTTTTTAACTCTTTAAGGAATTTCATCTATGAATGTCAGTCTCTCAGCATGACCCTGCGGACCCCTGCCTCAGTTCAATCTAGCACCGCGCCGCTGCAAATGTCAGGACTCCCATCGCTTTCTCCCAGTACTCCATTTTATTTAAAGACCACATCTTCTTTATCCAGTCTCCAGTTGATGGGCAGTTGGGCTGTTTCCAAGTTTTAGCTATTACAAACTGTGCTGCTATAAACACGGGTGTGCATATATCATTGTGGTATGATTGTTTGTGGTATCTCCATATTGATTTCCACAGTGGTTGCACCAGTCTACACTCCCACCAACAATGGAGAAGGGTTCCTTTCTCTCCACACCCCCGCCAGCATTTGTAATTGGTTGATTTCTTGATAGCAGCCATTCTTTCTGGGGTGAGGTGGAATCTCAGTGTTGTTTTCATCTGCATCTCTCCAATCACCAGTGATGTTGAACATTTTTTCATATGTTTATTTGCTACTTTTATTTCTTGGTCTGAGAAATGTCTGTTCATTTCAGATGCCCATTTTTGAATTGTATCTTTATATTTGAGGGATCTGATTTTTTTAAGTTCTTTATATATTCTAGATAGTAGTTCTTTGTCTGAGGAACAGCTGATAAAATTTTTTCCCCACATTGTAGGTTGTCTCTTAGCTCTGTTGGTAGTTTCTCTTGCTGTGAAGAAGCTTTTTGATAAGGTGAGATCTCAGTTGTTGAGTCTTTGTGCTAGTTTCCGTGCTACTGAGGTTTTGTTCATAAAGTCTTTTCCTATGTCAATGTCTTCAAGAGTTCTACCTAACTTATTTTCCAGCAAGTTTAGTGTTTCTGTTTTAATATTTAGATCTTTAATCCCCTTCAATTTTAGTTTAGTGCATGGTGAAAGATAGGGGTCTAGATTTAATCTTTGGTAGGTTGAAATCCAGTTTTTCCAAAACCATTTATTAGAAAGGCTATCTTTCCTCCAGTGAGGATGCTTGGCTTCTTTGTCAAAGATGATGTAGCTGAATATGTCTGGAGTGATATATGATCTTTTTGATGATTTGTTGCATTCTGTTTGCCAATATGGTGTTGAGAATTTTTGCATCTACCTTCTTTAAGTCAGTTGGTCTATAATTGTCTTTTTTGGGTGGATCCTTGTCTGCTTTTGGATCAGGGTAATGCTAGCTTACAAGAAAGACTTTAGGAGTACTTCTTCCCTTTCAATTTCATTAAAGATCTTGAAGATTACTGTTGATACATCTTCCCTAAAGTTTTTGTAGAATTCAACACTGAATCTGAATTGATCCATATCTGTGCTTTTCTTAGCTGGTAGTTTTTTTAAAAAATTGCTTCAATTTCATTGCCTGTTATTGGACTATTTAAAGTTTTTAAATCTTCTTATTTAGCTTTGATAATTCATATGTATCTAGGAATCTACCCATTTCTTCTAAAATTTATAATTTATTGTCATAGAGGTTTGTGAAGTAGTTGTTAATAATCTTTTTTATTCTGACAATGTCCATTGTAATTTACATTTGTTATTTGTAATTCCATTGATTTGAGTCTTTTCTCTCCTTTTTCTTGGTTATGTTAGTCAAGGATTTACCTATTTTATTTCTGCTTTCCAAGAATCAACTCTTTGATTCATTTGTTCTTTGTTTGTTTGTTTTCAATTTCATTGATTTCTGCTCCAATCTTTATAATTTCCTTCCTTATACTAGTATTGGGTTGGGTTGTTCTTGTTTCTCTGGAACTTTGAGGTGCATTTTTAGATTATTTATTTAGGCTTGCTCTGTTTTTATGATATGGTATTTCAGAACTATAAACTTCTGCTTTTATGGTGTCCCATAATTTCTGATATGGTGTATTGGTATTATATTTAGTTCTAGAAACTGCCTTATCTCTTCTTTGATTTCTTCTGTAGCCCATTGTTTAAGAGTGTATTGTTTAATTTCCATGCATTTGCAACATAATTTCTGTGTTATCTTTTGCCATTGATTTCTAGTTTCATTGTGCTATGATCTGATAATATGCATAGGATAATTTCAATTCTTTTGCATTTACGTAAGCTTGCTTTATTGGCCAGTATATGCTCTGTTTTGGAGAAAGTTCCATGTTGTGCTGAGAAGAATGTGTATTCTGTTGATGTTGGGTGGAAGACTCTGTAAATATCTACTAAATCTATTTGTTCAGAGGTTTTATTCAACTCTGATTTTTGTCTCAATTTTTTGTGTAGTTGACCTATTTATACCAGTGTTCCACTGAGGTAGCCACTACAGTTGTGTTGATGTTTACCTGATCTTTTATATCCAGTAGTACTTGTTTTATGAAGTTGGGTGTCCTGCTATTTGGGGCATATATGTAAATAATTGTTTCTCTTCCTATTGGAAGAGAAAAACCAATCCATAGTCACCTTTTTTCTTCTTTTTATCAGCTTTAGCTTGAAGTCCACTGCGTCTGAATATAGATAAGTAAAACTACTTTTGGGGAAGTTTCTGTTATGTGGAATATTGTTTTCTATTCTTTGATTTACAGTCTATGGGTTTCTTTTGGGTTAAATATATTTTTTGCATACATCATATCATTGGATTTTGTTTCTTGACCCACTCTGATAGTCTGTGTCTTTTGTTTAAGAAATTGAGACCATTCATATTATTTCAGTTATTACTGAAAAATGATTATTCTTGTCATTGCATTATTTTCTTGTTGCTGATTCCCTATTTTTCTCTTCTACTTAACTGGTCACACCGTACTTGCTGTATTCATTCTATTAGACCTTTTGTCACTGTTAGCTTCATTGTTTCCTTCTAGGATTTCCTTGAGAATTTTTGTAAGTCTTGGTTTGTTGGTTATGAATTTCTTTAAGTGCTCTTTTTCATGGAAATATCTTATTTCTCCATTAATTTTGAAAGATAGTTTTGTAGGATGTCAGCCTGGGTTGAAAATTGCTTTCTATTGGGGCTTGAAACTCTTTTCTCCAGGTTCTCCTGACCTTTAAAGTTTCTGTTGAAGTCTGCTGCAATTCTAATGGGTTTAATCTTTATAAATGATTTGTTATTTTTCTCTAACCACTTTTAAGATTCTGTCCTTATATTAGATTTGGGAAAAGAGAAAGAGAGAAAAGAAACAAACAAACAAAAGACAAAAAGGAATTAAAAAACCCTACCCCCCCAAAAAAAAACTGATGAAGGAATTAGAAAAGTAATTAAAGGGAAAAATTTTAAAATATTGAGTCAAAGAAAAAGTTCCTCTGTGTTTTTGAGTAAGTGATTTATGTCAGTTGATTATTCTGCACCTCTGCTGCCCTGTGCCAAGAGGAACCAAAATGTAGAGCCAGTTTGGAGTTGGTAAATGGTCTCAGCATGGGCCTGCTTGCTTGGGTAGAGGGCACTGCATGGACAGGCTATTGAAAAATCTTCTTTCCTAATCTATTTCTTCTTAGACCTTCAGCTTTGTAATTTAGGAAGACCAGAGCCTCTTCCTAAGACATACTTGACATATAAAAATGTTTTCTCTACACCACTTGATGTTTTCTACACCGCCTGATTTTTTTTGGTTTTTTTTTTCTTTTTCTTTTTTTCCCCATTAACTTTATTGGTACATTTTAGGTATAAAATACAGTTACATTCATCATTGGGATCTTGTACCATTACATGAGTCTCTTGGGTCTTTTTTTCCCCCCCTTCCCTTGCCCTCCCGTCACCCCCTCCACCCTTCCCTATTTGCAAAGACCTTGTTTCCATTTTTTTCCTCTTCTCATATTTTTTCCTTTCCCTTTTTTCCCTTCCCCTACCCCTCCCAATTACCCTGCTCTTTTAGACCTTTTCTTCCTGTTACACAATATCAGTTATACATTTTTAAAATTACAATATTAAGATCTAGGAGACATTAGCACAGATTTTACAGAATTTAAAAGGATATAGAAAGCATATTACAAAAATCTGTTTTGAAATAAATTTGACAACTTCTAAGAAGTAACTTAGAAGACAAATTAATGAAACTAACTCTGGAGGAAATATAAAATTTGAATAGCACCTATTAAAGAAAGTATATTCCTAGCTTGAAAACCTACCTATGTGACAACAGCAGGCTCATAAACATTTTAACTGATAAATTATAACAAACATTTAAAGCAGAAAAAAGAAGGAACACTTCTGCCCTCATTTTAGGAAATCAACATTGTGCTAATCCTAAAACTAGATAAAGATAATACAAGAAAAAAGTATGAACATAGATAGAAATTTGTTTAACAAAACAAACTATTAGAAGTCAGATCTGGCAGGATGTAGAAAGTGGTTTTATTATAGGGATGGCAGTGTTGGTTCAGCATTGGAAGATCCACCCCCAAAAGTCATCATTTTAACAGAGGAAAGGAAAAGGCCATATGATCCTGTCACTAACTGGAACAAGAGTATTGGACTAAATTCTACAGCTGTTCATGGTAAAAGCTATCAGGAGACTAGTAGAACAGAAACTTCTCAACAGATCAAAGACATGTACTCCATACTTCCAACAAAAACTCCTTCTATGAATGGAGACAATACAATGCTTTCTCCCTAAAGTGGGGAACAAGGGCATATATGCCTACTCTTCATCTGTCCATTAGACTCTGAAACATAGGTCTAAACCAAAATAGTCTGGCAATAAAATGACACAACTAGGATAGGATTGGCACAACAGAAGCAAAATCTTTATATGTAGATGAAATGATCATCTACAGAGAAAATACTAAGAAATCTCTAGGAGCCCCTAGAACTTGTACTTGAATTTAGGAGGACCAGAAAACACAGGGTATATATAAAAATTCAGGTCTGTGTATACTTGCTGTAAATGAAGAACTGGATATTGAAATTTAAAAGTTATGTAGGAGTACAAAGGACCTAGAAAAGCCAAAAACAAAAACAAAAACAAAAACAGTGTTGGAAGACGTTTAGCACCCAATTTTAAGACTTCTTCTAAAGCTACAGTAATCAAGGCAGTGTTGGTGTAAGGAAAGACATATAGATCATTGGAATAAAACAGAGAATCTAGAAATAGAACCACACATATATGGTCCACTGAGTTTTGAAAGATTATTGAACATTAGCATTTTATAGAATATAAACTCGATTCAAGAGCTGAGGAAGAGATAGTGTCTTCAGCAAATGGTACTAGAACACCTGGTATCTGTATATAAAAAATTAACCTCAACCCTTTTTTTCCACACATGAAAATAACTTGAAGGGATCTATGAACCTAAATATGAAAGCCTAAAAGTGTAAAACTTTAAGAAGAAATTATAAGGGAAAATATTTATGAATTCACAGTAGCAAGAACTACCTAGGATACAAAAAACATGATATATAAAAGAAAAAAAATTGATAAATGAGATTCCATCAAAATTTAGAACTTTAAATGATATCATTAAAATGAAAAGTAGTCCTTAGACCATATTTACAATGCATATAACCTATGAACAGAATATATAAAGAATTCTTAGAGCTCTTTAATAGACAAGCCAATTAAAATGTAGACATAAGAAGATGATAAATAGCCAGTAGAGCACAAGGAATGGTGTGCAACTCTAGAATCAGAAAAATACTAATCAGTACAATATACACTCATTAGGGAGATGAAGTTAAAAGTTTTAAAAGCCTTGTCATGACTTTTTCTTTTTGTTGGATTCTCCCCCTTTGCATTTAATTTGTCACGCCCAATGGATTTATTCTGCTGCGTTTCCTGGGGTTGTGATCCTCATTGTCTTTTCCTAGGGTATTGTCTAAAATTTTTTCGAGTGCCAGTTTGGTATTCATGAAGTTCCTGAGGTGCTCTTTATCATGAAAGTATCTTATTTCTCCATCAATTTTGAAAGACAGTTTTGCAGGGTACATCAATCTGGGTTGGAGGCTGTTTTCCTTTAGGGCTTGAAATATATCATTCCAAGCTCTTCTTGCCTTGAGGGTTTGCACTGAGAAGTCTGCTGTGATTCTGATGGGCTTTCCTTTGTATGTGATTTGTTTCTTTTCTCTCACTGCTTGTAGAATTTTGTTCTTCTGTTGGATTTCTGGAATTCTAACTATTATATGCCTATGTGTAGATTTTTTTTTGATTAAGGCTAGCTGGATTCCTATATGCCTCACCTATCTGTATGTCAAGTTCTTTTCCCCTCCTTGGGAAGTTTTCTGCCATCACCTCTGTGAAGAGTTTTTATGTCATCTGCACTCTCTCCTCTTTCCTCACTGACTCCAATCAGTCTTATGTTATTCTTCTTTTCATCGTCTAGCAACTGCTGGATTGATTTCTCATGTTCCCTTACAATTTTAAAGCAATTTTTCTTTTCCTCCTCACCAACTGCAATCTTATCTTCTATATGTGAAATTCTATCTTGGAAATCTGTTTGTATCTGTTTTATGGATTCCATTTGTTTCCTATGTTGGGATTCCATCATGTTCCTCAGATCCTCTCTTTTTTTATCTGTGTCCTCTCTAGATTTATTAATCATGTCTTGCACCATGAGCAAAATCTTTGCTGTTATCTGAGTAATCATTTCTGATTTCATTTTTCCCAGATTCTCTTTTGTTGCCAGTTCAGAGAGTCCATGTGGTTGAGTATCAGAGTGTTCTGTCTCATTTCCCTTTGGGGTTGCTGTAGGTGATCTGGAAGTCTATTTTTGAGGCTTGCTTTTGTGTCTTCTCATTTCCACGGGGGGGGGGATGCTTTTGGTGCCCACGTGGCTCACCTTCTCTGCCCTAAGAGCTTGGGATGGCAGCAGGGGAGCTTCCTTCCAGGTGCTGGGACTGGCTGAGCTTCTCTGCCCTAGAAGCTTGGGATGGCGGTGGGGGAGCTTCCTTCCGGCTGCTGGGACCGGCTCACCTTCTTCCCATCTGATGTTTTTATCCATTTGGAATATGTATTTCAAGGTGTCTTGCAAAAGGTCATGATTGCTTATCTTTCAGCTTTTTTGGAAACTCAAGTAGTATATTTATGATTCCTCCTGTGTCCTATATTAACAGATGATTGTTACTTGTCTAATTAACCTCATAAAGAATGACTTTGTAGGGCTGGGGATTTAGCTCAGTGGTTCTGGCACATGCCTCATAAACTCAAGGTCCAGAGTTCGATCCCCAATACAAAAAAAAAAAGTCAGCCAAGAATGCTTATGTAGTTCAGATGCTATCTTCTGGGTTAGACAAAGCTAACAAAAAAAATGACAATAACAAAAAGGTTATTGTCTTAAATGGATGGCTCAGAGAACTTCAAGTTGGCAAAATTCATGATGATCTTGATGACCTTTTACCCTGAGCAGGATATTTACCCTTCTTGAGTCTTGGGTCTGCTTTACTAAGATAAGAGGGAGCTAGACCAGATCAGTGTTTCTCAATTACAGGAAGAAAGAATGACACACAAGTTATTTAAGGAGCATTTAAAAAGTTTCCCTGGAAACTGACCCACCGTCTCATCCCCTCTCTCAGACTCTATAGTATTTACTATCATTCCCCCATTATCCTGAATGAGAACCACTCACCAGAGTATCTCTGAGGATCTTTCCAGATCCAGCGTTCAATGGGTCATACATTTCCAGGACAGAGATGAATGAAATATTAATACTGTACATGAACAGTGAGGCTTGTGTGTCATGTGGCTCAAGTCAGCAATGCTGAGAGGACAATGTCACAAATCTCTAGGGACAGGAACAACTTTTCCTTTGGGCTCTTCTGACCAGGGAAGAACTGAGGAAGCACAGTGTTGTGATCTCATTGTTCATTTGTCTTCTAGACATGACTAATCCATAGGGAGGGGGCTGAAATTCTCTTTCACTAACGATTAGTACACTCTCCTGGTCCCTGAAGACAATGAAAACAGGATAAGCAGGTCAGACAGGAAAAAAATGCACAATGGTGTCTCACAGCCACCATGGGGCTCCTACCACACTCATATTTACCAAACAAATACACTTGTCACAACCACCCACCAATAAAAGAGTTCCTTCTGCCACACTCCTGCTCTGTCCTAACATACTTGCAAATTAGTGCACACACACATTTTCTCTCACACCTCCAAATATAAACATATAATCTCTCCATACTCAATAAAAATTTCAAAAATGTATCCACAGATGTCCCAAAGCTGCTCCTTCCCTTCCTTTTTCTCTCCTCCTTGTCGCCTCCCCCCTCTGTTTCTCTGTCTCTCCTCCCTCCCACAATCTATAGTTTCTTCAATCTGTACACATTACCTCCAAACTTTACCTTCCTAAATACTCTGTGCCCTACAATTACACTTTGTCCCAGCTACATTATCCATACCTTACACTTAGTTGCCACTAAGTTTTTCTTTCACATATTTGTATGTACAAAAACAAGTATGCTCACACTATACATTCACACATTTATTTCTCTTCTATATTACACACTGAGATTCCTATACCATACCTTCCTCTACCATTATAATAAATGCTGACCACATACACACACTTGGCCCCATCATCCTATGCATACCACACACTCGGTTTCCAACAACCATTTTTTGTTTTTCTTTAGTAAATCTACATGTTTTATTTTATTTTCAGCTTATTTTATTTTGTGAAAATATAAAACAAATCTCACAACCAAATAAAAGAATAACAATAATTATTACATTGTGTACCATTATTTTCAAAGTAGTTACTCAGTACAAGCCATAAACTAAAGAGTCTTACAAAAAAGCAACAGATAATAGCACAAATTTTATTTTCAATCAACTAAGATAAACTATTGGGATAAATGAAATAAATGTGTATATATATTGAAATATTTTTAAAACAACAAAATATGTAATTTGGGGAAGTATATTGAACTTCTCAATACTTCCTATTTATCTCTCTTCTATTTTGCTCTTTATTTGTATAAATATATATACACATATACATATACATATACCTGTACATATAAATATGTATGTTCTTATTGCTGCACATTGTCATGCATGTTCACACACACAAACATACACACTGCCACTACTCAGACTTGACAACTGACATATGCCATGCGGAGCAGTCACCAATTCCCCATCCTAGCCCGAGGGACACCATGCCTTTTGCTCCCACCCCCATATACCTCTACACCCACTGCCCCCATCACCACACATACACCTCATTCCCTGCTCAAATAGGTATAATAACTCCACCACAAATATATTGCCCTTTTCTGCATATATTGTACCATTAAAAGAATTATGAGCTATATAAGAATTCCAGAATTATGGAAAGGAATGACCATGTTTATCACATCTATAATTTTCTTTTATGTTGAAGGACTACCTTGGGGCTTCCATTAGTAACCGTGCTGTTGGGTAACACTTATAATATTTCCCCTATAAGCTCATAGTCAGTTACCACACATTTTCATTTACACCATGTTCCTTTTGAAAAAGGCCGAGGAAAGCCTCACTACACACAAACACATAAAGCAAAACTGAAAAATTAAGGGCTCTTTACTTTGCATTGATGGGATGAAGTTTCATGACTTTGTGCTCTATAAAATCTGAGAACAAAGGTAGTTGGCACATCATTGATATGTTCATGCATTGTTATATATCCTTGGTCTCAGAAGAGCAGGATTCAGTGACATACGCAATATTTGAGCTGAAAAAAAAATAGCTTCTGTGTGTGCATGCATGTGTGTGTGTGTGTGTGTGTGTGAGAGGTGAGAGAGAGAGAGAGAGAGAGAGAGAGAGAGGGAGGACAGCTCCATACCAGGGGGAAATTCAGTCTCCTCGTGATGATCCCCAGGAGCAGGAAGCTCTCTCAGCAGGCACACTGACCTCCAATGAGTGAAAATGCCTTTCCTATGTGTTAATGTAATTGGCCCTAGTCCCTTCTTTTGGAATAAAATAGAAACCTCAGCTCCAGTGGTTTCAGCAAACAGCCTGTAGGGAATTTATTCTTTTTTTTTTTTTTGGTACCAGGGGATTGAACTTGGGACCTTGTGCTTGCGAGGCAGGCGGCAGCACCACTGAGTTAAATCCCGGGCCTGGGAATTTATTCTTCAACTTGTTCAATCATTCAATAAATATTTATTAAAATCCATTGGGTGCTATTCACCATAATGAGTACTATGAATATAATGATGAAAAAGACAGTAGCTCTGTTGCAAAAATATAGTAACTGTAACTTCTCTACATGTGCTTGGAAGTACAATTATGAAAGACAAGTTGTGTAAATGGGAAGAATTGGTAAGATGAATTGGGGAAGGTACATGATTGTTCAATAAATGCAGGATCTGAATAAACTAAAGATCTGTTTGTCATTTCTGTTCTCTTGTAAAGGGAACTAGGGAAGAGGCAGAAACTACTGAAGTGCAGGATTTGACATTAGCAGAGGCCAAGAGAGCATTCTCGTCTCAGAGGAAATGGAAGAGGTGCCAGTGGATGCCAAGAAGTTTACGTGACAGGCATCTTCTGGATGTGTGGAGCCCAGTGATGCTAGATTTCCAAGATAAAATTTTAAAATGTTTAATTACATTTGAGTTTCAGCTAGATAAACACTTTTAGTATAAGTATGTGTCATAGAGTACTTGGAATGTTTACTAAAAATTTGTCCATTGTTTATTTAAAATCCCTGGGCGCCCTGGGTTTTAATCAGCTAACAGTAATAAGCTTAGATGAGGCCAATAATAGGTAAGAAAGCCAGCATTCTCCAGTTTGTGTAATTGCCTTTTCAGTTGTCTAGAAAATAGATATAGAGTCTCACCAAAGAAGCCAGAGCCTCCGAGACTTCCAGTGTGCAAGAAAGAGGTAAAAGGTCAGAAACAGGAAACTGGCAAGAGGCAATGACCTAGGGCCAATTCCTGGCTTAGAGCCTATGCTGTAGATATTATGGTTTAATTTTAGTGCCATACTATAGCCTACCTTAGATCATGTGCATGTCTCAATTTAACATTTTGGTCACCTCAAAAGGAGGTGGAAGGAAGCCAATAGTTATGAATTGGTGCTGACCAATTGCATTTTTGGAGCAGGTTCTGATTCACTTTGGAATTCATCTGTGATCTGACATTTTATTCTTGCCAGCTATCACTGAAGCCAACACTGTTTGTTGGCTATTTCATTTTCATAGTAAAACTGCTTGTGGGAAACTCAAAATGGTGTAAGAAAAAAAGAATTTTACATAAAACACTGGTTACCTAATTTGTAGGATTGGGTGCAAAATGAAAATGTCAGGCTCTTTCTTCAAAAATTATCAAGAATCTTAAGAAAGTTCAAGGTATCTCTTATACAATATGGTGACCATAGTTAAATACAATTTATTGTATACTTGTAAATGGACGAGAGATTTAAACAACAAAAGGTTAGTAAGTATGTAAGGTAATCAATGTGTTAATTAGCTTGACATAGCCATTCCTCAATGTATATATATCAAAACATCATGCACTATACTATAAATAGATTTACTCTTTTCTTTTCATCTTCAATCTTATCTGTGTTCTCTAATCTCCTTCTCCCACTTTGAGTTCTCAAATGAGGCCAAACTTCTCCCCTCAGCAACTCTATCTCTAAGTATACAGATTTATCTCTGTATCTTGATAAGGGTATGGATAAGATCAGCTTCACAGGAACATAATCTATGCAATTGAAAGGGTCCCTATGCTTTGAAGGATCCCCATGCTGGTGGGAGTGTAGACTGGTGCAAGCACTGTGGAAATCAGTATGGAGATACCTCAAAGAACTAGGACTGGAAGTCCCATTTGACCCAGATATTCCCCTGCTGGGGATCTTCCCCAAAGAATTAAAAGAATCATACCACAGTGATATATGTGCACCCATGTTCATAGCAGCACAGTTTGTAGGTGCTTCTACATCCTTATTTACACTTTCAGTTTCTCACACTAGAGAAACTATTCAGTATTTACACATGTGTTCTATTTATTTCACTTAAGAGTATCGCCTCGCCTCTACTCTTAAGTGAAATAAATAGGACACACATGTGTAAATACTGAATAGTTTCTCTGGTATGAGAAACTGAAAGTGTAAATAAGGACTAAAATGTATAATAGGTAATGTGAAATAGGAAGAAAAGGGGCAAAGGGGAAGAAAGTGGGAGGGCTAGGGTAAAGGATAGAAGAGAATGGGATTAATATGAGAAAATGGAAAAATAGGAACAAAATCTTTGTAAATAAGGAGGAATGGAAGGGTTGAAGGGAGGGCTGGGCAAGGGTGAAAAATAAGAACCAAGAGAGACTATGTAAAGGTGCAAATTTCCAACGATGAATGTCATTATATTGTATACCTAAAATGTACCAATGATTAGAATGAATAATCGATAATGCAAAATAGGAAGAAAAGGTCCAAAGGGGTAGGGGTAGTGGGAGGGACAGGGGAAAGGAAAAATGATGAGAAATGGAAAAAATGGAAATAAAGTCTTTGTAAATAGGGAAGGGTGGCGGGCATGAAGGGAGAGTTAGGAATGGGGAAAAAATAAGAACTAAGATGCATTATGTAAAGGTGTGATTCCCAATGAGATATGTAATTGTGTTGTATACCTATAATGTACCAATAAAAGAATTTAATACAAAAACAAGAGTATCGCCTCAATGTACATCCATTTAGCAATAACTGTCTCTAATTTCTCATTTTGATGGCTGAGTAGTACTCCATTTTATTTAAAAAAAACCATTTTCCTGATCCAGTCTCCAGTTGATGGGCATTTGGGCTGTTTCCAAGTTTTAGCTATTACAAACTGTGCTGCTATGAACATGGGTGCATATATATCACTGTGGTATGATTCTTTTAATTGTTTGGGGAAGATCCCCAGCAGGGGAATAGCTGGGTCACATGGGACTATTAGGCTTTTCAGTATATGTTTTATGCTTCATGTTTCTATTAAGCTAATATTCCATTAAAACCCATCAGTCTGCTGGGTGCAGTAGCACATGGCTTTATGTAATCCCAGCTACTGGAGAAGCTGAAGACTGTCACAAGTTCAAGGCTAGCCTGGGAAATTTAGCAAAATTTAGCAAGAAGGGAAAAGGGAAAAAATATTTTCTAAATGGGCCTGAAGATGTAGCTCAGCACTTTCTGAGTTCAATCCCTAACACTACAAAAACAAAAAGCAAAACAAAACAAACAGATAAAACAATAGTAGTTCATACAGGACTTGCATTTCTATGAATTTTCTTTAAATTAAGCACAATGGGATGTATGTCTGCTTGATATAAATTTTATCTTGTTTACTTCATAAAACATTCCATCCAATTGAAATCATTTAAAATATTGATTCTGTCATCTTAGCTGTCATTTCTGGCTTTGAATAACCTATATATTTGGTAATTGTGCTATTTATATTTTCACATACCTTCCTGTTGAAAGTAGTAAACAGGGCAGAGGCAGGGATAGACTAGATCCTCCACTGGATACTTGCAGCTGAATGACACAAAGACAATAATCCCCTCACTCTTGGCATGGCTCTATCAATTCTAGGAATATGTGAGAAAATATACAAGAAAGTTATGACTTTCCTTGTGAAGTGAACAATCTAGGCAACTATTTGAAATTGTTTTTAAGGAATGAATATGTTAGGAACCTAAGTACCACCAGCAGAAATTTTTAAGTGCCTGAAATACTGGCAGTCATAAGACATAAATTTAGAAGAAAAAAATAGGAGTGAAAAAAAATGGGCAAAGAGGAAGGAAGAAGATCAAAAGGAAGGAGAGAGATCAAAAGAGCTTGAAAGAGGCTTTCAGTGAAATCAGTTCTAAAAGACATGTGACCTTATTTTGAGATTGATCACTCCCTAACCCTGAATGCAAAATGAAGCTAATAGTAAATCTTTAGACAGCCTTTCTTGTGAATATAATAACTGGGGTTATGGACCACATCAGATAAAAATTAGAATTCCCTGAAGATGTGGTTTGAGGTTTGGAGTCTATTTGATAGAATTGGTTGTGCTCTCCTATCTTATGAAAAAATGGAATTAATTTCCTTGTGATATGAATGAAATACTGCCAAGAAAATTAGCTGAGAATAAATGAGAAATCATTCCTTTGACTGTTCCTATTAATAACCATTGCCTTCATCAAATATCAAGAGTAACTACTACTAGGAAATTTGAATGGATGAAAATACCTGAATTTGGTATTAATGTATTTTATTCTTCTTAGCTTCTTAAAGATTCTATTGCAGAAGAGCACTAAAGGTAAGAGCTAATTTCATTTTACTGAAATGTCATCATCAGAATAAGTGACCAGAATTCTCCTGTAACTAGTTTCACACAGTATTCTCTGGCTGTGCCACCCACTCACAAACTCACTGGCTCTTTCCATCTCCTATGATAGTGATTATGATATCTTCTGTTTGTATGCCAGTTCCTCCTTGTCTCCTTGGCAAACTATAATGAGTTTAAGTGCTGGGAGCACTGTGCTGTAGATCACTAAGGCCAGGCCTAACTCGCCTCCTCTCATGGATGAGGCAGGGCTGCAAGGGAGAACAGATGACAAGAGGGCAAGGTGTAGCAAGGCCTGGCTGAGAAGAGGACTGTCTTCCTCCCTGCCCATTTGCCAGAAAACCATCCAGCATGATGTCGTACAGCCCTAAGCTACTCTCCTGGCTCCGGTTACAGAGCAGCCCCTTTTACCTTCCCCTGCGCTTCCCTTGTCTCTACCACTATAAATAAATGAAGGGCCATTTGCCTGGGGTCTTTTTCTCCCATAAGTTAGAGCCCCACCTGATATCTCTTTGTCTGTCTTTCTTAATCTCCCACTGTCATTTCTCCCTTGAACACTTCAGCCACTCTGGGCTGTGGCATTTAAGCACTACCTTCCTAGAATTATCTCCTGATAATTCAGTTGAGAAAAGGAACATAAATGTGAATTATCTCATTCCTGTACAAGACAAAGTTAAAGCAGAAATCAATTCTTGTTCATCTCTATCTTCTTAACACTTAACATAGGACCTGGATATGGGGTGGTGGTGCTCAGAAAAGTTTTATGTAAAGAAAAAGAAGAAGAGAGGAGAGGAAAGAGGAAGGAGAAAGTGATAAGAATAAATTATAACATATGATCCTGTTTCAGTTTTATAATTCTAGTCTACCTTTTTATTTATAGATTTTTATCTATCTGAAGTTCTGTCTGACCCATGATTCAAAGAGAAGACAGATGGTCATTGGCAGAACTGCACTGCAGATTCAAGTACACTGAAAAATGTCATCCTGTTACTTCAAGGGAATCTTCAAGTTTTGATGAATGTTTAAATGTACTTTGTGATATTTATAGCCCAGGTGTTATGAAAAAGTGTGTTGACATTGATAGTTCAAACAATATAAGATACTTCAAAAATATGGAATGAACCTATTGAGATGGACAAAACACTTATACAACAGAGAAATAAAGTTCAACTTTAGCAGGGGGAATTTGAAATATGATAAACTTCTCTGAAGTAATTTCAATCAAAGGCCAAGGATGTGCTACCTGAGAGTTCTTCAGCATTTCTCAGCCTCTATGTGTCCCTATGGTAAGTGTAGCATGGACTCTGTTAGGAGGTGGTACTCAAATGGGGAGGTTGTAGCATCTGTAGAAGAAGTCACTTTGACTCCAAAGAAATAGTAAAGTTAGTCTCTAACAAGAGTTTGGGGAGCCTTTCTTTTTATAAATATGGATACACATGGTCCCAATTTTATAAAAATACAAAAATCCCTAAGAAGGACCCAGGGTAACTGTTCTTCCCCCTTCAGTCATAAAACTAGAGATTTTTTTCTATTCTGTATGTGGGGATTGGGATGAAATTCAGAGTTACAACATTTGGTTTTCAACATTGCAAAAAATCCCTTTAAAAGAAAAGTAGTTTTCCTCAAACTTAAAGACACTTTTGAGAAAAACTCAAGGAAAAAAAAATAGAGATACTTGCAATCATAGTTAGTTGCTAGTTACCTAACTTTGATATAATACAGTAAGAAAGTTAGAATTCTGAATAAGTTGGATGTCCAGGATCAGTTTCTCTCTTAAGGACACATATGTGCATCCTCAAAGCTCCCTGTTGATATTTCCACTGGAATGGTCCATCAAACCTTGCTTTTATCAATGTAAAGTCCTACTGCCTAATTTGCATTCCTTAAAGTCATTTCTTTTTCTGACTTTTAAAATTTTTGTGCCAGTGGTCCTACTGAAGGAATGCTCCAAGAAGATATTTACCAGGCATTGGAAAGGCTGGTGAATAGGGATTTACTGGGGCAAAGGCTTCTGTGATGTAAGTAAACATTAATGATACCAGTGATTTAGTTAATGGGATTAGACCCATGAGGAGGTATCCAGGGATAAAAGTCAGAGTACAAGGACTTTAGCTTTAGACCAGAGGAAAGAGGAAAGGACTGGAACAGATCAAGGTAATTTTGTGTACTGTAGATGACAGACAGACCTAAGGTAATTACTCCCTAATAATCTTATTTCTCCTATAAAGTATTAAATGAAGCCATTTTGTAAGAAGAGATAAGATGGGGCTTAGTGTGGTGGTACATGTTTGTAATCCCAGCTGCTTGGGAGGCTGAGGGAGGAGGACTGCAAGTTCAAGATCAGACTGAGCAATTTAGTAAGAACCTATTTCAAAATTTAAAAAAGATGAGAGTGTAGCTCACCGTTCCCTGGGTTCAATTCCCAGTACTGAAATTAGGAGAAGTTGGAGGAAGAGGAGGAAGAGGAAGAGGAGGAATGGGACAGAGGAAGGAGTTTGAAGAGAATAGAGAAATTTGAAATATCTGCCATGGGGCAATAGGAGAGAATAACCAGGGATATTGCCTTAGGAAAGGCTCAGATAGTTTTCCAAGTGGCTTAGATGACAGTTTAAGGGAACAAAAGAACACAGTAATTGATATTAAGAGCTAGGAAGTTAGTTTGAGTAGGGAAGAAACAAATAGACTGAAAGAAAATTGAAAACTAAAAGGGTGAAAGATTTTGTTATGAACAAACATCAAGTCTAGAAGGAATAAGTATTGAGGAATAGAAGGTTGAAGCCTCAGGATAAGCTACCACAGTTCAGCCTCTGGAAGTGGAATAGTTTCAGGCAACTGACAAGATCCAAGATTTGTCTGAGGATGGGGATAACTAAAGTTCCAGAAAAGACACAGAGTTGAACAGGTCAAGGAGTTGTTAGATCATCCAAGTGGACACTGATTGCTCGTGGTTACTGGGGGACTGGCGAAGAATCAGAGTCTGGAGAGAAGTGTGGGGAAGGGCTCAGAGGGTAGTCAGGAACAAGAAAGGGAACTGTGGTGTAACCTGGTGTTCTAAGGCATAGGAGCAGTGGGCTGCAGAAGGCATTGGGATGTAAGAACCTTACTTCCGGGCCTTGTGGTAAACGGAATATGGAAAAGGCAATAAGAGAAGTAGTGTTCTCAGATAAATAAATTTTTTAAAGCCTGTGTCAGGAAGGAAGGAGGTTGAAGATGTAGAGGATGTTAGTTTTCATGGCATGATGCTTCAGGAGTGGGAGTGAGGGGAAATAAGGAAGTTATCCTTAAAAGTGGAAGTAAAGTATGTGGGCCACTTCCTCCAGGTCACTGTTCCCAACCCATCCAGTTTTCATTTATCTTTCATTCTCTGCACCTCTAAACACTACTATCTTCAAATACAGAAACTGAATGAAGGGCATCCCTCAAAATTCAGTTGGTTTGAGTCATTATAGAATGCTGCCTACCAGGCATCCTTCTAGATTCTGAAAATGTCACACAATTTTAACTGCACACTTTGTGAAAACCACCACTTTCCTCAGCTGGTCTTGCAAATCAAAAAGGACCAGGAGTGGGCAGTGACTGAAGATTCTGGCTGCAGAGAAGCCTCAGTAACACTAACTCCTGGCTCCTGCTCTTTTTTCTTTTGGCCTGATAGAGCAAACCAAAAGCAGAGGAATGCTTGCAGATTCTCTGCTGTTTCTTAATCTTGTCAAAGGCTCAGGACTTACACCAAACACAAGTATACTCTTAGTGCTTGCTTAAAACATCAGGGTCTTTTATATGGCATATCTCTAGTAATTTCTCTTTCCTATTTCCCCATAGCAATTATTTCAAACTTTTCAACCTCTTATTTCTGTGTGTCCCACCCTACCTCTTCTTATAAAATGGCCCCCTTTACTATGGTACTGAGAAAATAAAAAGTGTTAAGGAGTAATGACTTTAAGTTTCTGTCCTTCATCTCCAGGATATAACATTATCTCAATATGTTCAAATTCTTTCCTCTCTCTGATCTAAAGCTATTCTAAAGTTGAAGCCACTCGTGCTCTGAATTTTATGATTGGATTTAAGCATAAGGTCACAACATGGGCCTGGTTTTTGCTTTTTCTTCAAGAAAATCTCTCAGTCAAATACCCAAAGTTCTGGCAGAGCTGATTGGTCACTGATAGAAGGTGCATATTCTCTTCACAGCAGAAGATAGAGGTAAAGGCCATGGTCTAGAAGTTCTAGGGCATGGTTTGTTCATGGTCATCAAGTCAACAAAGCAAAGATGGCCTATGATGAGGAATTCTCAGCCATTCTGACCAAGTGTCCCACCTGGAAGGAGGAAGGACCTGGACTGTCTTATCAAGCAGGATATAAATAGGCATAATACTGTCTTTCACATTGAATAATTGAATCTTCCATCTGCTATCTATGACTTCCTTCCAATTGCAATGGAAGGTAATGTTTCTAAGATCAGTAGTTTGACATATCTCTCAAATGGGTTGCATAAGTTCTAAGTTACTGGCTTCTTTCCACCTCACCTGCTCTACTGTCATTAATTGGGTCACTCAAAGCTTTGTTCTAGGACATAACAACTTATCATATGAAGAGGAGATATCACCATTATTAATTATATTAGACATTTTTGAAAATTATATACATATATATATATATATATATATATATAGAGAGAGAGAGAGAGAGAGAGAGAGAGACAGACAGACAGAGACAGAGACAGAGAGATTCATTTAATCTTCACAACGGACGTATTACCAGTTTGGTACCGGTAATTTTTGAGATGAAGAAATTGAGAAGTCACAAAGCTAGTAAGTACCAGAGCCACTTGTATTTTGAGGCCTTGCTCTTAACCCATCATTGCACTAGCTTGTTCCATAAATATAGGAACAGCATATGGTTGCCCAAGATTGTACATTGCACTAAAGAGAACTCTCCACAGATGAGACAACAGAGTTGGGATATTAGAGACAATCAAATTATGAGACAGCATTACACTTGGGACTTAAGGGGATTTCTCAATACCTTTTCAGTGGACACATTGGATGTTATTCTGTTCCATTGCATACACATGTGGGACTATCCTGTTCAAGGTAACTGGAGGTGCTTGCCACTTCAGAGAGAAAAATATGCATTTTTGTCATTCTAATGAGATCTCTTTATAGATGAAACTTAATGAAAAAATGTCAGGGATCAGATTATTTAGGTCATATCCAGCCAAGTGTATACTTGTCTCAAGCATGACCTGTGTCATTAGCCAGCCAATCCACTCCTCCAATGTGCAAAATTGTAGTAGTTTTTACAGATATGTGCACACACTGACAAATGGTGGGGTGGGGGAGCCTGTAGAAATAGTGCTGCCAAAAAGAACCAAAAAGAAGAACAGGGAAGGGAGGGAGTTATAGGAGAGAAAAGGACAAAGGACATTAATATGTATTAGCCAGGCCCTGTATTTCATGCTTTTTATGCAGAATCATATTTAATCCTCACAGCAACTGTATGACATAAGCACTATTAGGAAACTGAGAATCCGTCACATAACTACTAAGGAGTGTAACTGAGGCTTCAAAGTTCCTGGTTTTTACTGGAGCATCCTACATACTCATGCATAGGTGGGAGGAAGGGAGGGCACTTTCCCAAGGGCTTAATGAACAAAAGGAGAAGCTATATGCAAAGTACAGTAATGTTTGGTATGCCAAGGCCTACTATAATAGGGAGGGGAGCATAGGGTTCTTTGCCCTCGTGGCTCAATCACAATCTTCCAAACATACCTTTCTTCTCCTCCTAGATGCAAGCTTCATGGGGTTGCAAAATAGGGCTTGCTGTCAAGTTGATCTACTTCTAACTAACTTGTTGATCTAACTTCTAACATGGAAGCCAAATACATGACAGGTCAAATCCTCTTATACAGATCAAGAGAATGAAGCCCAGAAAGACATAAAGATTTTTTTCAAGAGCAGGTAGAGTCAGGGTTGAAACCAGGACCCTGGAAATTGATTTCCAGAAAGGTTTTTCAGGAGATAAGATTGGCTTTGGTAAATCAACATTCCTATGCCTCAGCTCCTTAAATTCCTAGTGCTCAAATCCTGCTGCATCTTTCTGGAGATTCTCTAGAAATTTCTTATATGCAAGTGCTAGTGAGGATGAGCAGCATATATTTACATTTAGGAGATATATTTAGTTGGGAGATAAAAATTGATTGGACTAATATGAAGAATGACTGGAAAGAAAACAGAAGACCCATTATGCAATCTGAATCTCTAGTTAAAAATATTCCTGAATCTTCAAATGCGTATACAGAAAAACCCTGGCACTCTCTGTCTCAAAGCAGATCTGACACTGACGGTAACGTCCACCCTCTAACTTGCCTTGTAAAGCCTATACTTCTCCACAGTGTGTTTCTACTCTGGTTCCTAAGCTTTACATCAGAGAACTACTATCTGAGAACATGGACCTGCTTCTTAGAACATATAATACCTTTGGGGGAATGAGGAAAACATGGCTTGTCCTCTGGGCTCCTCACCTCATAGTGCAAAGAGCAACGAATATGCTAGATTTTTGCCCTGATGCGCTCCTTTGCATGACCCAACTTGCACAACTATACTAGGAAGTGGCCCTTATCATTTCTCCCTCAAAGAGAACAGATGAAAAAGGGAACCTTTCCAAATCTGCCATTTTTATTATTGCCTATAGATTCTATCACCAAGTTAGGTATAGGGGATGGAGTTACTCAAACAAGTGTACTCTGATGGGAATTCTGCTCAGTTTTAATTGTCCTTCATTCCACTTGTTGTTATGGTACAGTCTGACAGAAACTCACCTTATCTCCTGGTGCTGGCATCTTTCACACTGTCCTAATCAAAAGTTAGCATAGGGGACCAGGGGTTTAGCTCAGTGCTGCCTCACAAGCATAAGATCCTGAGTTTGATCCCTTGTACCAAAAAAAAGAGAAAAGTTAGCATAGGATCTTTGACTTATTAATGTAGTAGTATCTAGTACACATAGCTTTAAAGGATGTCTGGTGAGAAAAGGGAGAATAAAGGAAAGAAGGGAGAAAGGAAGAAAGAGGGAGGAAGGAGCAGGAATGGAGACTCCTTCTCTGTGACAAAGGTCATATTGCAGAGTAGAATTCCACAATCGGCCTGGGGCTGGGCTGCATTCAGACAGCTGATGCATGATTCATTGGACTCAATGATATTCTAGGTGTCAACCCTAGAAACTAAAACTCCTGACTGCAGGTCTGTGATTGCCAAGCAATGCTTCAGTGGATGTGTCTGGGATTGGAGAGATAAGAACACATCATTTAATAATGTCTTCTACATACGATGCTTTGCTTGACTAGTGAATATTTATAGCTCTCTGAAAGGCAGATTCCTTGTAAATGTGTGGGTCATTCTCAACCACAGCAGCAACTATTGAATAGAGAGAATTAGAGTCAGGGCTACCAAATATGGTGCTGAGGTATTGGGAAAACCCATTTTGGGAGATCAAATGATATGCTGTGGGTGCAGAAAGAGACTCTTTGTATCAAGTGGAAGACATGTCAAACACAGTGCCAAGCTAGTTGGCAGTGGCATTTTTGACATACCTGGGGAAATCAGGGTGTTGGCTCTTCACAAAACTCAGTGCTTTGGCTTGTGGAGTGATGAAATAATCTCTTGCTCATCTTATTATTGGCACTATCAATAATTATCAACAACAATGACACCAACTTCAGCAAATATTTATTGGATGCTACTATCTAGAATATATAAAGAACTGAAAAATATCAGACCCCCAAAATTTAAAGACCCAGTTCAAAAATGGGCATCTGAAATGAACAGACATTTCTCAGACAGAAGTAAAATCAGCAAATAAACATATGAAAAAATGTTCAACACCACTGATCATTCTAGAGATGCAGATGAAAACAACACTGAGATTCCACCTCATCCCAGAAAGAATGGCTGCTATCAGGAAATCAACCAATAACAAATGCTGGCGGGGGTGTGGAGAGAAAGGAACCCTTCTCCATTGTTGGTGGGAGTGCAGACTGGTGCAACCACTATGGAAATCAGTGTGGAGATAACTTAAAGAACTAGGGCTGGAGGTCTCATTTGACCCAGCTATTTCCCTGCTGGGTATTTTCCCAAAAGAATTAAAAGAATCATACCACAGAGATATATGTGTACCTATGTTTATTGCAGCACAATTGGTAATAGCTAAAGCTTGGAAACAGCCCAAGTGCCCATCAACTGGAAACTGGATAAAGAAGATGTGGGGTTTTTTATAAAATGGAGTACTACTCAGCCATAAAGAATGAGAAACTAGAGTCATTTATAGATAAATGGATGCATATTGAGGCCATACTTAAGTGAAATAAATAAGACACACATGTGTAAATACTGAATAGTTTCTCTAGTGTGAGAAACTGAGAGTGTAAATAAGGACTAAAAGGATTAATAACTAATAAATGATACTTTGAAATTGGAAAAGGTCCAAAGGGGTAGGGGTGGTGGGAGGGAAAGGGGAAAGGAAAGAATGGAAAGGAAAAATTATGAGAAAAGAAAAAAAATGGAAATGAAGTATGTAAATAGGGAAGGGTTCGGGGGGAAAGGGCAAACAGGTAATGGGGAAAAAATAAGAACCAAGATACATCATGTACAGGTACAAGCACCCAAAGATAAATGTAAATGTATTGTATACCTAAAATGTACCAATAAAAGAATTTAAGAAAAAAAAATAAAATTTTAAAAATATTTTCAAAAAACTTTTTTGGTATGATCTTTGGACTTAGGCTCTTACTCTTCTTGAAAAACATTATATGGTTCTGCTACCTGCCTCACAAGTGCAAGGACCTGGGTTCAATCCCCAGTACCAAAAAAAATTATAGAGAAATTTTTAAAATTAATAATATATCAACTTGGGCTCCCAGCACAGAGGAGGAGGCTTCTGGGTTGACATGCCACTGCTCCCAGAAGAGAGAAAGTAAGCTGCTCAGGTGCCATCAGCAACCTGCCCCCCACAATGAAATGAGAAGACATGTAAACAAGCCTCAAAACCAGACTTCCAGATCACCTACAGCAACCCCAAAGGGAAATGAGATGGAACACTCTGTTACTCAACAAAATAGACTCCCTGAACTGGCAACAAAAGAGGATCTGAAAAAAATGAAATCAGAAATAATTTTTCATATAACAGCAGAGATTGTGCCCATAGTGCAAGACATGATTAATAATTCTAGAGAGGAGCTGAGGAACATGATGGAATCCCAACATAGGAAACAAATGGAATCCATAAAAAAGATACAAACAGATTTCCAGGTTTCTAAAAATTCCATTGAAAGTTTACACAGCAGAATGAGCCAATGTGAGGACAAAATTTCAGATATGGAAGATAAGATTGCAATTACTGACCAGGAAAAGAAAACTTGCTTTAAAATTGTAAGGGACCATGAGAAATCAATCCAGCAGCTGCTAGAGGATGCAAAGAAGACTAACATAAGACTGATTGGAGTCAATGAAGAAACAGGAGAGAGTGCAAAAGACATTAAAAAAAACTGTTCACAGAAGTAATGGCAGAAAACTTCCCAATCAGGGGAAAAGAACTTGACATACAAATAAGTGAGGCATATAGGACTCCAATTAGCTTTGATCAAAAAAAAATTTACACATAGGTATATAATTGTTAAGATTCCAGAAACCAACAGAAAAACAAAGTTATACAAATTGATAATTTGAAATAGGAAGAAAAGGTCCAAAAGGATAGGGGTGGTGGGAGGGAAAGGGGAAAGAAAAGAAGGGAAAGGAAAAATTATGAGAAAAGAAAAAAAATGGAAACAAAGTCTTTGTAAATAG
Organism: Heterocephalus glaber; assembly: GCF_053883595.1. Taxonomy (NCBI): domain Eukaryota; kingdom Metazoa; phylum Chordata; class Mammalia; order Rodentia; family Bathyergidae; genus Heterocephalus; species Heterocephalus glaber. The sequence continues at coordinate 22,914,224 of NW_028258316.1, forward strand.
GGAAGGGTGGAGGGGGTGAAGGGCACATAGGTAATGGGGGAAAAAAAAAGAACCAAGATACATCAAAATAGGGAAGGGTGGAGGGGGTGAAGGGCACATAGGTAATGGGGAAAAAAAAAGAACCAAGATATATCATGTACAGGTACAAGCACTCAATGATAAATGTAAATGTATTATATACCTAAAATGTGCCAATAAAGGAATTTAAGAAAAAATTTTTTTAAAAAAGAACAATGTTATACAAGCAGTTAGAGAAAAGAAACAAATCACATACAAAGGAAAGCCCATCAGAATCACAGCAGAATTCTCAACACAAACCATCAAGGCAAGAAGAGCTCGGAGTGAGGTATTCCAAGCCCTAAAGGAAAATAGCCTCCAACCCAGAATGATGTACCCTGCAAAACTATCTTTCAAAATTGATGGAGAAATAAGATACTTTCATGACAAAGAGCACCTTAGGAACATCATGAATACCAAACCAGCACTCCAAAAAATTTTAGATGATATCCTAGGAAAAGACAAAGAGGATCACAACCCCAGGAAGCACAGCAGAATGAATCTACCGGGCACGACAAGAAATTAAAAGCAAAGAGGGAGAAACTATCAAAAAGAAAAAGTCATGACAATAATTAGTCAACACATATCAGTTATAACCATCAATGTTAATGGTCTCAATTCACCAATCAAAAGAAACAGACTGGCAGAATGGGTCAAGAAGCAAGATCCAACAATATGCTGCATACAAGAAACACACTTAATTCAAAAAGAAACTCATAGACTGAAAGTTAAAGAGTGGAAAACAATACTCTATGTAACAGGAACCCCCCAAAAAAGCAGGACTAGCTATCCTCTTTGCAGATCAAGTGGATTCCAAACCAAAACTAATTAAGACAGACAAAGATGGTCACTACACCCTTGTAAAGGGAACAATCCAAGAGGAAGAGATGAGAATCGTAAATATCTATGCACCAAACACTAGTGCACCCAACTATATAAAACAAATACTAACGGACATGAAAAATCATATAAGCACTAATACAATAGAAGTGAAAGACCTCAATACCCTACTGTCACAAATAGATAGATCAACTAGACAAAAAATAAGCAACAAAATACTGGAACTCAATCAAACTCTTGAACAAATGAACTTAACAGATGTTTATAGAGTGTTCCACCCCACAAAATCAGAATACACATTCTTCTCAGCTGCACATGGGTCATTCTCCAAAATAGACCACATACTCACTCATAGAACATGTTTAAGTAAGTGCAAAGGAATTACAGTTACCCCTGTATTATCAGATCATAGTGCAATGAAATTGGAGATCAATAGCAAAAGGAATCATATTCAATGTGAACCTCAACTAGAAAAGATTACAGAGCTGAAAGAGAAGATGATGCTGATGCACACTTGCTTAGACACAGTCATGAAGACTCTGAGGGAGGGGACCCCTGACCAGTACAAACCAGAAACTGATCCAGAACCCAGGCTTGAGAATACACTTCAGGCTTCTATGGTACCTTCAGCCACAGGGGCTGTTTGATCTTCCTTTTCTTTTCTTTTCTGAAAGGTTTTACTTTATCCCAGGCTGGCCTTGAATTCTCAATCCTCCTCCCTCACCTACCATGTGCCACCATGCCTAGCTTGTGTGATCATTTCTTCGAAAAAAGAAATAGGCTTCAAGAATTGGGACAGGAAATTAAAAATAAAACAAAGTAAAAAAAATTTCATAAACACATGGAAATGGAACAACACATTTCTGAATAACCAATGGGTCACAGAGGAAATTAAAGAAGAAATCAGACAGTTCTTTCAGTTAAATGACAATGACAATACAACATATCAGAATCTATGGGACACAGTGGAAGCAGTCTTGTAAGGAAATTCATAGCAGTGAATACTCATATTAGGAAAACAGAGCGAGCCCAATTAAACAACCTGATGCTGAACCTCAAGCTTCTAGGAAAAAGAAGAGCAGGACAACCCCAAAGCTCATACAAGGGAGGAAATTATAAAGATAAGAACAGAAATCAATTCAATGGAGACTAAGAGAACGATACAAAAAAATCAATGAAGCCAAGAGTTGGTTCTTTGAAAGAATGAACAAAATTGAGAAATCCTTAGGCAACCTTATCAGAAAAAGGAAAGAAAAGGCCCAAATCCATGCAATTAGGAATGAAAAGGGTGAAATTACAACAGACCCAGCAGAAATCCAGAAGATTATCAAGATTTACTTTGAGAACCTATACACCAATAAGATGGAAAACATGGATGAAATGGACAGATTCCTAGATCTGTATGAATTACCCAAGTTGAACGAAGAAGACCTAAAAATTCTAAACAACACAATATCAATCAAAGAAATTGAAAACGTAATTAAAAACTTACCAACTAAGAAAATGCCAGGTCCTGATGTCATCACCACTGAATTCTGGAAGACATTTAGAGAGGAACTACTGGCACTAGTGTTTAAACTCTTCAATGAAATTGAAAGGGAAGCAATACTCCCAAATTCATTTCTGGAAGCAATCATCACCTTGATCCCCAAAGCAGAGAAAAACCCAATCGAAAAAGAGAACTATAGGCAAATCTCACTAATGAACATAGATGCAGAAATCCTTAATAAGATACTGGCAAATAGAATGTAGAAGATCATCAAGAAGATCATAAACCCTGACCAAGTGGGATTCATCCTAGGGATTCAGGGATGGTGCAACATATGCAAATCAATCAATGTAATACATTATATCAATACAGCCAGGGACAAAAACCATATGATTATCTCCATGGATGCAGAAAAAGCATTTGACAAAATCGAACATGCATTTATGATAAAAAAAAACTCTACAAAAAAATCAGAATAGACAGTCTCTACCTCAATCTGATAAAAACCATCTATGAAAAGCCAATAGCCAATATCATACTAAATGGTCAAAAACTGAAATCGTTCACACTAAAGTCAGGAAGAAGACAAGGATGTCCACTATCACCACTCTTGTTCAATATAGTTTTAGAAACATTAGCCATGGCAATTAGACAAGAGAAAGAAATAAAAGGAATAAAGATAGAAAATGAAGAAGTCAAATTGTCATTATTTGCAGATGACATGATATTCTATATCAAAGACCCCAAGAACTCCACCAAAAGTCTTCTAGACTTAATAACCAAATTCAGTAAAGTAGCTGGATACAAGGACAACACACAAAAATCAATAGCTTTTCTGTACATGAAAAATAGACTCACTGAGAGAGAAATAGGTCAAATAATTCCTTTCACAATAGCATCCAAGAAACTGAAATACCTAGGAATCAACCTAACAAAAGAAATAAAAGACCTCTTCTCTGAAAACTATAGCACTCTGAAAAGAGAGATTGAAGATGATATCAGAAAATGGAAAGACATCCCCTGTTCCTGGGTAGGAAGGATCAACATAGTGAAAAATGGCCATACTTCCAAAACTGCTATATAGATTCAATGCAATTCCAATTGAGATCCCAGCAGTATACTTCATGGACCTTGAGAAAACAATCCAAACATTCATTTGGAACAGGAAGAGACCCAGAATACCAAATGCAATTCTGAGTTACAGAGACATGGCAGGGGGTATGACAATCCCCAACTTGAAACTATACTACAAAGCTACTGTGATAAAAAACAGAATGGTACTGGCAAAGAAACAGACTGGAGGACCAGTGGAACAGATTAGAAGATGCAGAAACAACTCCAGACACACTCGGCCACCTCATCTTTGACAAAGGAGCCAAACACCTTCACTGGAGGAGAGATAGTCTCTTTAATAAATGGTGCTGGAGAAATTAGGTTTCAACTTGCCAAAGACTAAAACTAGACCTATATCTCTCACCATGCCCTAAACTGAACTCTAAATGGATTAAAGATCTAAATATAAATACAGAAACACTGAACTGGCTGGAACAGAGGTGAGGTAGAATTCTTGAAGACATTGGTGTAGGGAAAGACTTTATGAGAAAAACCTCAGTTGCCCGTGAACTGGCACAGACAATCAACAAGTGGGATCTCTTTTTACTAAAAAGCTTCTGCACAGCAAGAGAAACCACCAGCAGTGTGAAGAGACAACCCACAATGTGGGAAAAAATATTCACCTGCTGTTCCTCAAACAAAGGCCTACTATCTCGAATCTATAAAGAACTTAAAAAGATCAGACCTCCCAAATTTAAAGACCCAATCCAAAAATGGGCATCTGAAATGAACAGACATTTCTCAGACAAAGAAGTAGAAATAGCAAATAAATACATGAAAAAATGTTCAACATCACTGGTCATTTGAGAGATGGAGATGAAAACAACGCTGAGATTCCACCTCACTCCAGAAAGAAGGGCTGCTATCATGAAATCAACAAATAACAAATGCTGGTGGGGCTGTGAGGAAAGAGAAACATTGCTCCACTGCTGGTGGGAGTGTAGACTGGTGCAAGCACTGTGGAAATCACTATGGAGATACCTCAAAGTACTAGGACTGGAAGTCCCATTTGACCCAGCTATTCCCGTGCTGGGTATCTTCCCCAAAGAATTAAAAGAATCATACCACAGTGATATATGTGTGCCCATGTTCATAGCAGCACAGTTTGTAATAGCTAAAACTTGGAAAGAGCCCAAATGCCCATCAACTAGAGACTGGATCAAGAAAATGTGGGTTTTTAAAATAAAATGGAGTACTATTCAGCCATCAAAAATGAGAAATTAGAGACAGTTATTGCTAAATGGAAGCACATTGAGGTGCTACTCTTAAGTGAAATAAATAGGACACACGTGTAAATACCGAATAGTTTTTCTAGTGTGAGAAATTGAACGTGTATATAAGGACTAAAAGGTATAAGAGATAATGTGAAATAGGAAGAAAAGGGGCAAAGGGGAAGTGGCAGGGTAGGGGAAAGGAAAGAAGGGAATGGCATTAATATGAGAAAATGAAAAAATGGAAACAAATTATTTGTAATTAAGGAGGGATGGAGGGGTTGAAGGGAGGGCAGGGGGAGGGGGAAAATAAGAACCAAGAAAGATTATGTAAAGGTGCAAATTTCCAACAATGAATATCATTATATTGTATACCTAAAAATGTACCAATAAAATACGAAAATGTTTAAAAAATAATAATCTATGAACTTAAGATTTAGAGATTAAATCAGGTGTCTTCCCATGGAGTTTTTGGATAAAAAAGAAAATCCGCTCCCAGATTTGAAAGGTAGCAAAGTTTATACAGAGATAAGCAGGTCTCCCTCTTACCTCTGTCACCCACCCTTCCAATTTCCTTCCATAATACAGTTACTTTTTATGGGAAATTTTATTAAAGTATATTTTAACTTTGTCCCTCCCATCCCCAAATACGCAGCACAACATAGTAGTGATTTCAAATATCCTTGATCGTGGTGACCAACAGAAATATTTCAAAGTCAAGTTTGCAACTAAAAACTAGACCTTGGAAAAATTCTGAATTAAAAAAGAAACAAAGCTGTCCAATGGAATTCTTTATCTGTCTGAAAATGAATGCTGCCCATCTGATAATACTGCTGGCTTTTCTTTTTCATGCGTAGAATAAAGTCTCATTTATAAGTACCCACTTTTATAAATAAAATTCCAGGATTGTGTGTTGTTCTGGGTTCCCCAGGTTGACAGGACTGCTGACATTGCTCTTCATGAGTGCCACCAGCCCATTTACCAGGTTGCTGACATACTGGAATGCCCTTGTCTGTGACCCAGGCCCGTACACCATGAAGGGCTCGCCCTGGAGTGCCTGTAGGATGAAGTTGCTGACCACCCGCCCGTCGTTCATGTGCATGCGCAGACCAAAGGTGTTGAAGATCCTGGCCACGCGCACCGCGCACCTCCACACCCTCCTGCTTCATGTAGGCGTAGCACATGGTCTCCGCCACCCGCTTGCCCTCACTGCAGCCGGCCCGGGGCCCTATGGGGTTTACAGGGCCCCAGTAGTCCTCGCTTTGTGGATGGACCTTGGGATCTCCATACACCTCGGACATGGAGGCCAGGAGCAGACGGGCACCCACGCGCTTTGCCAGCCCCAGCATGTTCAGCTTCCCGATGGTGTTGGTCTTCAGCGTCTTGATGGGTTGTACTTGTAGTTGGGAGGGGAGGCTGGAGACGCCAGGTGGTAGATCTGGTCTACTTCGATGTAGAGGGGCTCTACCTCATTGTGGTTGATGAGCTCGAAGTTCTCCTGGCCGATCCAGTGTTCCACATTCCGTTTCCTGCCTGTGAAGATGTTGTCCACCACTGTCACCTCGTGGCCATCCATCATGAGTTTGTCCGTGAGGTGGGAGCCCACGAACCCTGCACAGCCTGTGATCAAAATTCTTTTACGATCCTTTTGTGATAAGAACTTCACTGGTGGGTATTTCTGGTTGAAGCTTTTTTCCAAATCTCTGATTTTTCTCTCTCAGTAGCTCAACAATCTCTTCAATCCTGCTTTCAATTTTCAGTTCACTGTTTTCCTGGATAGACTTGTTGAGTAAAAAGCTCATACTGACGAAGTTCCCCCAAATGGAGGCGACGTAGGCGAGCAGCGCAAGGTCCAGCAGCAGCTTCACTCTGGAAGGCTGACGGTGGATCCGAGGCGAAGCAGCGCCTGACTCACCTTGCCCTAGCACGGGCAGCGTGCACAATGCGCGCTTGCTGCCGGCTTCTTTCATGAGAAATTTTATTTGAAGGTTAGAGAAGGGTTCTAGCTGAACAATGCAACCCTTGCCAAAATCTTTGCAGGTCACACACGTTTTCCGACCAGGCTTCTTTATATTTAAGCGTAAGTCCTAATGATTGTTGACTGCTGCCCCCCTAGCAGGAAAGCAGAAATTCAGATAGGAAGGATCTAAGTATCACTGGCCTCAATGTTAGTTGGTGTGCGAATCTATGATTGTCACTGACAATAGTAGAACCAAGATTCCAGTGTCAAAGTTAATGCCAAAAAAGGTCACAAGAACACAGAACAAGGCATACACATACTATGGATCTGGTTTATACTCCCAACAATTTGTTCAGATTGCTTGGAATAGGAAGAACAGCTCAGGCTTAAAGAGTAAGTGTTATTTTGTGGTACAGCTGCTATATATATTTAAATTTAATTTTAATATTGTTGAAGTAGCTTAATGGATATGCTAATAAAATAGTCACACTTATGAAAAACACCACTCCCCTACTTCTTCCACAGTTCTGTTCTCCAGAGAAACCCTAAGTGTTTAAAACTTCTACTGGTTATTTTCATTATGTTATGCATATATTCTTATACCGTCTTTTCTTGATTGATCAGTCTGAGACAACATTATCTATTGACTCCCATTTATATTAATTCTTGTACACATTATTCCCTTCCCACCATGCATATTTACTTTTATTTTTACTTTGTCAAGGTGTAAACATATGTTTTCTGCTTGCAACTTCACCAAATGTCATTGTTTTTTCCTTTACATGATTCTAAATGCAAACTAATCAACAGCATTTTCATTAGTATAACCATACAAATATTGTCCAGTATTGGGGCAGGGAGGGAGAGAGGGAAGAGAAAAGGAACTAAAACAAACAAAACAAAACAAAGAATGGAAGGAAAAAATGAAAAAAAGCTACTGTAAATAGGGAGTCGAAGAAAGGTTAAAAGGAGAGATGGGGAATGGGAAAAAAGAAGGAAGAAGATATATTACATACAGGTACAAATTCCCTATGACGAATGTGAATACTATGTTTGGCAATTATCTACTAATAAAAAATTTTAAAAATTACATTTCTTCTCCAATGGCTTTAGGATTTATAAAAGAAATTTTTGTTAACATCATGGTCAAATGGCATCTATTTTCTTACACTATGTTCAGTTAAAATTATGCCACATTTCAGTAAGTTTTTCTTATATCATATTTGTCTTATGTTAATATTGTTACCCCAGCCTTTATAGAGTTTATATTTAGTTGACTTGTCTATTTCTATTCCTTCACTTCTAACCTTTATGGATAGTTTTGTTTAGATGTGTCTCCAAGATACATCAAGCTACATGTCTTAAAAATTACATTTCATAAATTTTTCTTTATTCCAGTGATTTCAATTCATTTATATATTTTGGGGTTTGGTTTTCAATTTTTTTATTGGGTCTTAACTTCAGGGGTGAGATTTTTTTTTAGTTCTTTATGTATTCTAGATATTAGTCCTCTGAGAATAGCTGACACAAATTTTTTTCCATTCTGTAGCTTTTCTTTTCACTCTGTTAATCATTTCCTTTACTGTTCAGAAGCTTTTTAATTTGATAAGATGCCATTTATTGATTCTTGGTACTATTTCCTGTGCAACTGGGGTTCTGTTCAGAAAACCTTGCCTACACCTATGACTTCAAGAGTTTTATCCAATTTATCTTCCAGCAGGTTATTTGTATTTTAATATTTAGTTCTTTGATCCATTTTGATTTTAGTTTAATACATGGTGAAAGATATGGGTTTAGATTCAGTCTTCCTCATGTGGCTAGCCAGTTTTCTCAGTACCATTTATTAAAGAAGCAATCTTACCTCCAGTGTAGGTTTTTGGCCCAACCAGATACTGATTGCACCTGGAATTGTCTCTCCATCCTCAGGTCTGTTCCATTGATCCACATGTCTGTTTTTGTGTCAATACCATGCTGTTTTTATCATTATACCTTTGTAATATAACTTCAAATCCAGAATTGTGATTTCTCCTGCTTTGTTCTTTTTACCCAGGATTGTATTTGCTATTCTAGATCTCTTTTGGTTCCATATGAATCTTAGAATTGTTTTCTCTATTTCTGTGAGGAATGCTGTTGATATTTTCATTGGGATTGCATTAAACCTGAATATCAGTTTTGGAAGTATGGCCACTTTGTATTTCTCCTTTTTATCCAGGAAGAGGGGTTTTTTAGTTTAGGATATGGTTAAAGATATGGGTCTTTTTTAAATCCTTGGCATGTGAAAAGTCAGTTTTTCCAGCACCATTTATTAAAGAGGCCATCTTTCTTCCAGTGAAGGTGTTTGGCTCCTTTGTCAAAGATAAGGTGCTGGATTGTGTTTGGAGTTGTTTCTGTATTTCTAATCTGTTCCATTGTTCCTTGGGTCTGTTTTGTTTTTGTTTTCAGTTTAGGTTTTTATTTTGTTTTGTTTTGTTTTTTGCCAGTATCATGCTGTTTTTGTCACAGTGGCTTTGTAGTATAATTTCAAGTCAGGAATTGTGATGCTCCCTGCCTTGCGTTTGTGCCCAGAATTGCTTTTGCTATTCTAGATCTCTTCTGGTTCCAAATGAATTTTAAGATTGTTTTCTCTAATTCTGTGAGATATGTTATTGGTATTTTGATCAAGATTGCATTAAATCTGTATAACAATTTTGGTAGTATGGCCATTTTCACTATTTTGGTTTTTGCTACCCAAGAACAAGGGCTATCTTTCCATTTTCTGATATCCTTTTTGATCTCCTTTTTCAGAGTATTATAGTTTTCAGTGTAAAGGTCCTTTACTTCCTAGGTATTGATTGACTGATTCCTAGACACTTCATTTTTTTTGGATGCTATTGTGAAAGTTGCTGTTTCCCTAATTTCTCCCTCAGTGAGTTTGTTATTTGTATACAGGAATGCTATTGATTTTTGAGTGTTGACTTTGTATCCAGCTATGCTACTGAGTTTGGTTATTAAATCAACTATGTGGTCTATTTTGGAGAATGTCCTGTGTGTAGCTGAGAAGAATGTGTGTTCTGATATTGCAGGGTCAAACACTCTGTAAACATCTACTAAGTCCATTTATTCAAAAGTTTGGTTCAGTTCTGATATTTCTTGATTTTCTTGTCTAGTTGATCTATTTGTGACAGTGAGGCATTGAAATTCCCCATTACAACTGTCTTAGTGCTTATTTGATTTTTTCATATCTGTTAATATTTATTTTATATAGTTGGGTGCACTGGTGTTTGGTACATATATATTTATGATTGCTATCTCTTCCTCTTGGATTGTTCCCTTTGCAGTTGTAGTGACTTTGTCTCTCCTAATCAGTCTTGGCTTGAAATCCACTTGGTCTACAAATGAAATAGCTACCGCTGCTTTTTCTCTGGATTCCTGTTGCATGGAGTATTATTTTGCATTCTTTGACTTTCAATCTATGGATTTTTAAAAATTAAATGTGTTTCTTGTATGCAATGTATTGTTGGATCTTGCATCTTGATTCATTCCACCTGTCTGTTTCTTTTGAGTAGTTGAGTCCATTTAAATTGATGGTTATAACTGATATGTATTTACTTATCCTTGTCATGTTATTTTCCTTTCGTTGGTTCCCTTTGCCATGCCTGGTTGATTCATTCTGTTGAGGTTCATGAAGTTGTAGTCCTTTTTATCTCTTTCTAGAATGTCCTTCAGAACATTTTGGGGTGCTGGTTTGGTGGTCGTGAATTTCTTCAGGTGTTTTTTTTGTCATAGAAGTGTCTCATTTCTCCAACAATTTTGAAAGAGTTTTGAAGGGTACATCAATCTGGGTTGGAGGTTGTTTTCTTTTAGAGCTTGAAATACTTTACTCCAAGCTTTCCTTGACTTGAGAGTTTGTATTAAGAAGTCTTCTGTGATTCTGATGGGTTTTCTTTATTAGGTAATTTGTTTCTTTTCTCTAACAGCTTTTAATAGTCTGTTCTTGTATTGAATTTCTGGACTCTTGACTGTAATATGCCCTGGTGTAGTTTTGTTTTGTTTATTTGATCATGCTAATTGAAGTTCTATATACCTCACTTATCTGTATGTGTCAGGGTTGGGGGTTGGGCAGAGGCTGAAGGATTATTTTAGTGAGTGAGGTCCCCAAGGTAAAGAAAGCATTTAGAGCTGAGATCAGTAAAAGCAGCAAGAACAAACATCTTTATTTGTCAGCATTTATATAGGCCATTATCAAGCATTACAGCATCATGTCCTACCTAGCATGACCACATCGCACATGTGTGATTTCCTATGGTTAGTCATGCATATATAACTGTGTCCCAGTGTGCATATGTGCTAGATGGGAGGATTGTGTCCTTACAGGGTCCTCAGGTGCCCCTGGGCTTTGGATCAATCAGCAATGATTCCTCATAGTATATCAAGTTCTTTTTCTGAGCTTGGGAAGTTTTCTGACATCACTTCTGTGAACAAGTTTTTTATGTCATTTGCACTACCTCCTGCTTTTTCATTGACTCTGATCAATCTTATATTATTCTTCTTTGCATTATCTAGCAGCTGTTGGATTGATTTTTCATAGACCCTTGCTATTTTAAAGAAATGTTTCTTTCATGATCCCTAACCACAATCCTGTCTTCTGTATCTGATATTCTGTCCTCACATTAGCTTTCTACTGTGTATATTTTCAATGGAATTTTTATTCTCCTTGATATTTTCAATCTGTATCATGAATTCTATTTCTTTCCTAGGTTGAGCATTCATGGTTTCCATTATTTTCCCAAGCTCCCTTATTTAAAAAAAAAAAATTGTATCTGCTCTAGAGTCACTAACCATGTCTTTCATTATGGTCACCATCTCTGTAGTTATCTTAGAGTTTATTTCGGTTTGATTTTTTTCTAGTCTCATTCATCTCTCTCCCCCTCTCCCTACCCTTCCTTGCTTATCAGTTTTAAAACTATTTCTAGTTAGCATTCTGGGTCCCTAATTCAGGCATAAGTCTCATAGTAGTGGATCAGCAGCGATATTAAGGATAGTGGATAGCGTAGATCTAGTTACAATCATTGAGTGTCTTGTCTCATTTCCTGCTTATAAGACTATGATCTTGATCTTGACTTTGGCCTCCTTACACCTACAGCTCACTAGAAGTTATGATTACAGGTGGCAATTAGAAATATCACCTTTTTTTTGGTCATTTCACAGTGGTTGAAGGTGTCCTACTACTACATAGGTCTTTTTTTTTTTCTTTCTGTACTGCGGATTGAACTTGGGACCTTGCACTTGCTGAGGCAGGCACTGGAACCACTGAGCTAAATCCCCAGCCCAATAAAGGTCTTTAATCTGGGTGCCTTGCTCCAGTCTCCTGTCTCATACATGATATTTTCAAACCCTTTTACTCTATAAAACCAAACTTCCAGCTGCTCCAGCTCAGTCCTGTTCAATTGTTTTGAATTTCTGAATTCCTCATTGAATTTTAATTTCTCCTTTGGATTTTATCCGGTATTTGAGTCTAGCTAAATCTTTCGGTTTTCTTTTATATTTTATTTTTGTGATTACTATGTGGGGAGTGAAATTAGTTTTCATATTATAAAGATATTCCACCATCTTGATCTCAAAACATTCATATTTGGATTGTGACATTTCATATTTGGATTGTGACTTTCTTCTATAATTATTAGTACTTTTCCTGGAATTTATAATTGGTTTTATTTCTTGTTTCATTTGCTTTTGCCTTTTCCTCAAATTTTCTAGTTTTTCAGACTTCATGTGGAGAGATACATTATAGATGATAGCCCAAGAACATTCAGGATCAGAAATAGGTGAACAGTCCATTAGGAATCTAGCTTTATACTTGGTTCAAGTGTCACCAGTATGTGTTCAGTAGAAGATCCCATGTAAGGCTACTATATGTTTCTTTGGGTAAGTGGTCAAGGTTTTGAATAGTCTGGAGGTTACTTTTTGGACAAAGATGAAACACCTAGATATGGGTTTCTCTGGCTTAAATTTAATTGACTATTCCTAGGTAGAACAATTCTTTCTGAGTTCTGCATTCCCTTGGGGCAGATCTGAATGACAGGTATGTCATGATCAAGGTAAGGTGCAGAACATTTTCTTGCTTCTTGTATGAGATAGTTTCAGTCTGCTTTATCTGGGGTTGGATTGCTGAAATATCTTTAGGGAAGAAAGAATCATGAACAGAGGAATGTTTTATTTTATTTCTCTTGTTTGTGAGATGAGGCAACTTCTCCAGTGCCTACAAGATAGAAACAAAGAAGGAGGAGGCATCATTTACCATATAAGGCAAGTTTCTACATCTGTTTTAAATACTTTAATATCATGCCTGAGTGGCCTTCATGTTTCTAAGGTAAACTTTAAAGTCATTAACTCTCACACTTACATGAAGTAATCATGAAAGTTACAGTTATTTGGCTCCTCTAGAAAGAGGGTTAGGGTTAGAAGTAAAACTTTCAATTGTATGGGGGTGGAGAAGGATTTGAAAGATGTAGTATGGCATCACCTAATATTTTATGAGAGCATCTGGATGGAATTGGGGGGGATGAAATGACTATAAGATTAGTAAATCCCAAGATATACAGAATACTTTCCATAATCTTAAGGGAGTCATATTTCACAGTTTTAAGAATGACCTATTGTGTATCAAGCAGAAGCTATTTGTATATTTGGACCCATAATCAACCTGTGAGTTCTCAAATGGAGATTCTTTCTTTACTTCTAAGCCAGTCCTTCTATACTGCATCCAAGAATATTCATGTCAAAGATATACATGAAGCTAGTTTTTTTAGAGATCAGGAAGATGTCCCAAGAAAAGAAACACTATAATGTCCTAATTAACACTGGAGTCATGAAGTTGGGTTTCTAGATTCCTACTAGCTCTGCCATTTACTACCTGTATGACCTTGCATAGGTTATCTGCCTTCATTAAATTCCTTTTATGCCAAAAATAATTCGTACTAGTACTTACCTCATAGATTTGTTGTGAAGACTACTTGCAAGTAAAATTATCATATGAAGTACTCAGCACAGTATCAGCAAAAAGTAAAAAAAAAATCATTAAGATCTACTAATTCAAAAGGCCCTTCTGAATCATTATGATTAACCACTGAAGATAGTGTGGGAGGATTACCCAGTAGACCAAGTAGTATTGAGGTGCTCTCAAAGGTCAAGACCCAACAAAGGACCTGAGAGACTTACCATCCTGACTTTGATAGAAAGGAGAATGATTCACAGTCATCAGTAAACCAGCTAGTTGGTTTCCACTGTAATGATTCATTTTTTCCTTGTATTGTTTGCCTATTCCTACTATGACCATGCTGAAGAGCTGTGTTGCCTTGGCTCATCAGTCACCAGGACTTCACAAGTCCTTGTATATCCTCTTTGTCTGGACCATTCCAATCCAGTGACCTCACTTTCAGCTACCTTTGTCCTCTTTTGGGGGGCATAGGATTTTCAAAAGCTATGGTAAAATATATATTACATAAGTTTACATTTAATCATTTTAAGTGTACAATTCATAGCATTATTGCACATTCATTACTATCCATTTTCACTTTTTTTATCATCCCAAACTGAAATCCAAACTGAATACTTATTAAGTATTAACTCCTCATTCTCCCTTCTCTGCAGCCTCTGCTAATCACTAGTCTACCTTCCATATCAATGAATTTGACTGTTCTATGAATTTTTCCTTTTGCATCTGGCTTATTTCACTTAGCACGCTTTTTGGTTCAGCCATGTTATAGTATGTATCAGAATTGCATTCCTTTTTTTGGCTAAATAATATATCATTGTAATGGGATTAACATTTTTCAATTCTTTTAGGTATAACCTTTAGGGGCAGAAAAGGGTTGTGGCTGAAACTCCTATACCAAAAAAATAGATTAACAAGAGAAAGGCATAATGAATTCATTTCATCATATTTTTTTGTTTTGTTTTGTTTCTTTATTTTGGTACTGGGGATTGAATTTAGGACCTTGCATTTGTGAGGCAGGAGGTGGCACCACTGAGCTAAATCACCAGCCCCTCATAGTTTTATATGACACAGGAGTCTTCAGATTAAAGAGCCCAAAGACCCAGAGAAACATGAATTTTTAGGTTCAATAAACATCAGGTAGAAATAGGGAAGGGTGGAGGGGGTGAAGGGTGCACAGGTAATGGGGAAAAAAATAAGAACCAAGATACATCATGTATAGGTACAAGCACCCAATAAAAAATGTAAACATATTATATACCTAAAATGTACAAATAAAAGAATTTTTTAAAAAATCAGGTAGAAATATGAATGGACACAAAAGGTAGAAGCTAATGCTAATCGACTGAGTGAGGAAAACCAACAATATTCCTCTTGGCCTCTCCGTAGCATCCCTTTCTTGTGCTTATGAGATAGTACTCCTTCTGAAATGATCTTATTATCTACTATTAGACAAGGTAGGTGACAGTATTTATGGTCAGCCCCAACAGAGAAAAATAGGGAAGATTAGCACAATGTTTTTAGGTTTTATGGATTGCTTTGGAGAAAAGAAGCCCTAGTTTCTATGACTTTTCTTATGGAAGAGAAATTCTAGTTTCTATGGCTTGCCTTAAAGGGAAAAAGGGAAACAGGTGAATTCAGAGAGAAACTTTATGTCTGAGACTAGGAGTATTGCTTTCCAAGCCCCAATAATACCTAGAAGTGAAATTAATGATTCATATGACAATCTTAGTTTTATTTTTTGATAAACTACCTTACTATAGTATGGAAAATTTGAAGATTCTACTGCATTATGCAGTTGTGTGCCAGACTCTGAGAAACTGCCCTTAGGCCCTGCTAGAGATGAAACTCCACTACAAAGTGTGCCATTTCTCCAGGCAACACTATTGGGAGCTTGGTGATGGTTCTTCTGCTCTGATAAGCCCTCTAAACCCCAGAAGAATATTGGTTTCTTCCATATCCCTCTTGTGACTTAGCTTAAAGAGCATAAAGGATAGAAACTATACCCTTGCGGCCAAGTTTCTTTGTGTACTTTTCAATTCTGAATTCTTTTCATTGGATTCTGAATTCAATTCAATTCTTTCTCTTACCAAGTGGTAGAAACTTTACTTCCTTTTGGCTAGATAAATTGCTTTCACATCATCCTACATTCGTCCAGAGTCGGATAATTATGGCTTAAATTTTGAAATTTGACTCTTGCTTTCCAAAGCCAAGCTTCTGAACTTAAAAATACTTTTTCAAACTTCCCAACTATTGCACTTTAAACCTCTCTACTTTCAAAACTATTGTCTCTGCTATGAATTTCAAGAGCCTACTTTAGAATTCAAAGGCAAGATTGTGACTTTTTATTCTTGGTTGTATAGGAAGTAACTTTGGAAACTATTGCTGCCACACCACAAACTAGGAGAGTGTAATTTGTTCAAGAAAGCGCAAGACTCTAAAGGAAAATCATCCTCAGTATGTCAATATTATATAGCTGTTAGCTTGGCTGTAACACAGATCATGAATGCAAAGTATGTTACTTGGTATATGCAACAAGTCAGTTAGAGAAGGGACTGAAATAGTTTCAAAACCATAATATGCTATGAGGACATCAGAGAGTTCAGAGAACTGTGAATTCAAAATAACAAAACTGTCATGCACAGTGGGAAAGGGGATCATAAGCAAACGTCAAAAACCCAGGCAGATACCAGCACTGAGCACTGGTGTTGGGGGCTAGCTTTGATGTGACCTCTGTGTGCTAGTTACAGTGAAAGGGGCAGGAACTGGGTAATACACATACCATGGACATGAACCACCTCACATTTCAAAGTGCTCTTAGCACTCTTTTGTATAGCATCTTAGACTACAAGTTTCTCCAAAATCACTCAGCAGGACCATATACTGTGAAGTAACCATCCTTTAAACTTGTTAGCACCATCAACCAGTCAAAACTTAGAAAGCAAAAACAAAAATTATTTTATTTCAGGTCTTAGAAATTGCAGTACAGGAAACATGGATAGTTTTGAATCAGTGTTACAAAAAATTCAGGAAAAGTGGGAACTTATATGGACTACTGAATATTGAGGAGCAAGGGTTAAATGATGGATAGAACATAAAGAAAAGAGTGTATAAACAGAATATAAATGTCCCCAAAATCCCCAAGTATGATAACCTCTCTTGATATGCATACATCTTGAACACCTGGGCATAATGTAATTATCTAATTGTTCCAGTCATTCTAGATGCCTAAGATTGAAAGGTGGAGGTTATCAAGCATCACATTCCTAGGCAGCAGCTATAATTGTGTGTAAATCCTGCTTCCATAATAGTCTTATCACTCCTTTTTGAGAAGTATTTTCAAAGCTATTTTTAATCACAGTTATCATTTTATTTTCACATTCCCCCTTTTTGATCATGGTTTTTTTCCCCTGGTACTGGGCACTGAACTGAGGCCTTGCACAAGCCAGGGATGTGCTGTACTACGGAGGTATGTCTCCAGCCCTTGATCATGATCTTTTTGATGAGAAGCATCAATGATCAAACCTTTGGAGTGTGTATTGATTTTTTAGAGGTCTGGTCCTTTGAAGCTAGGTAGGCTCATTCCCAGGAAGGCATGTTCTATAGAGAAAAGAAAGTGATGACCACAGATGAAGAGCTTAATACCACACTAGAGCAAGAGAGCAGAGTTAGGCAATAGCTTGATTTTTTTGTTGTTGGAGGGTTCCCAGATGATTGCCTGTTGTCATTGTGTAATCATTATTTTGGCATAAGGCATGGTTAAACAAGAGTTACAGTGGTGCCTCGGGTCACAAGCTTAATTTGTTCCACGATTCTGGAAAAGACGGCCATGTTGATGCTTGTGTGGGAAAGATGGCTCCAGTGGTGTTTGCCACCCGATGCAGAGTTCTCAAACAAAAACAAAATTTTGCCAAATGCTTCTGTAGGCAAACCAAACTATTCACAAACAAATCTGTTTGCAAACTGAGGCACCACTGTGTACGCTGTGTCATGATCTTATAGAAAATATAGACAAAAAAAAGAACAGCAAGTATTGACAGTAGCATTATTAGTAAGGATTTTAACTAGTTAGAGTCTGATCCAAACCAATCTTTTAAATAAGTCTCTTAACTAGCTGTAGGATCACTTGAGGCATCTGTTTGTTTCTTTATACGATTAACTAGGTGGATGATTATTTCACAATCGATCAATTATAGTGGCACAACATTCTGTTTGAGCAATAGCACATATGCCCCTTTGGGAGGCAGTGATAATATCCAGGTCCAGTGCCATGTGGTTTTGTAAGACTGCTTTTTTTTCTAAACCAGGGACATTTTGGTATTTACCAAAGTGAATGCTGGGCTACCTGTCATTTAAGACTTGTTGGATTGATTTAGTTAATGCTTCCACATGGGCAATTACATTTTTCATTCTTAAGAAGGAGTGAACAGAAAATAAATGATCACACCCTTGAAACACTGATCTAACCCTTCTATCATTTAAAGCCAAAAGCTAGTGGGGGCCATATCAAGGGTGGGTCAAACATGCCTCAATGCCCAGCGAAAGTCAAAGTATAATATCCTATCCAACTTGGGAGAAGCCCAGATTCATAGGACCATCTAATTCACCCAATAAACCCCTTGGTCATTTTTCCCAATTAGTTTTGAACCAGAGGTTTTCTAAGTTATTGTAGAGGTTCAGGGCCTGGAAGGGGAGGCAATACCAAAGGTGGCAAGTATTACTTCATTAATTCACTTTAGTATGATTACATTGTTCCCAGTATATAGGAACCTGAGGATTTAAGTGTCTATAATTAGGAGTAAGCCACATAAATCCATCCTTTATTTGGGGAAAAGTTTCATCTAAGTAGTAGGCAAAATCATTCTTGGGTTTTTGTTCAACCCTTTTTGTTCTAGTGGGCTTAAGGGGAGGCAAGGTTTCTCCTATATCAATCAGGGCCCACCACCCTCCTCCTTACCTAGGGGACTGAACCCAGGGAGTGCCAAGCTACATCCCCACCTTTTAAATTTTTAAATCTTGAGACAGGGCCTAAGTTACACATGCTGGCTTTAAGCTTGCTATCCTCTTGCCTCAGCCTCTTGAGTAGTTGGGATCATAGTCCTCTGCCACAATGCCTGGCTTTATTCCCAATTATCAAACCTATCTCTGTGGAGAATTTTTCATAAGCATTGGGAAAATTGCCTCTAATTTCTCAGAGCAACTCTACTGAAGGTCCATATTGAAAGATGTGAGGGGAGTGTTGTAGTTACTTTCTTTGTCACTTAGACATAATACCAGACATCTACAACCTAAAGGAAAGGTTTATTTTGGCTGGCGTTTACAGTCCATGAATGGGTGGTTCCAAGGCAGGTGGAGCAGCACAGTGGCATGGTAGAGGAGAAGCTGCTCATGTCCTGAAAAAGGGGAATCAGGAAGACAATGAAGGGAGGGGGCTGTGGGGAGATAAACCCTTCCAGGCCACACCCCCACTGACCCACCTCTTCTGACCAGACCCAAGCTCCTAACCTCAAGTCATCTGTAAACCCATTAGTAGACTAATCCATTGATGATTATCTTGCCTCCACATTCCACTGACCTCACCAATACCCCACCTATGGGTGCCTGAGGCTTTAGGGGGACATCCAGATATAAGTCATAGCAGTGAGACTATTAAAGCTCTTCTGTTAGTGCTGAGGTATCCACCATAAAATTTTAAAGTCCCTCTTAAAAATGACAAGGGTTTTTTGTTGTTGCTGTTGTTGGTATGACAATGAACACATTTTGATTTTTATTTAAAGACTTGTGAGTTGAACAAACTGGATTTGAGAATCCATTATTTTATTTTATTTTAAGAATCCATAATTTTAGTAGCTTTTTCTTTAGGTATTTGAGCAACCATTTGAGACAGTTGTTCAGTTAGTGTAGTGAATTCATGAGGCTTCTTTTAGTCCAAGTCAAGGAAAGTTATTTAACTAAGACCTTAAATTATCTTGAAGACAGGCTAAGAAGGTCAAATTAATTAATAGGCTAGTAGTTTCATGACAGAATTTTGAAAGAAAGTTGTCTCAAACCAGAAGTAATAATCATTAATGGATTCATCTGGTTTTTTGTTTTGGGTTTTTGTTTGTTTGTTTTTGGTTTTGCTTTTTGGACAAGGTCTCACTACGGAGTTCAGGCTGGCCTTGAACTCACTATGTAGCTCAGGCTGGCCTCAAACTCATGGCGATCCTCCTGCCTCAGCCTCCAGAGTGCTGAGATTACAGGCATACACCATCAGGCCTGGTGAGATTCATCTGTTTGCTAAAAGCACCATTTGATAATGTACTAGTCAAAGCATTTAGAAATACCATAGGAATTTGTTTATGGAAATATGGAGGTGTTTTGAGTCTCCTCCTGAGCTCTCATATCCACTTTAGAAAAATTCATTTCAATTAAGTTTTGTGATTCATTCGCAGCCATGACATCACCCAAAATTATGTGGATTAATTGATACTAATCTGAAAAATGAAGCTCATGAGTTTTGGTTAAGAAACCAAAATTTTGGATAAATTTAATACTTTTTTTCTTAACATTTAGAAAATCTTCAACAAGAGCATGCAATTTAGCCTTTGTTCAATGGACATATGTAATAGGTATAGTATTTTAACCTCATTAGACCTGGTTTTAAAGGGCAGGGAGTTACAATTGGTAGGGATTCATAATGAGGTTTTGACAGGTTTTCATTTTAGTATTGTAAAAAAGGAAAAGTCAGAGAAAGATAGCAAAGAGGAAAAGAACAAAGTAGGCAGGAGCAAATTAAAGAGGAAGAGGAAGTAAAAGGCAGTAAAGAAAAAGTGTTTTTAAAAACTTCAGAGGATTTTTATAATTTGGATTCTTTGAGACACTGTGAATTTTTCTCACTAAGGAAAGTGTTACGCCAAGCAAGCCAGGAAATCACCAAACACCGGGACAAAGACAGAGTTAAAAACTGAAAGGAGTTTATTTATGCTCGTGGACTCCACCCTCTAGGAGAAGTGAAGCCCAGAAGCAGGGGACAGCACAGCTTTTATAGATAACTCAAACAAAGAAGCTCAGGGAGATGTCAGCATGTCCTTTAACCAGCTGCAAATTATCTTTCACAGCCCAGCTATCTTGTCAAGATAGGACATTCTATGGCTACAGGGTTTGGCGGTTACAGGGAGGCACAAGGCACCATCTGTTTCCAGCGAGCATAAAGCATATCTACAGAAGCAGAGCAAGCAGTTAGAAGGATGGTTACAAAAATGCATCTTTAGGAGAATTCCAGCACTCTGTAAGGGGAGGGGTATGAGGGGAGTTTACTCACAGGCCAAGACGGTGTTGCTTAGGTTCACTTTTGGTCTCACAGAAAGCAATAGAGGAATTATTATTACTGGTAGTGGCCTGACAGTACTGATTAAGTATCCCTTTCAATTATGTTTAGCTTTGTAACCTTTGTTCTAATAGAGCATACAAATAAACCAATTTGAAATACTGAAAAACCCATATATAGGCCAATATAATTTAAAATTATTATGATAAATTTTAGTCCATCATGACTTTTAACCATAAAATAAGTCAGAGCTCCAGATGATGGGTGCCTTCCAGCCCTGTTCATGGAGAAAGCACTTCCCATAATTACATGTATGTATTCACAGTGAAAATTTTTGTTCCCAAAATGTGCATATTCATCTAAATGAGAGATGTCATGTCTAAGCAGCCAAGAGTGGAACAGTGCTCAAGTAGAGGATTAGAACCTCCGCCAAAGAGAGATTTGGAAACTGAGAGGACTCATGACCCCAAACCATGGAGAAGATGATAGAATACAAAAGGGCTCCTTACCTCATGTTCACAGCAGCACAGGAGGTAGAGATCACTTTAGATCCCATAACGAACAACTTAAAATATCAATCAATCCAGAATCATAAATTGAAAAGTAAGAATTGTAGGAACCAGCCTATGAGCTCAAAGCTGACCAAGGGGTTATGAAGACGAAAAGTAAAGTGACACAGAATCAGGTTAAAATGTGGAGGGCCAGGGGGCTCTTTTCCTCAGTGGACAAAGGCCCCAAGTGGCTGGTGCACTTAGGCTTTATTCTCTCAGACATGAGAGGAAGCAATTAGAGTTACACAGGATTCATTGGTCTTCCACCTTCCATGGTACTTGTCTAGGTAAACAATAGAATCTCAGTTGTTTTTATTTTTCCCTGCAGCAAATCAACACACTTGCATCCTGCTTTTCTTCTTAGTGCTCCCAGAGAGGGCCAATTAGGCCTCAAATCTGGTGTCCCACATTTCCTCTTTTTTATTTTACAATAACAGCAGTTGAGTATCAATCACTGTTGTTTATCCCTAGGGGAAGTATTCTATCTAGGTGTAAGTATTCTATCTTTTGTTTTGAGGTCTGGCCTTTTACAACTATACCTCCACCCCCCAGTTGTAATATATCTGCACTAGCTCTTTTCAAGGGCCTAGCCCAATCTGACTGCTCATACTATGACCAAATTAACTGTCCTCCCCTCTGCAGAGGTAGCCCTTAACTGCCAAGAGGGAGTAATGGGCACAGGCCACTCTTAACTATTTTCTGTTGAAGAAGGGTGTAGTTGTGATCAGCAATCAGAGGGTTTATTTAAAAGATCCTCAATAGATGCCAGGTATTCTCATCTTGAGTAGGTGCTAATGTTGAACAAGTCTTTCTGCCTCCTGAGCAGTTTTCTTCAGTTGCCATCTGAGGGAAGACTCACTGTGGAGGAGAGCGGAGTCAAGTTCCTTCATGGACATGTCACGGGGAGTGTGGGACTGCATAACCTTTGTTCCTTTTTCTTCAGCCCCATTGTGATTAAAATGTGAGTTAATGGATGGAGATGCTTGTTAGTCTAGGGACGCTAGATAGGGATCTGTAACAGACCTAGAGTCCCAGAGTAAACTACTCAACTCTTTGTTTACCCGGAACCGATATTCCAGGCACCACAATTGTTAGAACAAGCTGCAGATGTCTGCTGACCATCAATATGTGACAGTCGACCACTAACCTTTGTCCCCTTTTCTTTAATATGTTAACTTCCCCCTCAACCCCCTATAAAAACAGCCTCGGATTCTGAGCCAGTTGCCTCTCTAAGCTATTTTGCTTTGGGAGTGCCATCTGGACAGACTAATAAAGGTCTGTTTTCCAACTTGTCCGGGGTGTTCCTTCCCGGGTGTTCTTCGCTGTAGTCAGCTCCTTGGAGCGTTTGGTGAGGCTCTTGGTCTTGCATTCTGAAGGCACCGCTGGGATCCCTGGGTGTGCTTCACTAGTCAGCTCCTCGGAGCCTTTGGTAAGGCTCTTGGTCTTACATTCTGAAGGCACCGCTGGGATCCCTGGGTGTGCTTCGCTAGTCAGCTCCTCGGAGCGTTTGGTAAGGCCCTGGGTCTTACAGGGAGGACTTCTTCATGATCATATGCTGTTAGAGGGTACCCACACTTTCTGTCCATTTCCTGCAATGACACAAACAAATCCCTGCCCCAATGCCAGCAAAGTAACCAGTCCCTCCCATTTTCCCATCCCTAGGAACTGCCATAACACTTATACTTTCTCCTTTTTTCTCAAGCTTTCATGTTTTTGACCAATGTAATTCAAGGTTAGAGGCAGGAACAGAAAAAGTAAAACAAGGTCAGTCTTATGGACCTAGGATTGCTTTCTTACTATTCCCTTAAATCAATAACTATCCTAGGCCAGTCCTGAGAAACTGCAGCAAGAGAGGGAAGCTCAGACAGCAGAGCACTCACAGGGCAAACGCCTGCATCAATAGCCCTCAAATCCTGAAGCAGACTATAAACCTTTTATCTGTAGTCACTTGGATTTTAAAGTGTCCCTTTTTTCTGTTCTCAGATTGCTACTTTTTAAGTTTAACTGGCTGCCCACAGACAGTAACCTTAAAGCAATGTTAACAGAGTAGAGAGAAGAGCAAATTAACCCTATAATTACAATTCAAGAATTTGCAATGCACAAGAAATGTTTTAAGCACACCAATTAAACCTCAACTCAAATTGGAAACCAAAAGTACATTCATAGCCTCCCTATGCAGGATGCATTTAGCCCCAGGCTGGGGCTGTATTGGCCTTGAGGCTTTCAAAGCCAAGAAAAGGAAACCTTGGGGTCGGCCTATGTTTCCTTTTGAATCACTCATTTCGGCCTGGCCTCTGTTGCTTGTTGGGCCTGGGACCAGGTCCGTATTCCATTTCCCATCAGTGGGGTGCTGTCTTTATGATATTTAGAGTGACACTGATTAGCCCAGTGATTTTCCTCCTCACATCTAGGGCAAAGGCTACATGCTTGCCCTTCTGGGAGAGGAACAGTTGCACCTTTATTGTCCGTGGGTGAGTACATTGTTTATGAACATTATTTACCATAATTAAAACATTGTGCTTTTGAATAAGACTGATCCTGCTCGATTAAACTAAGATGTCCAAAGGGCTCCCCATTGAGTGCAGCCTGTCTAATTCTTGATAAGGAGACTCTACTTTTGTATCACTCTTGTTTTCATCTCCCCTCAAGGGTGTGCTACCTGTGAGATGTTCTCTTACAGTTAAAGGACAAAGAACCACATGGACCAAGCTCCAAGTGGAGAAAGTTTCAGGAGATATAATGGAGCCCTGGCCATGGGCCCACTCCAAACCTTCTCCCACTTGATCCCAACTTTCCACATTAAACATGCCAGTTTGAGAAAACCAAGGGGTATGTTTGATAACATACTGACTTAAGAGCCAGATTGGAACAATTGTAATTTCTAATAAAGGGACATAATGTTGTGCTTTGATCATTTCCTTTTTTTTGGTACTGGGGATCGAACTCGGGTCTTTGTGCTTGTGCAGCAAGCGGTGAAACCACTGAGCTAAATCTCCAGCCCCCATTGTGCTTTGATCAATGAATTCTGCCCCATAACCCTGGCTAAGAAAAAGTTTTCCATGTACATTTATCCTCCATGGAACTCCCCATTTACTCTTCCCTGTCAGGTCCTGGTTCCCTGAACTGGGGGGCAAATGAGAATGAAAGACAAAAGACACCAAAACTTTTTCATGCATGCGTACTCTCCCAACTCTACGTCAAATGTACCCATCTGAGGAAACCAAGGATTATATTTGATAACATCTTGCAACATATGAGAAATCAACTGGGTACTAACTTGAGCACCAGACTGGTGCAACGGAATTTCCAACAAAGGGATATAACACTGTAATTCAATTGACTAACTCTGTCCCATTACCCTGGATGACTCTACTGCACATATTCATGTTACTTTTTCTTTTGCTTTTGTCATTTTCTATTGCTGGCCTGAACTTCTTCGCTGCAGAAGTCCCTGTCACTGACTCACTACACTTTTCCCCTACGCAGAGTTCCTTGATCAAGTCTCTCTTTGAGTGCCACCTGTGGGAACCAACCTACAAGCTGGAACATGATCAGGAGGTGATGAGGATGAAAAGTAGAGGGGCCCCTAGTCCTCCGCATTTTAACTTGACTCTGTGTCTCTTTACTTTTCATCTTCATCACCCTTTGATCAGGTGTGAGCTCGTAGGCCGGTTCCTACAAAAAAAGATTTTATTTGGGGAGTTAGTGCAGTTCAGGAAACATGGGTTCATAGTAGATACAGTTTTGAATCTGTTCTGAGGAGGGCAGGAAAAGTGGGAATTTATATGAGATACTGAATATTGAGAAGGAATAGGGGGTACATGACTGATACAAGATAAAGAAAAGAATGTATAGGGCCGGGGATTTAGCTCAGTGGTGCTGCCACCTGCCTCACAAGCGCAAGGTCCTGAGTTCAATCCCTGGTCCCCCCCCCCAAAATAAATAAAAAGAATGTATAAATAGAAATAGAAATAAGTAGAAATGTCTGTGTATGAAAATGTCAGAGGGAAACCCATCAATTTTTACAATTAATATGCATGAATAAATTATAGAATTTGTACAATTAATATGCACAAATAAATAATAAGAAAAAGAGTAGAAATGTTCATAAAACAAGAATCTGCTAATATCTTGATAGTCATCTTAAACCCTTGGGCATAATACAATTGTCCATTCTTCTGGTCCTTCCAGATGCCCCTGATCAAGGGTGGAGGTGATCAAAGGTCATATTTCTAGGGAGCTGGAACTGTATGTAAGTCCTACTTCCACAGTGACCTCCTGACTCCATTTTGATAAGTATTTTCAATGTTTCTTTCATTGTAGTTTTCCTTTTATTTTCACAGCAGTTCATTGTTTCAGAAGAAATTTTCTCAGTAGATTTGTGTGTGCGTGTAATTTTAAAATACAATTTGCTTTGCTTTTGTTAATTACATTATACCAAGGAACAATAACAAAACCCATTCTGAATCCCACAAGCACAACCACAGAAAAGATCTCTAACATTACTGAAAGTTGACAAGTTTTTTGAACAAAGCATCATGATTTGAGATTCAGAATTCACTTATCCTGGTCTTTATCTTTGCTCTTTACTAGCTGTGGCTTTGGCTAACTCACATAGTCTCTTTCTGTGCTCACGTTCCTTCTTTCACTTACAAAATCAGGTTAACAGGACAAGCCTCACTCTGAAAACAGTTTCCTGCTTGTTGACTATTTTAATGCCCTTTAGTACTGAGATTTTTTTCTTCACTGGTGGTGAATGGAGCTGCAAATATTGTATATTTGATGTTTTTGACAAAAGGAAACTATGTAAAGAACATTTTTAATGAATCCCAATTCACAAGAAATACACATTTCTGATAATAGTGTAGATATTTAGATATCTGTCTATAAATACCCTTCTGGGAAAATAAAATCTTAAATCTCAGGACCCTCAAAGGAAAGGCAGATTAACTCTTGGTACATATGCCATTCTTACTGTGTCTCCTTTGGTTCTGATGAACTCTATCAGGCTTCTTGCTCCCAAACTTTTCAGTGTTTGTAGAAAACAAGTCATAGGAGAGGGAACTATTTTTCAAGCCAAAAGAGTTATGTAATCTTCTTAAAGCTCATGAGCACTCATGGGAATGTCCCTAACCGTGTACTGTCAGAATGACTACTCATTTAGCTCAGTAGTTTCACTGCCTGTTGCGTAAGCACAAGGACCTGAGTTCAATCCCTGGTACCAAAAAAAACAACAAAAAAAATGACTACCCAATGGCCCTCAATCTTCACCAAACACCAATCTGTGTCCTCTGAAGCTTATAAGGTATCCCACACATAAAAAAATGACTATTGTACTGGTACCCTATTGGTGTTTGTGCACAGCTGCTCTAATCTGTTTCCATAACAACCCTAAGAATATTTTACATATGAAGAAACTTAATATTAGAGAAGTTTAAGAATCTTCTTCCTCATGACCATATAGCTGTAAAGTGACAGAACCAAGAGTCAGATTCAGGCCTGTATGAATCCATGCTCATTTTCCTGAGATAATACATAAAAAGTACTCAAAATAGTTCCAGGTAAGTGTTGGCTTTTTTTTTTTTGTACTGGGAATTGAAATCAAGGCCTTTGCACTGAATTATGTCACCAGAACTTTTTTAGTTTGAGATAAGGTCTTGCTAAGTCACTGAGTTGCCCAGGCTGGGTTCACACTTGCTATTCTCCTGCCTTAGCTTCCCAGAGTGCTAGGATTACAGGGGTATGCCACCACACCCAGCTAGTGTTGGGTATTTTTCAAATCAATACTATATTACAATATCTCTCAAAAGAGTGTTTTTATCTTTTGACAGTGACTCTCATGTGGCTGGAACAAATGTGGAGACAATACTTGAAAATGATACTATTCTGAGATCCCATTTATCAGGAACTTGAGAACAGGTACTGTTTAGGTTGTAGGTAAATAATATTCTTTTCCACTTTAAAAAGGGGGTTTCAAAAGTTATTTGAAAGTATATCTTCCCCCTACCATTTGCCCTTCCTCTGACCTTTCTGTTGCTGACATTTTCTCGAAGACACTGGTGGGCACTAGGCCAGCCATTGTAGGCTTGTCTCTTTAGCCTTGTGAAGTCATGATTATGTCTTGTGACTGGATGGTGTGTGCATCTCATACATTCAACATGGGCACAAAGTTATGAATAAAGCATGGTTGTTCTTCATTTGCTTGGGGGAGATATGAGAAACCATGTGAGTCCTCCTTATAGCTTCAAAAGAAATACATTGACTTATGAGCTACTCTGCATAAAATCCCATTTGCTTTCTAACTAACCTTCTAATACTGTTGGATTTTCTAAAAGAAAATAGAAAATACTCATATATCTTCTACATAAATGCGGTATCGCCAGCAGTTGCACTGTTAATACTGTGGAGTTCCTGCCAAACTATACTTGATTTACTGCCAAGTATAGATAGCAGCCGAAGTTCAAATACATGTGAAAGTTCTTTTAGTGCTTTATTTTTATGTTAAATTCAGCTCACATTCTAGTGGATAAAAATAAGTGGCTGAGGATGTTGGAGGAAACTTCAGGAAATGATAAGCAAGTGAGAAAGAAATGTGAGAAAGAAGATACAGAGAAAGAAACTTTCCAGCCTCCCTTCTACCACTTGGGAAATCCTGAATATGTTCACAAAAAATTACGTGATTTATAATTTGGAAGAATATGCTTCCTGGTTGAACTGAGACAGTTCCAGTTTGTTTCTGTTGCTCTAGTCAGAGTGTTAATTTGCTTGTTTCATTATCAAAAAAGTGTAGCTTTATACAAAAAAATGAAATAAAACAAAAAAGTGTAGCTTTGGACAAGAGGTTACAGTTTCACCTTATTTATAATCTAATTCTCAAAATTCTGGCTTCATATAAATGTAGTATTTTTTTAAATTACACTTTAGCAACTCATATTTTTCATTTACGTCTAAACTTCTTCACATATAGGTGACTGAAGAAATACTCTTTTTTTTTTTGGTACCGTGAAGAAATATTCTTGACATTTGGTCTATTGTACTATATAAGTACACTGTTTCCTTGTAAATTTTTGTCTGGATGAGCTATCCATTGTTAAAAGTGAGAAACAGAATCCCCATTATTGTATTGCTATTTCTGCATCAGTTCTATTAATATTCACTTTATAAATTTAGGCACTTCAAGGTTAGTTCCATATATATTTATAATTTTTACATCTTCATGATAAATGGATTCATTTGTCATTTATAGTGTCTGTATCTCTTCTGACAGATTTGGACTGAAAGTATATTTCGTCTAATATACGTATAGCCACTCTGGCTCTTTTGTGGTTATCATTTAGATAAAGTATCTTTTCATTCCTTTAGTTTCAGCCATGTATGTCATGGCTTTTGTAAGCCACATATTATTGGATCTTTTTTTAAAAGCCATTCATCCCTTCTGTGTCTTTTGATCGAATAATTTAATCCATTTATACTTCAGGTAGTTATTTATGGATAAGGACTTACTTTTTGCCATTTTGTTAATTTTTTCTGACTGCTTTATAGTTCTTTTTTTTCCCTCTTCTTTGCTAATTTGGTGATTTTTTTTTTTTAGTGGTATGCTTTGATGTCTTTCTTTCAATTTTTTGCATATCTACTAGAAGTTTTTTCTCTGTGGTACCAGAGACTTAAAACATTTTGTTCTTCTCACACATCTCATTTAGTTTCCTGAGAATAAGTATTTTGATTTAGTTTTCAGACAGTTCATAGATCTCTATTTTTTAAGTGTCAGTTATTGAGTTTTATCAGTTCCCTTTGGTGGTATCACGTTTGCCTGATTTTTAGTGATCTGTGTTGCCATGTAGTGATGTCTGTGAATTTGAATTACTAAGACCTCTTTCAGTCTTCACAGCCTGGTGTAGGCGGGTAAAGACCTTCTCTTTTTTGAGTCCTCAGTCTGATGTTGCCTCTGGGATTATAGTCAACCAGAGTAGGAGCTAGGTCTTGGGGCTGCTTCTGGTCCACTGTAGGACCTACAACTATGTGCTCAAGTGAGTGTGGATTCTGTGTGGTACCTTGGTAGACAGGACTGCTTCTAGGATCTTGGTCAGTAGGGCTGCCACTTGGACAAGGTCTGCTTCCAGGTCCACAAGTGGGATCACAGACAGTGAGTCTGCACTGTGTGAGGAAAGTGTCGTGGACCCCACCTGACCTCTGTGGACAGCAGCTGAGTGCCTGGGTTTGTCTACGGTGCAGCACAACGAACTGGCCTGGGGCTGCAGACCAAGTGGGTGTGTGGGGGCGGTTGCCAAGCGAACCGTCCTGCAAGCCGTCCTGCCCCGGCATTTGTCTTAATAAAGCACTGCAGGGAAAAAAAGAAAGAAAGTGAGTCTGAAACCAGATATGTGGATGATGTGGCTCCTGCTGGGTCTCCAGAAGGGCTTCCAGGTCACTGACCCCAGACTATGCTGAACAGAGCTAGAATCAACTGGAGAATGTCTTTCAGGCTACACTCCTGGAACTGAGGTCTGCAGACCTGTAACCAGGAGACCAGGACTCAGTGGGTCCCTGGCAGACAAGACTACTCCCAGAGCACAGCTGCAAAGAGCTGGGTCCAGGTCATGGGCCACTACAGGGTCCACAGCCAAGACCAAGGTCAGCAGTCCAGTTACCTGAAGCACAGAAGGGTGTGACTGCTTCTGGGTCCCTTAGTGGATGGTGTTAGAGGAAATATCAAGACCAAATATTGTAGCCAAATCCATATAGGGACAAGACTATTTCCATGTCTGTAACCAGGACCATGGTCAGCAAGCCTGCTGGGCCTGTATTCTGAAGACAGCTCTATTTGGTCTTCACTGAGGTTTTACAAGCTCCTGTTTGGATCCCAGAGTACTAACAAAGGCGCTATTGTCCATGGATGACAGTCCAATAATTGTGTGGGAATACAGTCAAATATTCCACCCTCTTGCTGGTGGCACTCCCCACTAAAGAACCAACTTTGTATTTCATTTTCTCCACTGTTTTTCTTTTCTGTCTCATCCATTTCATTATTTCTTCTGCTGCTTTCTTTGGATTTAGTTGTACTTCTTTCCAGTACCTTAAAGCAGAAAGTTATTGGTTTGAGATTTTTTCAAATGTAGGCATTTACAGCTATAAATTTCCCTCAAAGCACTTGCTTACCTATATCTCGTAAATTCATATATTTTTAGGCTCTTTTACAGAAGTTTCGGTTGCCTAATTTTTGTCTTGTGTATGAGTCCTGTTTCTTTATATGTCTTATAGATTTTATGGTTGAAAACTCAACACTCGAGATTATATATTATAGCAGTTCTCAGTACTGATTTGTCTCCATTCTCTAGGGCTTGTTTTTATTGCTGTGTGCTACTCATTAAGTTTAGGATGTCGCTAAAATAGTTTAGTGAAGTGTGTTTTCCCCACATTGTGAAGTATCTGCTGTTGCTCTTTGGAGGGTGTAATCTTAACCATCGAGCACAGTAACCCTGGGTTGACAGTGGCTTTAGCAGGACTGTCTTTGATTGTCTCGGTCCCTAATTTCTGTTAAGTCTTCTACCTCTGTTAGTTTTATATGCAGCTGTTAATTTCCTCTAATTGTTGACTTATTATAATTCTATTGTGTTCCACAATGCCCCGAGACACAAGCTATTCTACAGTCCAATTTAGATCATTTTCAGTTGTTTTTACACAAAAGCCTTTAGAGTTTTTAGTGACCCCAGGAGGGCTCTTAGTTATCTCTTTTCCTGGTTTTCACTAATAAATTAACTGGCCTACAGTTTGGCTTGCTGTTCTCCCAGAGCTAACAGTCTCTATTTTAATTGGTTACCATAAGAATCTCTGTTGATTTTAAGAACTTGAATGTCCCACTCTGTTTCCAAGCAAAGTTCCCTTAAAGAGAGCTTATAGCTCTGTGTTCTTTGTTCACCTCCTAGGAAAAATCTCTGAGCCTCTGAACTGGATATGGGGATGGAAATACTGGGCTGGCTAGAATGACATCCCTGTTATATGGATCAGGGTTCAGGGTGGAGTTGAAGTCTGGAAGTTTGCAGGTCTCTAAATGTTTTGTTTTGTTTTTTGAGACAGGTTCTCACTATGTAGTTCAGGCTGGCCTTGAACTCACTATGTAACCCAGGCTGGCCTCCAACTCACAGCAATCCTCCTGTCTCTGCCTCCTGAGTGCTGGGACTGTAGGCATGTGCCACCATGCCCAGCTACCTAAATGGAACTTCTACCCTAAGAGCAAGATTGGGCAAGAGCAATCAGAGCCCAATATTCTTTGACTTTCAATTTTTTTTCTTAAGTTCTTTTATTGGTACATTTTAAGTATACAATTCGTTTACATTTATCATTGGGTGTTTGTCCCTGTATATGATGTATCTTGGTTCTTATTTTTTTCCCCATTACCTGTGCACCCTTCACTCCTCCACTCTTCCCTATGTACATAGACATCATTTCAATTTTTCTTTCTTTTCTCATAATTTTTCCTTTCCCTTCTTTCCTTTCCCCTCCCCCTCCCTTCACCCCTACATTTTTGGACCTTTTTTCCTATTTCAAATTATCAATTATTCATTTTAATCATTTTGACCCTTATTTATACTATCAGTTTCTCACACTAGAGAAACTATTTGGTATTTACACATGTGTGTCCTATTTATTTCACTTAAGAGTATGGCCTCAGTATGCATCCATTTAGCTATAAATGACTCTAGTTTTTTGTTCTTTATGGCTGAGTAGTACTCCATTTTATAAAAAAGCCACATCTTCTTTATCCAGTTTCCAGTTGATGGACAACCCAATATTCTTGACCTGCCATCCTTGGAGAAGAGTCTCTGCACTATGAATGGGAGACATGTGGAAGAAGGAAATCCTCCTGTATCCTGGCCACATTTGCCAAGAGTTTACCCTCTGCAACTTAAAACTGAAAGGAAGAGGCTTGAGAAATGCTGGTTTCCTTCTCCTCATGGTGAGATACTGCATCTCTTGACTGGTAGCTGAGCCAGGCTAGAGAAAGCTTCATTTTCCTGGCCACACCCGCCCAGAGTGTGGGTTTCTTTATACTTTGCTAGAGGGAGTAGGGAGGGAGGAGTTATAGTTCAAGCATTACAGGCTCCTTTTAACCAACATTTAATGGATTTTTGGAATACGTATTTTTTTCTTGTTACAGTACGTAACACAATTTTCAGAAACTTTAAAATGATTGTTTTAAAAATAATGTTGAGCAGGGCCAGGGATTTAGCTCAGTGGCACAGCACCTGCTTGGCAAGTGGGAGGTCCTGAGTTCGATCCCTGTTACCAAACAAATATATATTATTGAGCAGTTATGGATGTTTCACTGATCCATGAAGCTCCCTCATACTGCCATTCTGGAAGTGGAACTCTGTTTTATTTTAAATAGTTAGAATAAGGGGTTGACAAACTTTCAGTTAAAGCTGTTTTAGCTTTTTGGGGACATCTGATCTCTTCCAGTTACTCAATTCTGCAATTTTAGCCTGAAGGCAGCCATGGACAATACATAAATAAATGAGCAGGGCTGTGTTCCAGTACAAAAATAGATAGCTAGGTTGGTTAATGGGTCATAGATTGCCAATCCCTGCTTTAAATCAATAGAACAAAATATAGGTATAAATGTTGATTATAACGACATAATTATCACTTTTGCACAAAGAAAACACAATGAACCAGACATGTTGGTTCATGCCTGTAATCCCAGCTACTCCAGTGGCTGAGGGAAGAGGACCACAAGTTCAAGTCTGCCTGAGTAACTTAATGAGACCCTGTGTCAAAGTTAAAGAGCTGGGATGTAACTCGGCACTCCTTGGGTTCAATCCCCGGTACTTCAAAAGAAACAAACAAATACAAAATGAATAAATATTATATAATAATTTTCTATTACAGAAGTATTTATTTTATTGTTCATCCAAACATCATTGGTCCATCAATAGAACACAGATGTATGCATTAATAATGAAATTTAATCTTCTTTAATATGTTGTTGCTTGTCAGATAAATAGAATCCATAATTTTACCTGTTTCTTATTGTCATAATGAAGGTATATTTATAAAGGTGGAAGGATAAGACAGTATATTATTTAATAGTTTGTTACAGTAAATTATTTATTTATTTTTGTTTTTGTTTTTGGAGACAGAGTTTTGCTATGTAGTTCAGGCTGATCTTGAACTCACTATGTAGCCAAGGCTGGCCTCAAACTCACAACAATCCTCATGCCTTAGCATCCCAAGAGTTGGGATTACAGGTATGCACCAGCACACCCAGCTGTTACCTTAATTTATAACCTTTAAGTATTTATGTATTTGATATGTGGGCCTCAGTTTGTACATTCAACCATGTTTGTAGCAGGCTTACATTTGACGACAATATCAAATAAGAAATCATACATTACATTATATTTCACTACATTATAGTGATTTGACTGAACATGTCTTTTTAATCAGGAACCACAGACACTAAAAGAAAGAGAACATTTTTAAGGAAGTGAAAGAATAAATGCCAACCAGAATTCTATGTCTAGCAAGAATATCTTTCATGAACAAAGGCAAATAGAAGACCTTTCAGATGAAGTTAGTTGAAAAAACTTTGCTATGAGTAGACTTACTCTATAAGAAATGCTCAAAGAAGTTCTTCAGGATTAAGAAAAGTGATGAAAGAGAGAAAATGCACTGTGATAAAGAACTTGTGCAGTTCAATAGTAAAGGAAATGTTAAAGGAGAGAAACGTTCAAACAGATATTTTACAAAAGAAGAGATACAAATTTCCAGTAAGCAAAATGAAAAGTAATCATATCAGTAGTCATGAGGGAAATGCAAATTAAAACCATAATAAGATACCAGCAACTGAGGATGTGGAACAACTGAAACTCTTGATAAGAATGTAAATCTTTACAAAACTTTTTAAAAAAGTACACATACTCAAACTATAAGTTCTAGACAATGTACTCCTAGGTATATCCCTAAGAAAAATGAAAATACATCCACACAAAGACTTGTAGACAAGTGTTCAGAGCAACTTTATCTGGAATACCCAGAAACTGGAAATACTCAAATGTCCATCAACAGTTGAAAACAATATGGTCCATATTTAGATGCTAATCAGCAATTTTACAAAGCTACTGAGATATGTAAAACAACATGGGTAAATCATAAAATCATTACGCTGAGTTCAAGGAGAAAGGCAGGGCTGGAGACACAGCTCAGTTGGAGAGCACTTTTCTGTCATATGCAAGTTCCTGGGTCAATCCCCAGTACTGTAAAAGAAAAAAAAAAACAGGCAGAAAAGATTTTATTTTTATGAGTGTATTTGTGTACAATTCTAGAGCATACAAATTAATCTATAGTAATAGAAAGCAAGTTGATGGTTGCCTGAACAAGCAGATGGCCGGGAGGAACATCTTGACAGGTAGGAAAATGCACCCTGTCTGGACCATAGAGATATCTTCGCACCTGTTACATATATCTAAACTGATTTAATTGTGAACTTTAAATATATGTATCTTATTATACACAAATTATACTTCCTCATCAAATTAAAAGACCTACCTCTGCAGTCAACAAAACTCAGTATTCCTTTATGATAAAACTGGCACAAATTAAATATAGAAGAATTATATCTATACATAATAATGGCTATATACGGCAAAACTGCACCCAATATCTTACTGAACGGGGAATAACTAAAAGCCTTTTGTCTAAGTCCTGGAATAAGACAAGGATTTTCACTCTTACCACTCTTATCCAAATAGTTCTGGAAATTTTAGCCAGAAATGTTAAGCAAGAAAGAAAAATAAAAGGCATGGAATGGTAAGGGAGGAAGTCAAGTTATACTTGTTTGTGGATGACATGATTCTACATATAGACTCCAGGTAGATTCTAAGTATAGACTTTATGATTCTATGTAAAAATTCCACCAAAAAACTATCAGAACTAAAAACAAATTTAGTAAAGTTATAGGATACAAAATCATCATACAAAAATCAGCAGCATTTTATATGGTATTGATGAACTTGCTGAGAAAGAAACAATTAAAGCAATTTCATTCACATTCACAAGAAGTACAAAACAAAAAAACAACAAAATCTAGGAATAAGATTATCCAAAGAATCAAATTATGAAACATGATTAAAGAAACTTAGAAGACAAAAAAGGAAAGACCTCCCATGTTAATTTATCAAAAAAATTAATATTGTTAAAATATCCATACTATTGGACATGATTTGTAGAATCAATACAATCTCTACCAATATACCAATGACACTTTACATAGAACTAGAAAAAAACTCCTAAATGTGTATGAAGCACAAAAGACTCTAACAGCCAAAGAAATCTTGAATAAAAAGAATAAAGTTGGAAGCATCACAATATCCAATTTCAAAACATGTTTCAGAGCCATAGTAACCAAAACAATATGGTAGTGACATGAAAACAGATACATAGACCAGTGGAACAGAGTAGAGATCCCAGAAATAAACCCACACATTTGTCTACAGCCAACTGATTCTCAACAAAGGTACCAAACACATATTAGAGAAAAGACAGCCACTTCAATAAATGGTACCGGGAAAACTGAATAACTGAATATGAAGAAGATTGATACTTGATCCCTTTCATCCTATACAAAAATCAACTCAAAATGGACCAAAGACCTAAAGACCTGAAACTCTAAAACTACTAGAAAAAGAAATAGAAAGACTTCATGACATATAGGCAATGATTTTTTTGGATATGACCACCAAAGCACAGATAACGAGAGCTAAAATAGACAAATCAAATTAGATTAGACTAAGAATCTTCTGCACAGCAAAAGAAACTATCAACAGGCCAGGCATGGAGGCGCACTCCTGTAATCCCAGCACTCGAGAGGCTGAGGTAGGAGGATTGCTGCTAGTTCTAGGCCAGCCTGAATTGCACAGCAAGCTCCTGTCTCAAAAAAAGAAACCAACAACAAAGTAAAAAGACAACCTATAGTATGGCAGAAAATAATTTGCAAACTATTCATCTGAAAAAGAATTAATATGCAGAATACATAAGGGAGTCCAGAAGCTTAACAAAAATCTAATTAAAATGGGAAAATTTTCTGATAGACATTTCTGAAAAGAAGAAATACCAATGGACATTACATAATATTAAAAATGCTAAATATCATTAGCCATCAGGAGAATGCAAATCAAAACCACTGTGCTGTATCATTTTATCACAGTCAGAATGCTCATTATCAAAAAAGACAACAAGAAATGCTCGTGAGGATCGGGGATGTAGCTCAGCAGCACTGTGCCTTCCTGGAAAGTACAAGGTCCTGAGTTCAATCCCTAGTACCAGGGGAAAAAAAAATAAGTGCTTGTGAGGACATGAAGAAAAGGAAACTCATATGTTTTAGTGGGAGTGTAAATTAATATGCCATTATGGAAAATAATATAAAGGTTCTTTAAAAACTAAAAATAGATCTATCATATGATCCAGCAATTCTACTTTGGGTGTATATATAGAAGAAATGAAATCATCCTATCAAAGGGATGCTTGCACCTCCTTGTTTATTTCAGTACCATGTATAATAGCTAAGCTATGAATCAACCTAGGTAGCTATTGACAGACGAATGGATAGAGAAAATGTGGCATATATGCACAATCCAATATTATTCAGCCATTAAGGATAGAATCCTGTCATTTGCTTCAAAATTTATGAAGCTAGAAGACATTACGTTGAGTGAAATGAGGCAGACACAGAAAGATAAATACCACATGATTCTCCAAATGTACAATAGTGATTACTAGGGGAATAGAAGGGTAAGTGAGGGACCGGATATAGAGACATTAGATAAGGTTTACCAAAACACAGAAGAAATAAGTTCTAATGTTCTATAGCACAGTAAGTTGATGAAAATTCACAAGAGCCTGTTGTTTTTAATGAAGAACTAGGATAGAGGAGCTCAAAGTCTCCAGATAAAGAAATGATAAGAGGGAAATGCTAAGTGTGCTGATTTGACCAGTGCATTCTGCATGCATGTGTTGAAATATCACACTCTATTAATATATACAATGACTATATGTTAATCAAAAATTTAAAATAAAATTTAAATAACTACTATATTAAAAAAAATTTTTTTTCGGTACTGGGTATTGAACTCAGGACCTTGAGCTTGTGAGTCAAGTGCAGCACCACGGAGCCAAATCCCCAGCCCTATTTTAAAGTATTCTTAAAAGAACTAGTACATAATAAATTGTTTAAAATTACTATTAATCGTCTCTATAGAGAGGCTAGAAAAAGCTATGCCCTGTCCATTTCTTCTCCTAAATGTACTAATCAGTTAAGTACTTCTCCTATAGGTGAGGGAGAAGTAGAGAGAAGGGCCAAGAGTATTAGGCCATAATCATTATTTTAGCTGAAGTCCTCATGGAAACGTGAAACCAGAGTAATAGAAGATATTCCTCAGAATGGCTACTTGACTTAGAACACAGTATTTTCCTTTAGCACTTAGATACTTAAAATTTCAGAGAATAATTTTGTGGCAACTACCTTTAGTATAAGTGTTCTCATTTAATCAACAGAGACATTCTTTAATTTGCATTTTGATTGTATGCTTCCTCAAATTTTTATTAAAATAAGTATGAAAACTAAGTAACTAAAAAAGGTAGAAAACTTCCTCATGAATTTATTTGTATTTTTAATGTTTTCTACTTTTTTCTAGTTAATGTACTAAAGACTGCTTTCAAAGCACTCCCAAATGAACTCTACTTTTTGTATTATAGCCTCATGAGCTAAGAAGGTATCAAGGTTCTATTCAACCTAATAGCATGCTTGTCAACACTGGACTTTATTCCATGCAATACAATGCATAAACACTGTGCTAATATTATAATTAACTTTTTTCTCATTTGGAATGATGTTTTTATTGTTGATGTTTTTAAATCAAAATGCTTCTCAGTTTATTGTCACTTAGGTCATGATTTCCAATGTCACTGATTTTTTTCCCCCTTCCAAGGGTGATTTTATTTTATTGTGGTAAGAAAAAACACACAACAAAATATTAAATCTTAACCATTTTCAAGTGTACAGTTCAGATGTGTAAAGTGTATTCACATTGCTGTAAAACAAATCTCCAGAACTTTTCCATCATACAAATCTGAAGCTCTATACATAAACAAACAACAACAACAAAAAACTTCTGTTTCTCTTCCTCCCAGTTCCTGGTAACCAACTATTCTACTTTATGTTTCTGTGAATTAACTACTTTAGATATCTCGTTTAAGCAAAATCATATAATATTTGTCTTTTTGTGATCGCTTATTTAGCATAGTTTTCTACAAGTTTCATCCATGTTGTAGCATGTGACAGGATTTTCTTTCTTTTTAAGGTCCAGTGTGATTCTTACTTCATTAACTTCCGGTAAGCACCTACACTGGATTCCCATGTATAAGTTTATGTCTGTACTTGGTTATTGTTTTTCTTATGTTAGTATTTTTTATATTTTACTACTCTTTTTCTTTTGGAAATGTTAATGAAAACAATTAAAGAAAAATAGAAGACATTCTATCTTGAACATTATTAATCCTAATATTTTGCAGCTTTTAAAAATATTTTTAAAGTCATTATCTAATGAATTCACCAGTCTGGCTAAACTCCAAATTGAGTTCATTCAAATTAATTATGTTAGTAAGAGGTAGAAATATTGTGGCAACAATGTTCATTTCTGTACACTGCATGAGGCCTGATCCATTAAGAATATTTAACCAGTCCCTTACAATCATTTTTATCTTTAATTCTCCCAGGTATAAAATTACTCATATTTATCCAGTGGCTTACAGTCATTTTTATCTTTAACTCTCCCAGGTACTATAAAATTATTCAAATTTAATGTATAAAAAATGATATGCTTAAAATTTACTTTAAAAGACTGAGGACAAGTTACAAGTAAAAGCACAGTTACTGTTAAGGCCAATGGCCATGTTATGGTTTGGGTCTAGATGACCCCCCAAAGCCAGAGTGTGTAAAGCTGGATGATTCATGAAGTAATGCTAGACTCAAGGACACTAGGATTAAGGGTGTGAGTGCTACCTGCCCTAAGTAGTCTGAATAAGATAAAAGGGGCAGAAAGACTCTGTTTAGTCTCTCTTGTTACCTTTGCTGCCTTGTGCATGTCATGTTGTTTCTCTTTTGTGATGCTTGTTTGCCATCCCAGTCTTGGAGCCAGCTGATTATGGACTGAAACCTCTATGAACTGTAAGCCAAATAAACCCCTTCCCTTTTAACTTTGGGTGTTGGGTATTTTGTCTCTGCAAGGAGAGAAAAGTAACTAACACAGGCGACTAATGCACTCAGTCACTCAATCACTTTTTGAGAACTCACTATTATATACCAGACATCCAGAAAACAGGTATAAATTGAATCTATCTTAAAGGAAGGGTTCCAAGTTTTGTAGAAGAACCAAACAAGTTAATAGTAATTCCAAAACAGTGTGATAAGTATTATAATAAGAGTAAACAAAAGTTACTGTGGAAGAACACAAGAGTAGCAGCTTCTCAGTCTCAGGTGGAAAAGGGTCAGAGAAGGAAACCCAGAGGTGACATTTGATCACCTAGAGACACTAAGTATTTAAGAAAGGAGTGTGCTAAATGCAAAAAGAAAGTAAGAAAGTATTCTAGGAGAGATGATTAAAGTAGCCTTACAACTAGACTATATCAAGAGGAAAGATGAAAAATATTTAAAGATTTGCTTCTTGTTTAGCTACAAATCATAGATTCAGGTCTTAATATACAGAATTATCTTTGCATTTCTAGAATAAAATCTATCTAGTCATTATATATTCAATTTAAAAACACTATTATGTTCAGTTTGCTAATATTTTATTTAGAATCTTTGCATTTATTTTCATTGTTATGATTGGTCTATAGTTGTTTTGTTCTATTCCTATTAATTTGGTATCATGATTATGTTAGCCGTATGGAACAAGTTACATTTTCCATTCCTCTTAATGTGTGTAAATAACATTATCCCTAACAGTTCTCACAGAATCTATGTTTAAAAGCATCTTGAGGGCTGGGGATTTAGCTCAGTGGTGC
Organism: Heterocephalus glaber; assembly: GCF_053883595.1. Lineage (NCBI taxonomy): Eukaryota > Metazoa > Chordata > Mammalia > Rodentia > Bathyergidae > Heterocephalus > Heterocephalus glaber. Next base: position 22,954,786 of record NW_028258316.1, read on the forward strand.
CACCACCTGCCTCACAAGCACAAGATCCTGAGTTCAATTCCCAGTACCAAAAAAAAAGCATCTTGACCTGGTGTCTTTTTCAGAAAATTTCACATTTCTTCTGTATTGTTGGTCAGTTCAATTTTTCTGCACTCCTATCAATTTTATACTTTATAATTTAGACTACATTTCATAAAAATCTTGATTTTATTAGTAGGCTAAACTTTTAATGTTCTTAAATTTTAAAGTTTCCATTTAGATATTTATATTCTGTTAATTCCCTCAATTTTTTGCAGTTTTCATTAGTTTTGTAGGAGGATTATTTGTTCTTTTAGTATTTTCAATGAACCTAAAGTTGAATTTATTCATCTTCCTTTACCTTTCAACAGTATCAGACACTCATTCTGTTTCATCATTCAGCTCTAGATAACACAAAATTGTTAGTCACTGGTGGAAAATGGCAAAAATTCAAAAAAATGAGGAATCTACTAGAGGATGTAATTTCAAAGTTTAATGTTTACTGAGATTGTACTCCCTAATCAGAATTAATACACTGACAACCAGTTAAGAATAGGAAAAAAAGATTTCATTTATTAAAACAGTAAGTAAAACACTTAACTTATGATCTTATGAAACTTGAAATGTGTACAGAACCCACACATATACAATAGGTATTATTTGTATTGTACTTTCTATGTGCCCAAGACTGTTTTAAACACTTTACATATATTAATTCATTCAATCTTCACAATAGCTCTAGAAAGCACTATTGTTATCATCTTTCATATTACGGGAAGTGAAAATGAAGTATATAAAGGTCAAAGAACAGGGTCACAAAGCTAGCAAATGACAAAGCTGAGTTTGGAACCAATGTAGTTTGATTTTAGCACATGTGCTCCAAAGTGTGCATGTGTGTGTGTGTGTGTGTGTATGTGTGTGTATGTGCATACATATACACACAGAAAACTGTAAAACTATAAGAAATGAGAGACTTGAATAGAAATAATATCATGCTTTCTTATTTTGCAAACTTTCTAAATTAAACTCTAAATTAAAATCAATTCTCCACACTAATTTACAAATTTTATTCCATCTCAATCAGAATCTGAGCAAAACAAGTGTGGGGTCTTGACAAAATGTTTCTTATGTTTATTTTTAGGAATGCTGGGTGTAGTGGTGCACACATGTAGTCCCAGCACTTAGTCTGAAGCAGGAGGATTGCTGAGAGTTCAAGGCCAGTTAGGGCTACACAGTGAGTTCTAAGTCTGGCCTGAACTATATAGAGACCCTGTTCTAAAAAAAAAAAAGAATAATTATTAGTGAATACCTAGGAAATTAAAAAGAAAGAAAGAAAGAAATTTCAGCTGCCAGTGAGCTTGCAACACTAGAAGTTAATATTTTAATAATCAAAACAATGGTATTAGCTCAGGAGTAAACATCAATGGAACAAATTTTAAAAAAATATATATGTATATGAATTTAGCATATGGGAGTATATGAGTAAAGAAGCAATTTAAAATCAGAAGGGGAAATCAATAGTGTTGGAAGAACTCACTAAACCACTGAACTAATATAAGAATAGCATTGAGTTATGAACACATTTCATGCCCCACCACACACAATTCTAGAGTTTCTAAATATAAAGGATGACATAATAAAAACAGAAGAAAATACACTTGAATATTTATGTAATCTTAGGGATAAAGGCGGCTTTTCTAAACATGGACCTAGAAGCAGAATTAAAAAGGAAAATGATAAATTTTACTACATAAAAGTGAAAAACAAAAAATGAAAAATAACTTCCCCAATTTTATTTTTATCTGCTGATTTTAAATAACATAAAAATTGTTATAGGTGTATTCTTAAAAGGATAATACAGACCTCAACATAATGTTGCCTAAGATGTTTTATTAGAATGAAAACATTTGCTTTCTTTCTGCATACAGGAGCAATAAATACTGTGTGAGGGTGAGTCACGTCCTAGAGTACTCTTGTTTTTGGTGACCAACAAGTCACTCATGATTCTCAACTTGAAAGAATATGCTCTTAACATGCACTTACTCATTGGTTCAACATTTACTCATTAACTACTAAGATCAAAGTACAAAGCCAGGCTATTATGGGCTGGGGAAGACAAAATTCTGAAGCTGTAGTTTGGAGCTTGGGATATCCTGAAGACTTGTGCCCTTGGGCAGACCATTTAACTTCTCTGAGCCTCAGTTTCCTTAGCTGTTAGCGAAATATAACAATACCTTGGAGAGTTGTTATGAAGATTAGAACGAAATAAGCAAACAAACATTTATTGAGCTCCTACTCTTTACCAGGTTAATATATGAAAGAGTTCTTTTAAAACACTACGCAATAGTGCTGCTATTGCATAACAAATTTACTGCTGTGAAAGAAGAGTAGAGGAAGGGCAAAAAGAGCATACATATGTTTGAAAGTGAAAAAAAAACCATCTCTACTAGAAAAATAAAAGCGAAGGCATCAGAAATTAGAGAATTAGGGCCAGGAATTTAGCTCAGTGGTTCCGCCACCTGCCTCGCAGCGCAAGGTCCCAAGTTCGATCCCTGGTACCAAAAGAGCGAGAGAGAGAGAGAGAGAGAGAGAGAGGAGAGGGAAATTAGAGAATTCAGCTGGGAAACTTCAGTTGGGTTTTGTGAGATGAACCTATAGAGATATAGATATGTGTGAGAAGCATCATGTAGATAGGAGGTATTACATGAGAGAGAGTAAGTGGAAGAAAAGAAAGCAAAGAGAATGTACAGTGAATAGTAATAAGACAAAAGAGTGAATTGGATGAAGGCCAGAGATACCTGGAAAAAGGTTGGAGCCAGATCACAGTTTTGAAGGCCAGGCTGAGAAGTTGACTTAATTGCCTAGGGAATAAAGAACTGTGTAAAAAGCACAGATGTCTATACTTTGGCCTAAGATTGACTTGGGTTTGTATTCTGGCTCCTTCTTGGCTGTATAGTTTCAAGTCACTTAATCCTTCAATAGAATGGCATAATAATACTAACATAAGTACCAGGTTCAGGACCCTGCAAATTGAAGATGTTTAATATGTCCTAGTTATTGTCTATAGGCATTGGTTAACTACTGAAAGATTCTGATGAGAGGTTTGGGCATATTCTAAAATCTACAGCATTATTTAGTCTAAATTTGAGGCTGAAAGAACACCTCAGACAAGAAGTAGTAGATTAATAGGAAATAAGGAAGTTAACAAGTGGAAGGATAGAAATAAGCATTTTAGAGAATATTTTAGCATTGAGTATAATGAAGCACATTTAAGACACAGAAAAGCTATTTCTTTATATGGGACAGAATGAACACGTACATGAGAGAAAAACCTATAAACTAAATTCTGAAAGAACTGAGTGGGATTAAGACAGTGAATCCAAGAGGAATGTACTCTGTCTGATCTTATCTGGTTTATCCTATAATACAAAATGTATTTTTATTGGTCATATAAATAATTGGAGGAATAGGGTGAGCATAAGCATTGAAAAATAAGTCTTAGGAAAAAAAAGAGGATACTTATTCACAGAAAGAAGAAAGAAAATACCAAATAAGTCAACTGGACATTTTGAGAAGAAAAAGTGAATAAACATAACTTCCCATTCGAGTAGAATATGAAGTCACCTGCAGGGAATGGGGTAGGTTTATATGACTAGAAGAGTATGGGAATACTTAGTTTACATTAAGATTTCTCAAGCTTGTCTCTGTTGTTCCGGGATAGATCATTTTTTCAGGAGGCAACAGTGGTAGGGACTGTCCTATTCATGTTGACTGGTTAGCAGTATTTCTGGCATCTACCTACTAGATCCTAGTAGCACCCCAATTTGGACTAATAAAAATGTTTTCAGAAATGTCCAAATGTCCCCTAGTGGGGACAAAACAACATCCAATTGAGAACTCCTGGTCTGTACTTTAAAATTACCTCTAATTGAGACTCACCAGTCTAGATTATATTGACATTTAAGGGGACAGTTATCAAAAAAGATATATTGTCTTAGTTGAAACTATTTCTCATACCTAGAACACAGCTGATACACAGTGATTTCTTATTCCCTCTATAGTGAATAAATGGAAATAATGGTTAACAATTGACACTGAGGGCCTAGCTAAAGTTGCATGTATTTGTAATGAAACAAGCCTAATTATGTGGTTTTGCTATTTTCTCTGAAAGTGATGGAAAGTCCAAGTGGAGAATAGGTGAGAGAAACCAGGAATGGAGCAACCTATTTAACGTAGGTGGCCACAGTGTTAGATGTTATTGTTTCTCTCTTTCTGTCTTTGTCTGTCTGTCTATGTCTCTCTCCCCTTGTTTTTTCTCCTGTAAGAGACAAGTTGTACATGCTGATTATGTAATAGATGCTCAGAAATTATTTTTTAAATTAATTTATATTCGTCGGTATAAGATTGGCCCTAAATTAAAAATATAAAATGGTGGGATTTGCTCTTTCACAAAATAATTTAATTTATGGGAAAGCCTAACCTAAACTTTTCATAAAATTATTTTTCTGCATATGGAATTGTTATTAAGGTAATATTCTTCTTCCCAAATTTAGGTCAATACCCCATTTCCTCCATTTTTACAACATAAGACATAAAAGAAATCAAGGGTACCTCAAACATTAAGAAAAAGAGAAGTAATAGTTTTCCCACATGTTATAAGGATAATGTTGGCTATTCTAGATATTTGAAACATTTGTTGTAGCTTATTCTACTTTAGATTTGCAAATTTAGACCTTTGAATGTTACTTCTTTTGCAATCTAGTTCATTTTCTTCTGGGTACAAAGCGGTGCTAAGTTATTATAGCTTTTGTAGTTGAAAGAATTAGATTTCTTATAGGTATGGTTAATCTGCTAAAATACAAAATGAGTTATCTGATCCATTATTTTTTTGCATCTCTTTGAGTAATTTGTCAAAATAATAAAGCATTATTTCTTTTTTAATACGCATATACTCATAACATTAATTTCCTCAGGAAATGATTTATATAGATGTTTTACTTTCCCTAATATATTCAGAGTAGAATCCATTTGTTCTCTCTAACTAGCACATAACACATGCTTAAAATTAATTGATGAATAAATCAGTGAATGAATGACTACCTTTCATTTGGTAGAAGTCAGAAGACTTGAGTGCTAGACCTCTTTGTGTAGGGCAAATCACTTAATTTCACTGGGCTATAAAATATGAAAGGTTTTAGGGTAAATGTTACTTAAGGAAATTTATAAATGTAGAGTTAGCCTTTTCATTTTCCTCAAAAAATGGTGATTGGGCTGGGGATTTAGCTCAGTTGTTTCAGTGCCTGCCTGGCAAGCACAAGGTCCCAAGTTTGATCCCCAGTACCACACACACACACACACACACAAAAAAAAGGTAATTTAGTTATTCTAGCCAGTGGGCCCTTCCAGGTTATAGAGTCAAGTCCAAAAATGGGTAAATTTTGTTTTTTGTACCCGGGATCGAACTCAGGACCTCGCACTTGCCAGGCAGGCACTGTGCAGCTGAGCTAAATCCCTGGCCTACTTATATGAATTTTTAACTTGGTTAGAATCTTAGCTTATGTGAATTTTTCAATGTGTATAAAAGAGCCATATCATTGCTGGGTCCAATTATGAGATGTCTTATAAACAGAAAAATGTTGAGGGGTTGACTGTATGAGAGAAAGTGATAGTGTTTACAAAGATAAATGTTACCAAAAAATAGGCTACAATTATATTTGTGTTCATATATTTGAAAAAAGGTAAATTATATGAATAGAAAATATTAGGTTTCTCTTCTATATTTGCACAAATTTCTTTACATGCTGATGCTGCTATCACTGGATGGAGTTTGAAGAGGTTCCTTTAAAGAGATGGTGGACCTTAACTTGGCCTGTGCAGGTCCTTTATGTATCTTTGCAGAAAAGAATTTCAGGATATATCAGTAAGAGGCAGAGGCCAATTTATTAGGCAGATTAGAAAGCACAATCAAATTAGGAAGGGACTTCCAGTTTGAGGAGCTGAAGACAGTACATCTCTGATGGAGAAGAGCAAAATGGCCTGCCTGCCAAGGGAAGGGGAAAGCTTTTATGGATTGCTGGGGTGGGCTAGGGACTGGCTGATTATTATCTCAGTTCTGGTTTTGCAAGTTGCTCCACCAGAAGTCCTATTTATTATTTGAAGGGGCAATCCTTCTCTACAAGAGGACTGCTCCTTCTTGGGGACAGTTTCAGTTTAATGGAGGCTCTGTTGAAATTTAAGGTGACTGCAGGGTTAAGACAATGACTGGAGATGTCTGCACACTCATTTCAGGAGCTAAAAGGTGTCCTCAGTCTTGAAGAGGAATGAGATAGATTATGTAAAGTTAGTCACCCTTGTATTACCAGATTTTAGACAGACACTCCTTAAATGATTAACATGCCTATATGCAGAGCTGAGCAAGGATTTGACTTAAAGTTTTAAGGTAATAAAGGAGACAGATGCAAAATGAAGGCAAAGATGTCAAGCTTTATCCTGTTTTTAGTTACCCATTGGGCCCAAGTGAAGAATCACTGTTTTTCTTTTTGTTTTTGTTTTTAAGCAAAACAAGCTTTTAAGTCCCTGATTATCTCAGAAGAAAACACAAATCAAGCTTTTAGTGACAGATTAAAGGCTCAAGAGTTTGTCCTCTGTCCCTCTGTGATGATCCCCAACAATTTTACATTCTCATCTTGTTCTTTCTTGGAGATTCTATGGTGAAAGTATCCTGTTTTTAATAATGTATCTAGGTTGAAGTCAATACGATTGTTTGGGAGAGTTAGGAGTTAAGGGAAGAACACATACCATACTTTCATACTTTCAGTGAATGACAGGTGCTGAGGTAAGGTCCAGAGGTGCCCTTGTCCTTTGTTTGTGTGGTGGTCTCTGTCTCACTGCCACAGCTCTTTTGGCGGTAATTATCTAGTTTAATTAGATTGGATATGTTGTGCTAAAATGTTTGTTCTTGATCTAGTGATGCAAAATAGTCCCTTCATGATCAAAAGATTGTACAGGAGGCTACACCTATAAATTAGCATCCATAAAACAATAAATTACTTATGTAACACATTTGTGCAACACACTTTTCATTCCATACATCCAGATTTTCTGCATGTCCTGGTTGTTTTGTGGCCCAGTCTGGCTGCTCACAATGACCCAATGAAGTCAAGAGATAGGTACTAATGGGAGGAAAGTGCTTTTGTTTTTTTAAAGCTGGTTCAACCAGAGAAAAGGGACACTCTTGTCACAAAACCCTTCAGGGGGCCCAAAGGGTTTTTATAGGGAGGGAAAGGAAGAACATGTCCGAAAGGCTACACATTATATGGGGTCTTTGTCATCTAGGATATGTCTTGCTCTTTTGTTTTTTTTTTTGGTCAGAGTATCACAATGGGCTTCAATCTCCTGCAACTAGTTCCTGTATTGTCTTAAATCAGACACATTTTAAAATGTATCGAGATTTAGCTCAGTGGTGCCTGCCTAGCAAGTGCAAGGTCTTGAGTTCAATCCCCCGTACCCACCCTCAAAAGAAGTATTGAGCCAATTACCACAGTACATTAAGATGATTAATGGCCCATGATCTCAAGAGGATTGCAGTCTGATGGGTGAGGCAGGGAACAAAACAATTACATAAAGCAAGAAAATTGCCCACAGTAATATACTGACAAAAACTGTAGGAGTGACAAACAATAACAACTAATTCTTGCCAAGAGTATCAGTGGGAGGAGGAAAATTTCAATTGAATCTTTTAGAATAAATAAAGTTTCAACATGTGGTCAGAGTACAAAATAAAATAGCAAAAAATCAGAGAACTTGGAGTAAGAGAATCTGAGAAATAGTATTCGGAGAATGGCTAAGGGTGGAGGGTTCCGCAGGAAATAGGATTCCAGCTTTTATGTTAAAGATTCTAGATTTCATACTATGGGTTATAGATAGCTGAAAGTCTGAGTAGAGGAGTGATGCTCTCACTTAGTTCTTTTAAAATATCATGCTGGCACCAATGTTTAGAATTGTCTGAAGAGATAGAAAAGAAAATCAATTTCAGACATGTATTTGTGAGCTTCTTTAAGGAAAGGATTTATTTTTTCCATCCTCAGGGTCAAGTATTGCTCCTGGCACAAAATATGTTTTCAATAAACATTAACCATTATTACTATGGCCTCAGTAGCACAGCATGTGAGTACAATAATGAATCCAATATTATTAAAAGAGATTTCCACAAGTGTGTAGAATTGGTCTGGACAATAGGAGCATATACCTTTCCATTACGGCTCTTCAGCTTAGTTTATATTCAAGTGTGTGTCTACACTTGCTTTATTTTCATTTAGATTCAAAATAACAATGGTACAAATAATGACAAATTAAAACAGGGAAAAGTAATTGTTCTAAGATTCTCTTCATATATAAAATTTTAGAAATAATGATACTGAAACTGAGAAAAATACAAATAATTTGGATATGGTAAAATTCATTCTAGGTAATTAAAGAAAATTATCTTTAGAAATTTACAATTATAAATAGGGAGAATATATTTGCAAAATATAAAGCTGACTAAAAGCAAATAGCCCTTTTAGAATATAAGGCCCGGTAAAGCGCTTGGGCTCTGAATTCACACTAGCTGGGTTTGCAATTCTGCCTCATATTTTCTAGCCAATCTAGAGCTAGATACTTAAATTCTCAGTGCCCCAGTTTTCTTGTCATAGGCCCAGGCGAGTTGGAACTATAGAGATGTGCCACACTCTGAATTAAATGGAGTCCTTTATTATAAGCTGGCTGATCCAGAGCGGCTCATGCCAAAAAGACTCTGGACAAAGGAAAGGCAGTTTGCATGGTCCTTTTAAGGGCTCTTCTATTTGGGGAGGGCTCAGGGAGAGGGGGAGCACCAGCCGAGTTTCGCAGGGGCAGAACTTTGCTAAACTAGTGGGGGTGGGGGAAGTTTCACACAGTTTAGCTAAAACAAAGTATCACACAGGTAGGAGTCTTTTGTTTGCAAGGTACTAAAGATAACATAGTTGCAGACTCCTGTACCAAAAGGTCACAAAGATAACATATAGTTGCAGACTCACACAGGATGGTGGTCTGTTCTGGACTGAGAGGACGCCCAAGGGGACCGGGAAGGTGACACCCCCCGCCCCCCATCACCGGACTTTATATAAATGGAGTCAGGTACACAAATGGAGTCAGGTTGGCTGTCACATTCTCATCTGTAAACTGGGGTTTGCAATGGCTATAAATTTATTTAGTATATAAGTTGTTGCAAAGTGTTTAGAATAGTGATTGGCATACAGTTAAGCGTTAAAGTTTAGCTTTTTAAAAATTATTATCCTTGGGCCGGGGATTTAGCTCAGTGGTTTCGTCGCCTGCTGTGCAAGCGCAAGGACCCTAGTTCAATCCCTGGTACCAAAAAAAAAAAAATTATTATCCTTAATGTGGCAGAGATTACTATACATTACCCAATATCTGTTCTGTCTTTCTTATATTAACAGAATCTTCAAACTGTAACTATGCAAATAACTGTCCAGAATAAATACTGCATCCTCAAGCCTTTATTGCAGCCATATGATGAAGGTCTGTCCAATGAGAAATGAGCAGAAGTTTCATGTGGTAGCTTATAAAAATCGTCCTTAAGAGATAACTGGACAACTACCAGATACTTAAAATTTAAAAGTATGAAATTATTAAGAGTTTGTGAGGATACAAAACAATGGGAACTCTCAAACAATGTTGGGAATATAAGTTCATAAAATCACCTTGGAAAACAGTTTGGCTTTTACAGAACAAATATGAAGATACACATATTCAACAATCCAGAAATTGTTCTTCAATTTATATTCCAGAGATATATACATGTGTACCAGGATACATTTATAAGGACATTAATAGCAGCATTATCTTTATTGCCAAAAAATTATAATAATCCAAAGGTTCATTGTATTAGCTTTCTGTTACTAAAATAAAAATATAGGAAATAATCAACTTAAAACAAAGAAAGGTTTATTTTGGACAGTTTTGGAGGTTTCAGTCCATGGCTGATTGGCATGTTTACTTCTGGGCCTGTAGCAAGGCAGAATACCATAGCATGGAGAACATGGTGAAACAAAATTCATCCCCTCACGGTTGGGAAATATGATGAAGAGGAAGAGTCCTAAAATTAGCTAGAAGGGCATGCTTGAAGGGCACTAACCTCACTTAGTCCCTTCAGGCCCCATCTCTCAAAGGTTCCATCACCTCCCAATAGTGCCTGAGGCTGAGGACCAATCCTTTGACACATGGGTCTTTGGGGAACTTTTCAGATCCAAACTATAGTATTCATCAACAGACAAAGGTCTACATAAATTGAGATATATTTATACAATAGAATACTATTCAACAATAAAATTGAGTTAACATATCTCTATCTACCTGTCACCATCTACTGAATAGAAGTGAGAACCAAAATAACACAAAGATTAAAAAACAGGCAAACTATGTCATTTGGAAATGCACACTTGGGTGGAACACTTTAAAGAAAAGCAAGGCAATGATTACTATAAAGTCAGGATTATAGTAATCTCCAGAGCTGGAGAGAGACTTCCTTTAGGGAAAGTTGTGATTAGAAAAGGAAACACAGGCTTTGAATTTCTTGCAATGTTTCTTCATTGGAGTGGAGGTTCTATGGGTGTTTCTCCAACAAAGGTTTTAAAACTATACATCACCTTGTGCACTTTTTTTTATTTGAACATTATATTCTACACTTTCAACTACAGATAAATAAAGAAATATGAGTTCTTAAGCCTCTCTTCTTTTTTCATTCTTTCTTCCATACTGCTGCCTGAAATATAAATACAGTACTGCCACCAAAGACAATGAAAACAAGGATTACATTAGAAATTGTGGAATAATGAACTGGAAGGAAGATAGGTCCCTGAGGAATTTGTGGGGGCAAAACTACTGTATCAGTCCTGAGCTTCTTACTTCTGGACTTCATTTGTATGAAAAAGAAATAAATTGGGCCGGGGATTTAGCTCAGTGGCACCACAACTACCTCACAAGTGCAAGGTCTAGAGTTGATCCCTGATACCAAAAACTAATTAATTAAATAAATTTTGTATTATTTTGGAATGACATTATTTATACAGCCAAGTCTGATTTTAGCTAATGTGCCTATATACAAGATTTTCAAAGACAACCTAAAAAGATGTGTGATCTCATACACACACAAGTATACATGTATATATATACATTCACATTCACATGCATACATATATTTAGGCAATTCATGAAAGAAATCTAAAGGACTCATACACACCTCAAATGTGTTTAATCTCAGCAATAATCAGAGAGTTGAAAATTAAAATGAGATAGTGTATTTCATGCATCAGACTGGCAAGTTTTTGAAGAGCAATATATGTAGTACTATTGTATATTCAGGAAACTGATCCTTCTTGGCATTGTTAATACAAACTGCTATACATTTTTGGAAGGTAAATCGGCAATATTCATTAAATCTGAAATGCTCTTAAAACTTGAGTCCTATTCAAGAGCTGTGTCCAAGAATCTTATTGTGACATTATCTGTCAAAGTAATAAATCTGGAAACTGGCATTTCACACCTGGTATTTCAATAATTACCTGAAAGACAGCTATGTGTTAGAAAAATAAATACAGCATGCTGCTTTTTGCAATCTCCTGGAAGGAGTTCAATGCCAGGAAGGAGTTCATTGCCAAACTGTAACAATGAAGCCAAGAATTAAGAAATACAGAGAAAAGGACAGTTCTTCCTCATGGGGTAGGTCTAGTAACTCTTAAATATTAGGGTGTGACTGTCAGTCAAGGTGGAAAACACGTGTCCCACTTCAAACTTCCTGCTTCTCCTCAAATGTCCACCACGATCACCTAACCAGCCTCCTTCCTTTTGCTTTCCTCTTCCCCTGAGTCCATTTGATCGATGAATCCTCTCATGTCGGCTCTGAAAAGCTTCTGCCCTTACCATCGCTCTGGTCCTATCGCATTTGATGAGGACTAGCTACAATGTGGCAGCCATCACTACCAAAAAGGCCTAGACTCTTTTGCCAGTTCTTTGCAATCCTTCACACTCACCTCCTTCTGCCTTCCTATCTCCCTCCCCATCATCACACGCTGCCTAGTGCTGCAAAGGGTTTAATTCACCTTTGAGGAACTCAAGGCTTACAGGCCCAGGAGCTCCACTGGGCCGCTGCTGATTGACGGCCCGGCACCTGTAGGGCGGAACTTAGCCTCGGCCAATAGAAACGCTGTGTTTAGGGTCAGCGTGAGGTCACGCGGCCAGAGGGTGGGGACTTTTCCCCAGAGAAGGCGGTAGGAGGTTTTTACCTCAGGTAAAAGCCCAAGGAGCCTGGTGAGGGCGGGGAGGGAAGGTGTTCTTCAGCTGAGGGTAAGAAAAGATCAGGAAGGGCCTAAAGTATGGCAGCTTGGAAATTTCTGGAAAACGGATTTGTGAAGTCTGGCTGATGTGGTCTTGTGAGGACAAGACCCAGAACCAGTGTCCATCTAACCGAGGCAAGAGTAGAGGGTGTGAAGGGCACAGAAAAGGCCGGTAGGATTTTACCCCACCAATAGAAGTTGATGCTTCAAACAGCATAGGAAAAATCAATGAAACTTCCTCCTCTGAGATTGCACATTGTTAAAATGTAATTTTTATGCGGGGGAGTGAGGAAGGGGAGAAAGCTTCCTTCAGATGCCTTAGAATGGTGAGGAGATGAAAAGCCAGGGCGAAAATTCACACTTTACCCCTGTGTGGTCTCAAGTAATACTGGGAGAGCTCACTTTTCCAGCTTTGTGCCTGAGAGCTTGTCCAAATGTATGAATTTCCATTTTGGCCTGATAGAGACTGATGAGGAGGTGGCACAAAGGAAATGAAAACTCAGATAGTTTAGGCAGGGCAATGGGAAATCCCTGCAATTCAAAATTTTATTATATAAAAAATATTTTCCATCTAAGCATAATTTTGCTTGTTTCCCCCATATCTCTGATTTTAGAAATAAGGCCAATTTATCTTTCTTCCCATGCATCCACTCCTATAAGATGGGCTCAGATGTCTGTAATTGAATGAAATATACTTTAAAAATGAAATTCTAAGAATGCATGTAATGTATGGTATCTTAAGTACTACATATTTAGCCTGAATTTCAATGGTGACTTCGTTACAAAAGTGACTTTTTTAAGGTTATTAATGACAGTATGAATCTGAAGGTTTCATAAGAAAGGAAAATTTAGGATAAATGCTGATCATAAACTGAATAGGTAACTTAATAGAGTTCTGCTTGTTAATTTTTTGAAATGACTTCTAGAGTGAGACACGATAAATTTTTTGAGAAAGTGTAATAACAAGAAATGAAAATTCTAGAATAAATACTTGCTTCAAAGACCAGCAAAATACTGTGGGGAAGGCATAGAGATGCAATGATTGGAAATATTTTCAGAAAAGTAATTACCAGTAAAAAATGCCATGTTGGCATTATTTAATTAAGAAAGTGGCAGCACTCTGTATTGGCACCATACTTGATGGTACCACAGAATTTGATAATGTTAGTTTATCTAGATAACTTATTGGGATGAGTTTAATTGAAAAGCTTATTGTAATATCCAAAAATTCCTATGAGTCTTCAATCAAATAAAATAAGTATGTTCAAAATTATTTTAGAAGTTTGCTCTTAGTTTTTAAAATCCTAAGGTTGTTAAATGAAAATAGAGGTAGATTTGTAGCCCTTTAATATAAATGATATCCTCAGGTCTTTTGGTTCAGTACCTTCACCCCAGATAAGGAAATAGACAAATTTAAAATAATAATGAGCTGGGGATTTAGCTCAGTGGTTCTGCTGCCTGCTTTGCAAGTGCAAGATCCAGAGTTCGATCTCCAGTACCCCCCCAAAAATTAAAATAATAATGAAACTAAGGCAAGATCATTTGGATTAAAAATGCATATTTCATTGAATAAAATCTTACCAAACAAACTACTATATGGAGACATCTGGCTTACATTTGAATTCCCCGAGTTATTTTAAATGATAACTATTTGATAAATTGGACTCTGTCCTAAAGTAATTTATAAGTTGTAATTTCTTGAGTTTTCATATAAATGAAAACCAGCTTGGGCTAATTCAGCATTCTAAATTTTACTTCTTCATTCAATGGATTTGTTCATATACCAGTAATGACCTTTTGATTTAATGGTTTTACCATGCACCATAGTTGCTTGATTCCAAATGAGCTAGCTATTAGGGAATTCTAACTTCCAGCTTTCTATTTTCTAAATAAGAGAATGGAAATAATTTTCCAAATCCAACTCTACTGCTTCAGTAGAGTTCTAGCCTTTGTTATGTGTTTTCAAGACCACTTGAGAAAATCACTCTGCTCGCTTTGGAACTCTAGCCTCTTTTGCCACAAAATTAGTACATTAAATATATTTCAGACCACCAACTAACATTTATATTGACTCAACAACATGAAAAAATGTACAATTTTATAGCCATATCCATTGTTTTCAATTAGGTTTAAAATCATAGCAATAAATGTTATTTTATACTTAATTTTTATCATTCAGAATCTTTTTAAAAATGAGTGAACCAAAGTTTTGTGATTATGAGAGATTTTATGCTCTTGGTTTTGCTATTTTACTGACATTTAATTGTTATATTTCCAGGTGTTGAAATTTGTACTACTTTCAAAGAAATAAGATATGTTTTCAGCATTCAAATATTGTGCAAAAGACTATTTATATGAGGTACAGTATTACTAGCCTACTATGTACTTACTAATTATTATGTTCTGGGAAGTACTATTTGCATATAGTATATGATAATTTGCAGTAATCCTTAGGTTAATCCTCACTGTAATTACTTTCAGAGTCATTTAAAATTGCTTTCCACTTTTAATTTACCTCAAAAATTCCACTTTTGGAAGAAAATTATTAAAATAATTAAACAAATGCATCTGAAGCTATCAGAAGAAAAAAATGAACTCTTGACAAGTTTGGAGTGTCTTTATTAACACTCTAACACAATCTTTCTTGAAAGGAGTTACTGTTATTACAACAGTAACAGCATGTATTAGCCACTTATGTTGGACCAGATACGTTGCTTTTCTGATGGATTATTATTCTACAGGTTTTACTGTTTTACAGGTTAGGAAACGACTATCCAGAGAAGTCAAATAGCTTGTATAAATATTGGAGGTGATAGTCAGACAAGATCAGGCACATTCAGGGTAGTATGGCTGTAGAGTTGAAGTAATAATCACACCCAAGCATATTGTTAAGAAATGTACTGAAATAGTTGTCATACAAGCAGTTCATTGTCTTATGTTCTTGGCAAGTTAATTTTCCATTTTCTTTATAATATTAACCACATCTACAGCACAAAAAAATTACTTCAGTAAAACTAAAACTGCTATATTTTACAGGTAATGCTTGGGCATGGTGGTGTACACCTGTAATCCTAGTACTTGAGAGGCTGAGGCAGGAGGATTGCTGTGAGTTCAAGGCCAGCCTGGGCTATATAGTGAGTTGAAGGCCAGCCTGTACTACATAGTGAGACCCTGTCTCAGAAAAACAAAAAAAATATATATAAACATTTTACAAGACATAAGAAAGACAGCCATCTTTAGGTTTTATTATTTCCTCATAACCAAGGGAGGCAAATATATAGTTATAAGATATGCAATAGAGTATATGTGATTTAGTATTACTGGTAAGGAATAAGAAGTTATTATGATACATTTATGAATATATTGATCACTTGGCAAAAGTACAATATATTCTTATATCCTGAAGCTTCTATTCTTGACCATGGTATCTTAGTTTCTTGCTGGTGTACTATACTCCATGATATAATAAAATATGATACTAACAAATGGCAAATCTTTTTATTAGTATACGTTTCTGAAACATAGTAAATACATTCATCATGAGGCTTTGGTAAAATACATACTGCATCTTGATCCTTTGTACTTCTCCTTCCTCTGTACTGCCTCCTATCTCCCTCCACCTCATATGATCTTAGCAAGTTAATTTTCCGTTTCTCATGCTTCTCATTCTTTTGAAGAACCAAGTCTTTACTTCATTGATCCTTTGTAGTTTTTTAAAGTCTTAATTTCCTTAATTTTCACTTTGATCTTTATAATTTCTTTCCTTTTCTTAGTTTCAGATTTGGACTGTTCTTTCTAGGACCTTGAGATGCATCATTAGGTTCTTTATTTGGAATTACTCTATTCTTTTTTGTGTATATTTATAGCTATAAACTTCTTTCTTAGGACTGCTTTCTTGTGTCCAGTAGATTTTGGCATGTTATATTTCCATTGTCATTTGATGCTAGAAACTTTTTTACTTTTTTCCTGATTTCTTCTGTGATTCATTGCTAATAATTGGCAAATCTTGTAAAGGATGCAGCACTGAGTAAAGTTTATGAAGACGGTATTGAAAGAATCACACAAATGAGATGTAAGGCTATTATCAAATGAAGATTTTGCAAAATTAGATCAATTAACAAACGAGGAAGAGAATAGTTTGAATATGAAAAGCAGTAAGAGATATCTTAACTCCTCAAATATTTTCTAAAAATGTTTTCTTTATGATCAAAGGTGAAGTAATGACTAAGATACATATCATAGTTTTGTAAAAATTATGACAAAAACGCAGTTATAAGCTAATTGTAAAATTTTATTTGATAAAAACCTTATCTTTTATAACTTTATTCTCTTTTAGATAAAATGATAATCAAGCTTTTTTCTTACTTCCTATGAATCTTTGGCCCTCAATTTATATAAATTATCTTAAATGATCTTTTCTCTATACCGTTTATTCTTAGATAATGATAATCTCGTATTTAACATGTTATAAACCTTCAGCAAACATAAAACTCTTGGGAAAAATTCAATAAACTGTCATTTGTCCAAATACATAAAATAATGAACCCTATGGGAAGTTAGAGTCACTAGACAAAGGCTTCAGAGAGGAGATTCTGCTTAAGATGGCCCTTGAAAGATGAGTAGAATTTTGATAGCTAGAGAAAAAAAGAAGAGCATTTTCAGAGAAACACTGTAGATGGGGCTGTTGATAAGGGAGTGACCACTGAATGCTAAGGGATTGGGGAGTTCAGAAGGAACTTGTCTACTTAGGGAGAAAAAAGAGTAATGGAAGTTAAAGTTGGAAAGCAAAAGCAGACATAATTAGAACTTTCACTAATTTATTCAACTGATTTCACATCACTTAAAGGAACAGTTTTCTTCATCAGATATATTTTTTAAAATTAGAAACATTTTCTGGTTGTAGCAAGTAAAATAATGGAAAAGCATGGAAAACAAAAATTAAGATAGCCACATTATGCTGGTTAGTGGAAAAAAGTGTTCAGTGATATATGTCTTAGTTACTTTTCTTGTTGCTGAGACAAAATGCTCGACACTCCCAAGTTAAAGAAGGAGAGGTTTATTTCAGCTCACAGTTTGTAGAGATTTCAGTCCATCTCGTGCTAAGGCAGGGTGGCATGGCAGAGGGGCATCCCAGAGGAGAGACTCTCCATGGAAGGGGAGGTAGGAGGCAGAAAGCAGTTAGCCTCTCTTTCCCTATTATCCATCCAGGCTACAAGCCTTTTGGATAGTGCCACTCACACCCGAGGTGGGCCTTCCATTATCCACACCCAGAACTATGCTAAACCAATTTAGTTATTATATACTCTTAATCGCAGTATCACACACCCTAGATCCAGCCACTTCTGAAAAGCCCTACTTAGTGCATGAGGCTTTGGGGGTCACCTAGATACAGACCATAACAATATATAAATGATGTAATCCCATTATTTTTGTCAAACACATATTTGAGCCTAATTTAGAAAAAAATCTGTAGGATAATATATCAAACTATTATTAATAGTTGCTAGGGAAGTTGATTTTCTCAGTTATATGGTTCTGGGATATTAGATATTTTGTAACAAGTGTATATTACATTTATAGAAAAATTCTGTAAGTTTAAAAAAGTAGAGAATTTTTAATATTCTAGACACTGATACACAATATATGTTAAAAGACTTTATCATCTTACTTTCTTATACAGAATGTAGTTAGAAAAAAGTTTTACCAGGATCCTTTATTGCTTCGAATGCCTTTGTGTTTCTATCAAGATGAAAATTATGCAGGAGTTACTGATGAAAAATATAGAAGGCCATGGACGAGACGTATGTATTGTTTTTATTTCTCAAAAATATATGTCTGGGGGGTTTTGCCTTAAAAAGTGATTTTTATTCAAAGAAGAAAAAAAATGACAAGGTGTCCATCCCTTGACTTCCTTGCCTCCCCTGTCCAGCTGCTTCTCACTCTCCCAAAATTGAACTCTGGTTGGGGCTAGACAGCAGAACAGCCCGTCTCAGATGAGGTCACCAACACTGAAGGGCATTTCTTCAATGGAGATGTTGTAGAAAGTCTCGATGTCTCAAAGAGTCTTCTTGTCGTCTTCTGTCACTATGTTAATAGCTGCCATGTTAATGGGCTTATGGTCAAAATGCCCATCACGACCAGTTGCTTATCAATGTTCAGTTTTCCCAGTTTGTGAGAAGATCAAAACTGATGACTAAAGAAACCTGCCTCACATCAGTGCTTCTGGCCAGCAAGTCAGTGGTACGATAATAGGTACTCTGCTGGACCCAGACCGGAACTTCCTCATGATCACATCTCATTCCTTTTGGTCCATATCTCCATGCATGGCAGAGGCAGTGATGTGTCTGGCATGCATCTTCTCAGTGAGCCAAGAAGCCTCCCTTTGGGTGTTAATGAATATGACTGCCTGGAAAATGGTCAGGGTTTCACACAAGTCACACAGTATGTCCAGCTTCCATTTCTTTCACTCCATGTTAATGTAGAATTGGAGGTCAACTCCAGGGTCAACTTTTCTTTCTTGACAAGAATCCAAATGGAGTCCCTCATGAATTTCTTGGTCACCTCTAGCACATCAGAAGCCATTGTAGCTGACAAAAAAAACCACCTGGATATTGCTGTTGAGCTTTTGGAGTATGTCATAAGTCTGGTCCTTGAATCCATGACTTAATATTTTATGAACTTTGTCTAACACAAACATCTTGATGTATTTGGGAGACAAGTATCTCCAGTTAGCATATCAAACATTTGGCCAGGGATTCCCACAATGATATGGGGAGCTTCTATCTGCAGCTTCTACCTCAGCATGCATATTGATGCCCCCAATACAAGCATGATACAAGGCACCTATATAATCTCCTAATATCATGACCACCTTTTGTATCTGAACCCAGACAGAAAAAGGTACTCATTTACTAATTCTGACCACATTAGCCCCTAATTGTTTGTTTGTTTGTTTGTTTGAGACAGGGTATCACTATGTAGTTCAAGCTGGCTTTGAACTCACTGTGTAGCCTAGGATGGCCCAGAACTCACAGGATCCTCCTGCTTCAGCCTCTCAAGTGCTGGGATTAGAGGGGTGCACTACCACACCTGGCTAGGTCCTGATTCTTAGTCTTAATGCCTCTTATGTATCTGACAACCTTTGAGATGTGCATTACTATGAAACCCATTTTGAGAGAGAACAAGGGACAAATAGCAACCAGTAATTCTCTCCTTAAGACCACATCTTAAGGACATGGCAGACAGGATTTTATCTCAGTCTGTTTCCTGAGTATACATTGATTCATAATAAAGCCTGAATAATTTTTAAGTTTCTCACTGTAATTATAAAGCAGCAGGACACATATCCTATTCTCAAAATAAAGCATGTTCTGGACATAAGGGCCCTAGAATACAATTCTTTTAACTTCTTGCTTACATTATTTGAGTCCAGAAGTTTGCACCAGGATAATTATTACATCTGCTAGAGAATGTTTAAAAATTTGTTCCTTGGGCCTCAATAAGTAACTTACAAGTTCAGTGTTTGATTCATTCCCCCTTCAAGATCTAAGTAGAGAACAAAGGCAAAGGTTAGAATTTTATATTCTCTAGGCATGAAACAGCTCTGGCCACCAACCCATACATGAAGCTAGGATAAACAAAAGATTGTCATCTTCTCTGCTCCTGACTGATATAAGAACAACACCACCAATGAGATGTCTCTTTGTCCAGTGCCAGGAAGTTTTGTTTTGTTTTTATGGTTTAGGGGACTGAACCCTGGACCTTGCATATGCTAGGCAAGCACTCTACTGCTGAGCTATACTCCCGGCCCACAAAAATATGTTTTAAAAATTATTTCAGAGTTAAGTTATTAAGAAAATACATATGCTTTGTTAATTAAAGACGCATTGCGTTTATTCATAACATAATGCTAAGAAATTTACAGGTTGATATTTTATTACAGAATTTAGGTGACTAACGAATTGGAAAGTTTTCACTAGACATGATATATAAAAGATATATAGATGAAGTCTTAAAATGTGCTAACATTATAAGCATTTATTTTATCATAATAAGATTTTTCTTATCTGAGGGCTGCTTAAAGTTGTAATGACACACTGAATATAAAATCAATTTTAAATATATTTGTATAAAATAACATTTTTTTGTTTCTATCAAGACTTAGACTAGAAAAAGGGTAGCCTCCTTGGAAGAGTTAAGTCATTTATTAACATTTACTTGGTATATATTATGTACCAAATACCATTATAGGTAGTAAGGACACAGTTACTAATAAGACAGAAATAGCCCCCCACACACACACCCTTAGTGGTTTCTTAGACTGGTAAGGAGGACATAGCAATAAAACTATTAAATATAAATCATATTTTAAATATTAACTAATATCTATTATTGACAACCATACAGAACACAATAATATAATACGATATGAAATTTCAGGAATAGGAAGTGCTATTTCCTAAGATGGTTAGGGAAGCTATTCTGTGAAGAAGTGGACATTTGAGTTGAGACTTGAGTTATGAGAAGCAACAACTGTGCAAAGATACAGGGGAAATTCCTTTCAAGCAAATGCAGAATGCCAGACTGAGGAATGAACTTGAAGTGTTTAAGGCCCAGAAAATTAGGATATTATAACTAGGAAAGGGGGATCCCAGAAGTAAGCAGTTTTTGAAATATATAAGGCTTTGTAGACCATAGTGTGGAATTTACTTGCTTATTTGTATTATGGCTACAATAGACTGAAGGTTTGTAACTCCTCCCCATTCATATGTTGAAACTTAATCTTGTATGTGATAGTATTCTGAGGTGGAACATTTGGGAAGTCATTAGGTCATGAGGAATTAGTGCCCTTATTAAAGAGACTCACAGGACCAGGGATTTAGCTCAGTGGCACTGTGCCTGCCTTGCAAGCGTGGTCCTGAGTTCAATCCTCTGGTACAAAAAAAAAAGAGAGAGAGAGAGAGACCCACAAAATCTTCCTTGCTCTTTCCACTATTTGAGAACACTATTTGAGAAGGTGGTCAGCTGTGAACCTGGAAGGGAATCCTCACTAGACACTGAATCTGCTGGTGCTTTGTTCTTGGACTTCTTAGCCTCCAGAGCTATGAAAAATAAATGTTGTTTATTTATTTTGAGTCACTTAGTCTACGGTATATTGATATAGTAGTTCAAAATGACCAAGACAGTTGTTGATATGGGAAGTCACTGGATAATTTTAAGAAAGGGAGTGACATAACCTGCATTAAATGGATTATGCATGCATAATTCAGGAGCCAGGAATTGTGGTGCATGCCTGCAATCCCAGCATTCTGGGAGGGTGAGGCAGGAATGTTGCAAGTTTGAGCCCAGCCTTGGCAATTTAGTGAGATCCTGTTTCAAAAATTTTTAAAAGGGGGCAGGGCTGTGAACGAAGTTCAGTTTAAGGCCCTGGGTTCAATCCGGGTACTGCAAAGAGAGAAGGGAATTAAAGGAGACAGGGGAAAAAGAAAAAAAAAATTCTGACTTTCTGAAGAATGGAATGGATGGGGATGGGGATGGGGATGGGAGTCAAGAGTAGAGACAGGGGGCCTGGGATTTGGCTCAGTGGTTCCACCGCCTGCTTTGCAAGTGCAAGGACCCGAGTTTGATCCCTGGTCCTAAAAAAAAAGAGTAGGGACAGGGAAATCAATCAGGAAGCCATTATGGTGGTCCAGAATCTAGACTACAAAGTAAATCTAGACACTAGATAAAAAGTGATAATAGTTTGCACTAGGATTATAGTAATGGAGATATGAGAAGTAGTTAAAATAGAGATTATTTTAGAAGCAAGGGGGCTTAAAAACATAGAGAATAAAGAATTTTTTCTATGCTTTTGACCCAGGTAACCAAGAAGATGATGGTGCATTTTCCTAAAATAGGTAAAAGGCTTTTGGAGAAGCCAGTTTTTGTCCTGAGTCAATAGCTCTGCTTTGCCCCAATTATTAGGCATCTAAATGAAGACATTAAAAAGAGAAGAATCTTCAGCACGGCTGTGCGTAACAGTTCTCTGGGAGTCCTTGGACCAACCTAGTTTGCCCTTTCTTACTTGTAGTTCTTCAGAGTAATTAAATTGTGCTGGTAAATGCAGGATCCTGTAAAAAAGAGAGAACTCCCTGGAACAGCCCAGGCTTTGTTCCAGTCCCACCTGAAACAGGATGTACTTCTATGCTTTGGTCCAGCAAGTTCTAACTTGGGTATCTAAAACCCAGGGTAGGCTGTTTTCCAGAGTTCCTCAGCTGCTGTGCAAGTGGAACGCATGAACACTCCAAGATTTTGTCCATCCTGGGGCAACTTTCCTAAATCTTGGGCTACATTGAATTCTAGGCCTCTGCTGTCCCTTACTGTCTGTTTGAAAGTATAGTAATAAGTTCACTTCATGTAACTTGTGTGGATGTTCTGTTCTGTCTCACTGTACTCAGGTTGGTAACTACTGTAAAGTCAATCTGTTTCACAAGCTAGAGTTTCAAATTGGAATTATCATTATATAGATTTCACAGAAACTCATGAAATTAGAAGAAGTCACCAACAGCATAATATAGTATTACAGCGTATAGATAATGCACAGAGAACAGGACAGACCCCTGGATCTCTCCAGGAGTTGAAGTCTCATGTAGAAGGAGGTATCAACAAGGACCGGGGATTTAGCTCAGTGGCGCTGTGCCTGCCTCACAAGCACAAGGTACTGAGTTCTATCCCTGGTACTGCAAAAAAAAAAAAAAAAAAAAAAAGAAGAAGAAGAACCAGGAAGGAAGTATCAACTGAGAAGTAACATAGGAAAGCCAAATGAGTGTGGTGGTGTAGAATTCTAAAGGAGAAAGTTCTTCAAGAAGGAAGAAGCCAAATGTTTTGGCTCCTACTGAAAGATCAAGTAAGACGAGACTAGTAAGTTGAGCATTAGTTTGACTAAAATGAGTCATTGGTAACCTTGATAAGAGTGGTTTCTTTGAAATAGTGGTTATTAATATGATTAAAATATGATTGGAGTGTGATTGGAGTATACTGAAATATGATTGGAGTATTTTCAGAAAAGTATGAGAAGTGGGGAAGATGGTGAGCTTGGGTAACAAGAGGAATTTTTTTAATGAGGGAAAATTTTTACATGAAACACTAAAGGGCGAATGAGGTAAAGAGAGTTATTTATTGTTTTTATTTTAAACATTGATTTAAAAAAATACAAGGAGAGACTAAAATGTTTTTCCCCCCCGCTGGGTGAGGTGGCACACCCCTGCAATCCCAGCACTTGGGAGGCTGAGGAAGCAGGATGGTCTGGAGTTCAAGGCCAGCCTGGGCTACATAGTGAGTTCAAGGCCAGCCTGAACTACACAGTAAGTCCCTTTTTTTTTTGCCAGTGGAAATAAACTTGGTGAAAAGAGAATGTGATGGTACAGGAAATAAGATAATTTAAGAGTAAAAAGGGATAGGACCAAGAGCAAAATTAGAGAAGCTGGTATTTGATAGGTGCCAGAATGTTTCTTCTCTTGTATAGACAGGAGGATAGGTTTTGTAGGTACTTATGCCAGTAGGTTGGTAGAATTGGTGGTGGAAGATGAGGTAGTTCTTTATTTATATCAATTTTTTATGTGAAAGCAAAGTCATAGAAAGGGGATAGGGATAGGAGAATGGACATTGAGAACTTGAGGAGAAATTGTGAAATAGCTGTCTTAAAGAGCTAGAAAGCCACTCTTATTAGGGGATATACTATTTCTTCTGTTGACATCGGATGGCCATTGGAATTTATGATTATAAGTTGTAATTAGTTCATGTGACATGATGGGATGGGTTTTTTTTACAATAATTTTCAGCTTTCATAAAGTATATATACAGAAAGGTGAGTGTAGGAGTTTTCCTAAATTAATATAAGGGAAAGAGAAGCAAAAGAATCAAGAGTTTTTATATGAGTGTGACTATGGGACTGACTATGGAGCCTACACTGTATAAGAAAGGATATGATGACATGAGAAAGGGTGATAAATATGAAAACAGTAGGGCTGATGGATGATAGGTCTCAGGTTGAAGATACAGAATAGTGTTTATCACATTATTGCTTTAAAAGTGCAGGATAGAAAAGGATTTATCATTTCTTCTTTTTAAAAATAATAATGACAGCCAAAACTTATTTAGCATTGATAGTATGTCAGGCACTGCTCTAAATAATTTGTGTCATCACATTTTATCTTTACTATAAAACTGAATCAGCCGTCATATTCCTAATTTGTACATATGGTCCAAAGAGGTTATAAGATTTACCTGAGATCATAAAGTTAATAAGTAGCACTACAAGGATTAAAATCTAAGCAGAGTGATTCCAGAACCTGTATTCTTAACTACTAAACTTCTGTTAGTTTTTCAATGAGGCACAGACTCAGATGTTAAGTGATTGATTCAAGGTAAAACAAACAAACAAACAAACTCCTAAGCAGTAATACTGATAGTAGCATATTCTGATTCTACTGGAAATAGAATACTCATTTGCATATGCTGATGCTAGTATTTGACATGGTTAATCTCCTTAAGGAACCAAGGATCTAATTTGGGAGACAAGCTACAGATGCATAAAAATTTAAATATAAAAGTATATATTACTGAGTAGGAGAGTGCCACAGACAATATTATGGACCATCAAGAAAAATAGATAGGGGAGAACTGGAATGGTTAATGGAGGGCTTCTGAAGTACATTATGAATAGGACTATCTGGGATGATAGTGCTATCTAAGCAAAAAAGAAGCTAGAAAAACAAAGATGGTATGTTTCAGGGATGTTGTTCTGATTCTAGTTAAGTTTTGGGGGAGGCAGATTATGAAAATAAGTATTAGATATTTGGAATCAGGTATTACTTTGGAAAAATTAGAAGAGGTCATCAAAGTATATGCAAATAACTAAATTTTAAAAAATGTATTGCAATAAAAGATATATTGACATTAATCCCTCTCAAAATATTCCCTCTTACTTTTTGCTTGTTTTGGGTTTTTTTTTTTTTTTTTTGTGGTACCAGGGATTGAACTCAGGACCTTGCACTTGCAAGGCAGGCATGGAGCCACTGAGCTAAATATCCAGCCCATTCTCTCTTACTCTGAACACACTTAGCCCATCATTCTTGCCACTTTCTGAAGCAGTTCTCTCATGGTTGTCTTTTTTGTTTTTTGAGATAGGGTTCCTCTATGTAGTTCAGGCTGGCCTTGAATTCACCATGTAGCCCAGGCAGATCTCAAATTCACAGTGATCCTCCTGCCTCAGCCTCCTGAGTGCTGGGATTAGAGGTGTGAGCCACCATGTCCAGCCTTCATGGGTGTCTTTACAAGGCATAATCAAAATATGGTGAATGGTGCTGCCTAGTGCCATCCAGTGAAAAGGCAGGCTTGTAAAAACATTGCAAACATGTACAGGAAAAAAAAAAAGAGGAGGACAAAGGGATGGGTGGAGGGAGGAAGAAATGAAGGGAAAGGGGATTTAAAAAAAAAAGGAATTAAGATGTGTTATGTACATGTGCCAACTTCCCACAAAGAATGTAAACATTGTGTACTACACACAGTTACTAATAAATTAAAAATTTTAAAAGATACATAATTTGGGAAGAGGGGAAAAACATCACAGTGGGTCTTCATCTGGCTTATTCACCAAATCTGGCACTCTGTGACCTCTGATTCTTCCTCAAAGTCAAAATTACCATAAAAGGTAAGTATTTTGAATTGATTCAGGACATTGAGGCAACCACAACAGCACAAGTAAAGACACTCATGAAAGAGGACTTCTAGAACTGCTTTAGAAAGTAGCAAAAATGATGGAATAATTGTGTTTGAAGTGAGCGGAAGCATTTTAATGGGAAATGTATCTTTTACTATAATGAATATTTTTAAATTTAAACATTCACTGGATTTCTTTTTATCACATCTCATACATTTGTGAAAAATAAAATTAACACCATGTTAAAGGTGAAAGTTTGGCTTCCTTCTATTAAGTGTGAAAGAATATTTTAGAAGCTAATGTTTGCCATGCTCCTTTCCAGTCTCACCTGTTGCAGTTTGGGATATGACAGACACCTCAGCCTTGGATGAGTTGAAAGCAAATGTCTTTGTGGAGGATTTCCTTGAGAAGTATGTATCCTTAACCTCAAATTTCCCTTTACATCTAGAAGGAGATAAACAGTAAGTTCCCTAAGCACCAGAAAAGGGTAAAAAATCCCTTCTTTATATCCTTATACATTTTCTTCGTATGTCTGAAAATAAAGCCCTAACTTGAATCACAAAGGAGAGATTAATTAGAAGTAATTTATATTCTCCCTTTATTTTTCCTTCATTTACCATATTTTAATTATTCTCTGTCCATTTGTATTGAAAAAGACACTCCAAAATAGAAGAAATATGTTATTATACTTTTAATCAATAAGTAAACCTGTAGGAAGTGTCTATAGAAAGTATTTTAAGATCAGTCTTTTTTCCTATAGTGTAAATGCAGATTTAAGGTTGTTTTCTAGTGTATTTTGTGAAAATTTTATTATTAGTTTAGTCATTCATCAAATATTTGCTTATTTGTGTTTTGTATATAGGAAATGAAATCATGTGAGACATAGACCTTACCCTCAAAGACACAAGAAAACAAGGAATAGTCATTCACTAATAAATAATTATAAAATGATGTGCAGAGCACAATGACAGTAATAGGCATATAATATGAGGAAGGACATCTAATTTGTTCTACATTGTTAATGTAGAAATAAATTAGAGATTTCAGGGTAAATATAAATAATTTACTCTATTGCTTTACATCATGCAGACTGTTGATCAGACCCAGGAAGGATTTCATTATTATTCACATTTTCAAGTTTTAGTAATTTTAAGTTTTCCTTAGTTGAAATTAAATGATTGAAATCTGTTTAGACTTTGAAAACAATAAAGCCCAATATATAATTTCTCTCACCTAGGAATTTATAAGTCAGGTTAGGAAGATAATAAATAGACATAGAAAAAATAACAATGTAAGAATTAAAAGAGAATGTAAGATTACCAACATAAGGTCTATTATAAGACAAAGCCAATAAGAACTGTCTGTCATCCAGGTGCTCTGGGGCATACCTATGATCCCAGGTACTGAGGAGGTTGAGGTAGGAGGATTGTGATTTCAAGACCAGACTGGGAAACATGGCAAGATCTGTCTAAAAAAAAAAAAAAATGTATTTGTAAGTAAACTCCTGAACCGTGAGGAATGGTTTAGTAAAAAGCATTCTGCATTATGAATTAAAACATGTGGACTTCAGTTCTTGTCTTAAAAAGTCAATTGCTAATTACTTGACTAGTCATTGTACCTCTGACTCTTTATTGGTGTGATAATGGATTGGTGCTTCTTAAACTTCTTAAACTTGTGGACCCTCAAGTTATGACTAGCCTGATATACGAACAACTTGGGTTAATTAGGTTAATGGAGGATTCATCTGCCTCTTGTTATCTATAGTGTGTACCCAGGTAAACATCCAGATCTCAGCTGTATTGACTTAGTTACAATCAGCCCTCAGGAACCGATTGAGTTCATAAGTCAAGGGTCCACTGTATATGAATCACTTGAGGATCTAATTAAACTACAGATTCTGATTCAGACAGTCTGTTTTGGAGCCTGAGATTCCACGTTTCTAGTCTGCTTGTAAGTATGGCTAATGCTGCTGGTCCAAAGGCAAAATGATTTCTAAGATCTCTGTCCACCATGTGAGTTTGATTGGTAGAGCTGTGCATTTATAAGTAGGAGAGACCAGCTTCACAAATAAGTAGGAACTGAGCTTGGGTTGAGCACTGAAGGAGAAACTAACTTGAAAGTAGGTATTTTGGACAGAAAGAAAACATGTCTGAAGGGATAGAAGTAGGACTATGCAGTTAGCATGCAAATATTAATATGATAAGGGTAGTTTGGGTCAAACCAAAGATTCATCTGTGAAAGAAATGAAAAGCTATAAAGGAATGGCCACTTCATCCTATCTGATCTCCCATTCATTTTCCAATACCAAGATAGAGTCCATGGCAAATAAATTGGAATCCTTAGCACCACTCAGAATCAAATACACAATTATCAGTCTCTTTGTAGTCAGACATAGTCATGTGACTTTCTTCACAATGAGTTACAAGTAAAAGAGTCTTATGGGAAGTGTTCTGTTTTTTTTGGTACTGGGGATCGAACTCCGGTCCTTGCACTTGCAGGGCAGGCGGCGGAACCACTGAGCTAAATCCCCGGCCCCTCTGGGAAGTGTTCTTAAAGGGAAGGAGCATGTTTTCCTCCTTTTTTTTTTTTCCTTTCCTGATGCTGAAATATGGATGTCACAACTAGCTCCATTAACCATCTTGGACTAATGCTGAAAAGAACTAAATTTAAGAATGGCAGAGTGAAGCAAGAGCCAAATGCAGAAAGACCAGGGGGAACTATCCAATAAGCTTCCTAACTTCCAAGACAGAGCACATGGCCAAATTGAGCAAGAGGAAGAACATGTAACAGTATTTTCTGTTCTTCATGGCTTGCTGCATTCAGATGAATACAAGTGAATACAAGACATTTCACATATAATTATTTCCTGTACTCTTCGTAACAGCTATTTCAGGTGAGAACTATTATCCACCTATAGTTTTTTTTTCTTTTTTTTCCCCCATTAACTTTATTGGTACATTTCAGGTATAAAATAAAGTTACATTCATCATTGGGATCTTGTACCATTACATGAGTCTCTTGGTTCTTATTTTTTTTCCCCTTCCCTTGCCCTCCTGTCACCCCTCCACCCTTCCCTATTTGCAAAGACCTTGTTTCCATTTTTTTCCTCTTCTCACATTTTTTCTTTTCCCTTTTTTCCTTTCCCCTACCCTCCCACTTCTCCTGCACCTTTAGACCTTTTCTTCCTGCTACACAATATCAATTATACATTTTTTAAATTACAATATCAAGATCTAGGAGACATTACCACAGATTTTACAGAATTAAAAAGGATATAAAAAGCATATTTCAAAAATCTTTTTTGAAATAAATTTGACAATTTCTAAGAAGTACCTTGGAAGACAAATTAATGAAACTAACTCTGGAGGAAATATAAAATTTGAATAGCATCTATTGAAGAGAGTATATTCCTAGCTTGAAAACCTACCTATATGACAACAGCAGGCTCATAAACATTTTAACTGATAAATTATATCAAACAATTAAAGCAGAAAAAAGAAGGAACACTTCTCCCCTCATTTGAGGAACTCAACATTGTGCTAATCCTAAAACTGGATAAAGATAATAGAAGAAAAAAGTATGAACATAGACAGAAATTTGTTTAACAAAACAAACTCTTAGAAGTCAGATCTGGCAGTTTGTAGAAAGTGGTTTTATTATAGGGATGGCAGTGTTGGTTCAGCATTGGAAGATCCACCCCCAAAAGTCATCATTTTAACAGAGGAAAGGAGAAAGCCATATGATCCTGTCACTAGTTGGAGCAAGAGTATTGGACTAAATTCTACAGCTGTTCATGGTAAAAGCTATCAGGAGACTAGAAGTAGAACAGAAACTTCTCAACAGATCAAAGACATGTACTCCATACTTCCAACAAAAACTCCTTCTATGAATGGAGACAATACAATGCTTTCTCCCTAAAGTGGGGAACAAGGGCATATATGCCTACTCTTCATCTGTCCATTAGACTTTGAAACATAGGTCTAAACCAAAATAGTCTGGCAATAAAATGACACAACTAGGATAGGATTGGCACAGCAGAAGCAAAATCTTTATATGTAGATGAAATGATCATCTACAGAGTAAATACTAAGAAATCTCTAGGAGCCCCTAGAACTTGTACTTGAATTTAGGAGGACTAGAAAACACAAGGTTATATATAAAAATTCAGGTCTGTGTATACTTGCTGTAAACGAAGAACTGGATATTGAAATTTAAAAGTTATGTAGGAGTACAAAGGACCCAGAAAAGCCAAAAACAAAAACAAAAACAAAAACAGTGTTGGAAGACGTTTAGCACCCAATTTTAAGACTTCTTCTAAAGCTACAGTAATCAAGGCAGTGTTGGTGTAAGGAAAGACATATAGATCATTGGAATAAAACAGAGAATCTAGAAATAGAACCACACATATATGGTCCACTGAGTTTTGAAAGATTATTGAACATTAGCATTTTATAGAATATAAACTCAATTCAAGAGCCAAGGAAGAGATAGTGTCTTCAGCAAACGGCACTAGAACACCTGGTATCCGTATATAAAAAATTAACCTCAACCCTTTATTTCCATACATGAAAATAACTTAAAGGGATCTATGAACCTAAATAAGAAAGCCTAAAAGTATAAAACTTTAAGAAGAAATTATAAGGGAAAATATTTATGAATTCAGGGTAGGCAAGAACTACCTAGGATACAAAAAACATGATGTATAAAAGAAAAAAAATTGATAAATGAGATTCCATCAAAATTTAGAACTTTAAATGACATCATTAACATGAAAAGTAGTCCTTAAACAGACCATATTTACAATGCATACAACCTATGACCAGAATATATAAAGAATTCTTAGAGCTCTTTAATAGACAACCCAATTAAAAAGTAGACATAAGAAGATGATAAATAGCCAGTATAGCACAAGGAATGGTGTGCAACTCTAGAATCAGAAAAATACTAATCAGTACAATAATAAGATTGAATTATACACTCATTAGGGAGATGAAGTCAAAAGTTTTAAAAGCCTTGTCATGACTTTTTCTTTTTGTTGGATTCTCCCCCTTTGCGTTTAATTTGTCATGCTCAGTGGATTCATTCTGCTGGGTTTCCTGGGGTTGTGATCCTCATTGTCTTTTTCTAGGGTATTGTCTAAAAATTTTTGGAGTGCCAGTTTGGTTTTCATGAAGTTCCTGAGGTGCTCTTTATCATGAAAGTATCTTATTTCTCCATCAATTTTGAAAGATAGTTTTGCAGTGTACATTAATCTGGGTTGGAGGCTGTTTTCCTTTAGGGCTTGAAATACATCACTCCAAGCTCTTCTTGTCTTGAGGGTTTGCATTGGGAAGTCTGCTGTGATTCTGATGGGCTTTCCTTTGTATGTGATTTGTTTCTTTTCTCTCACTGCTTGTAGAATTTTATTCTTCTGTTGGATTTCTGGAATTCTAACTATTATATGCCTATGTGTAGATTTTTTTTGATTAAGGCTAGCTGGAGTTCTATATGCCTCACTTATCTGTATGTCAAGTTCTTTTCCCCTCCTTGGGAAGTTTTCTGCCATCACCTCTGTGAAGAGTTTTTTTTATGTCATATGTACTCTCTCCTCTTTCCTCACTGACTCCAGTCAGTCTTACGTTATTCTTCTTTGCATCTTCTAGCAGCTGCTGGATTGATTTCTCATGTTACCTCACAATTTTAAAGCAATTTTTCTTTTCTTCCTCACTAATTGCAATCTTATCTTCTATATCTGAAATTCTATCCTCACATTGGTTCATTCTGCTGAGCAGACTTTCGATGGAGTTTTTAATTTCTTGGAAATCTGTTTGTATCTGTTTTATGGATTCCATTTGTTTCCTATGTTGGGATTCCATCATGTTCCTCAGATCCTCTATTTTTTTATCTGTGTCCTCTCTAGATTTATTAATCATGTCTTGCACCATGAGCAAAATGTTTGCTGTTATCTGAATAATTATTTCTAATTTCATTTTTCCCAGATCCTCTTTTGTTGCCAGTTCAGAGAGTCCAGGGGTTGAGTATCAGAGTTTTCCATCTCGTTTCCCTTTGGAGTTACTGTAGGTGATCTGGAACTCTGTTTTTGAGGCTTTTTTATGTGTCTTCTCATTTCCATGGGGTGGGGGGGTGCTTCTGGCACCCACGCGGCTCACCTTCTCTGCCCTAGGAGCTTGGGATGGCAGCGGAGGAGCTTCCTTCCGGGTGCTGGGACCGGCTGAGCTTCTCTGCCCTAGAAGCTTGGGATGGCGGTGGGGGAGCTTCCTTCCGGGTGCTGGGACCGGCTTAGCTTCACTGCCCTAGGAGCCTGGTATGGAGGCAGGGAAGCTTCCTTCCAGGTGCTGGGACCGGCTCACCTTCTTGGCCCTAGGAGCCTGGGATGGCAGCAGGGGAGCTTCCTTCTGGGTGCTGGGACCGGCTCAGCTTCACTGCCCTCTATCCACCTATAGTTTTGATCTTGAATGTTCCCCAAAAGCCTATGTGTTAAAGCTTTAGACCCTAGGGTGGTAGTGTTTGAAGGTTGTGGAGCCTTCAAGAGCCCAGGCCTTGTAGGACGCTTATAGATCATTGGGGAGAATGCCCTTGAAGGGGACAGTGGGACTCCAAGTCCTTTGTTTTTCTATTTTCTTTCTTTCTTTTTTTTGCTTCTGAGCCTTGAGGTAAACAGTTCCACTCCTGTATGTGCTGCTGCTATAATGTGCCCCCACAGGTCCAAAGTAATGGGGCCAACTGATCATCAGCTGAAACCTCTAAAACTGAGCCAAAATAAACCTTTTCTCAAGTTGGTTATCTCAGGCATTTGTTACAGTAATGGAAAGCTAACACATATACAACAGTGTGTATGAGAAAGTGAGAAATATTAAGTAAATTGCCCAAGGTTATACAGCTAGTTAGTGGCTGAGGTTAAGACTGAAACCTTGGTCTAACTTCAAACCCTGTACTATATTGTTTTGTGTATTTTTTATTTAATATTTTCATTGAGATATAATTTATATTATATAGAGTTTAGCCATTTTAAATTCATTGGTTTTTAATATATTCACTAAATTGTACACAGCCATTACCACAAGCAATTTAAAAGCTTTTTCATCCACATAAAAAGAAATCTTATACCTATTAGCAGTTGCTGCTAGCATCCCCTCAGAAAAACACTAGATTATTTTCTGTCTTTGTGGATTTGCCTGTTCTTGGTATTTCATATAAATGGAATCAAACAATATGTGCTCTTTTGTGATTGGCTTCTTTAACCTACTTTCAAGGTTCATCATATAGTGTGTGTCAGTATTTAATTTTTTTTAATGCTAAATAGCATTCCATTATATGAATATATCAAATTTTATTTATCTGCTTATCAATTGATAGGCATTTAGGTTGTTTCCATTTTTGGCTATTATGAATAATGCTGCTATGAACATTTGTGTACAAGTTTTTGTGTAAACAGTTATCCATATAGGATTGGAATTGCTGTATCATATAGCAACTCTGTGTTTAACTGTTTGAGGAGCTGCCAGACTATTATCCAAAAAGCTATACCATTTTCATTCCCATCAGCAGTGTATAAAGATTATAATTTATTCACATTCTTTAAATACTCGTCATTTTATCTTTTTAGTAATAGCTATCTGAGTCAGTGCCTTAGTTTATCTCATTGTAGTTTTGATTTGCATTTCCTTGATGGCTAATCATTTTGAGCATCTTTTCATGTGCTTATTGACTATTAGTATATCTTCTTTGGAGAAATGGCTTTGTAAATCTTTTGCCCATCCTTTTAACTGTCTTGTTATTAGAGTTTTAAGAATTCTTTATCAGGTGTAGTGACACACACCTGTACACCCAGTGCTCAGAAGGCTGAGGCAGGGGGATTGCCAGGAGTTTGAGGCCAGCCTGGGCTACATAGTGAGTTCAAGACAAGCTTGAACTACATTGCAAGACCTTCAAATAAATAAATAAATAAATAAATAAATTCTATATATATGCCACATATAAGTCCTTATCAGATACATGGTTTGTAAATATTTTCTCCAGTGAAATATCTTTTTACCTTTCTGATGGTATCCTTTGACTCATAATTTTTTTTTCACTTTGACATAATCCAGTTTATCTACTTTTTCTTTTGTCACTTGTGCTTTTGGTGCCATTTCTAAGAACTTTTTACATGACCCAAAGGCTAAAGAATTTACTCCTTTATTTTCTTCTAAGAGTTTGCCTGTGGTGTAGAGGTAAATTGTAGAGTTAGATTAAACTGGTTCACAATGTTTACCCATGACTCTTTTAAAGTCATAAATCAGATCATGAAATGCTTCTTATAACTGACCAACAATGTCTCAGTGCTCAAAGAATAAAATCTAAAAGTTTACCAAGGCTTACAAGGTCTAGAATGATTTGTTCCCTGCCTACCTGTCTAACCTATCTTTGTTTCAGTTACCCTGAGCTTTGTTTTTCTTAGAGTATGACAAGCTTATTGTCTTTTTTAAGCCTTTGCATGGTTCACTCCCTACCATTATTCAGGTAGCTATAGAAGTATCTGCTCCCACTAACTACATTCTCTTAAATATACCTCTTAAGCCAAATGTGCAGGTGCCTGCCTATATAATCTCAGCACTGGGAGGCTGAGGTAGGAGGATCTCATGTTCAAGCCCAGCCTAGACAACTTAACACCTTAGTGAAACCCTGTCTCAAAATAAAAAAAGACTGGAGATATAGCTCTGTCCAAAGGCCCTAGGTTAAATCACCAGTACTGTAAGATAAACAAACAAACCAGCCTATCTTTGTAAGAGTGTGAACTTTGTTTTATATGCCAGTCCATTCTCAGCACCTAGAATGGTATTAGCACATTGTAGACATTCAATAAATATTTTTCTTAAGAAATTAATGAATGTCAGTGGGTGAAATTATCCATGACAGCAAAAGAAAGTGAAGATCGTATAGACTTTGAAACCTCAGAAACACCAGTATTTACAGTTATAGCAAAGGAGGAGGCACCAAGGAAAAGAGAATGAATACCATTAGAAAGGGAGATAAAAGGAGAGTCAAGAAACACTAGTCTTCATAGATCATTTGTATCAAGGGAAAGAGAACTAACTAGGTGTTTTCAAAGCTATAGTACCATGTATTATTACAAAATGCTGACTGTCAGCATTTTTTTTTGCTTAAATTCTTTTATTGGTACATTTTAGGCATAAGATACATTTACATTTATCATTGGGTGCTTGTACCTGTACATGATGTTTCTTATTTTTCCCCCTTACCTGTGTGCCCCTCAGCCCCTCCACCCTTCACTATTATATAGACTTTGTTTGCATTTTTTTCTTTTCTCATAATTTTTCCTTTCCATTCTTTCCTTTCCCCTTCCCCTCCCACTTCTCCTACCCTTTGGAGCTTTTCTTCCTATTTCAAATTATCAATTATTCATTTTAATTATTTTAATCCTTATTTACACTTTCAGTTTCTCACACTAGAGAAACTATTCGGTATTTACACATGTGTGTCCTATTTATTTCTCTTAAGAGTATGGCCTCAGTATGCATCCATTTAGCTATGAATGTCTCTAGTTTCTCATTCTTTACGGGTGAATAGCACTCCATTTAATAAAAAACCACATCTTTATCCAGTTTCCAGTTGATGGGCACTTGGGCTGTTTCCAAGCTTTAGCTATTACAAACTGTGCTGCTATAAACATGGGTGCACAAATATCATTGTGGTATGATTCTTTTAATTCTTTGGGGAAGATACCCAGCAGGGGAATAGCTGGGTCAAATGGGACCTCCAGCCCTAGTTCTTTGAGGTATCTCCATATTGATTTCCACAGTGGTTCCACCAGTCTGCACTCCCACCAACAATGGAGAAGGGTTCCTTTCTCCCCACAGCCCTGCCAGCATTTGTTATTGGTTGATTTCTTGAAAGCAGCCATTCTTTCTGGGGTGAGGTGGAAACTCAGTGTTGTTTTTATCTGCATCACTTGAATGACCAGTGATGTTGAACATTTTTTCATATATTTATTTGCTGCTTTTATTTTTTTGTCTGAGAAATGTCTGTTCATTTCAGATGCCCATTTTTGAATTGGGTCTTTGAATTTGGGGGGTCTGATTTTTTTTAAGTTCTTTATATATTCTAGATAGTAGTTCTTTGTCAAAGGTACAGCTGCTAAAAATTTTTTTCCCACATTGTAGGTTGTCTCTTAGCTCTGTTGGTGGTTTCTCCTGCAGTGCAGAAGCTTGTTAATAAAATGAAATCCCAGTTGTTGATTCTTTGTGCTAGTTCCTGTGATACTGAGGTTTTGTTCACAAGTCTTTTCCTATGCCAATGTCTTCCAGAGTTCTACCTAACTTATCTTCCAGCAAGTTTAGTGTTTCTGTTTTAATATTTAGATCTTTAATCCACTTTGATCTTAGTTTAGTGCATGGTGATAGGTATGGGTCTAGTTTTAATCTTTGGTAGGTTGAAATCCAGTTTTTCCAACACCATTTATTAAATAGGCTATCCTTCCTCTAATGAGGGTGGTTGGTTCCTTTGTCAAAGATGAGGTGGCTGAGTATGTCTGGAGTTGTTTCTGCATCTTCTAATCTACTCCACTGATCCTTGGGTCTGTTTCTTTGCCAGTACCATGCTGTTTTTATCACAGTAGCTTTGTAGTATAGTTTCAAGTTGGGGATTATGATACCCCCTTTCATGTCTCTGTTGCCTAGAATTGCTTTTGCTATTCTGGGTCTCTTCTTGTTCCAAATGAATTTTTGGATTGTTTTCTCTAGTTCTGTGAAATATATTGTTGGAATTTTAATTGGCATTGCATTAAATCTATATAGTAGTTTTGGAAGTATTGCCATTTTTATTATATTGGTTCTTCCTACCCAGGAGCAAGGGATGTCTTTCCATTTTTTTATATCCTCTTTGATCTCTTTTTAAAGAGTGCTGTAGTTTGCAATATAGAGGTCTTTTGCTTCCTTTGTTAGATTGATTCCTAGATATTTCATTTTTTTGGATGCTACTTATAAAAGGAATTGTTCCACTAATTTCTCTATCAGTGAGTCTGTTATTTGTGTATAAGAAGGCTGTTGTCTTTTGAGTGATGACCTTGTGTCCAGCTACTCTACTGAATCTGTCAATTAAGTCTAGAAGTCTTT
The DNA here is from genome assembly GCF_053883595.1 of Heterocephalus glaber. Classification (NCBI taxonomy): domain Eukaryota; kingdom Metazoa; phylum Chordata; class Mammalia; order Rodentia; family Bathyergidae; genus Heterocephalus; species Heterocephalus glaber. The sequence goes on from NW_028258316.1 coordinate 22,991,967, forward strand.
TGGCCATGTTTTTGGGGTCTTCTATGTAAAGTATCATATCATCACCAAATAATAACAGTTTAACTTCTTCCCTTCCTATCTTTATTGCTTTTATTTCTTTCTCTTTTCTAATTGCTGTGGCTAATGTTTCCAGAACTATATTGAACAGGAGTGGTGATAATGGGCATCCTTGTCTTGTTCCTGATTTTAGTGTGAAAGTTTTCAGTTTTCGACCATTTAGTATGATGTTGGCTGTTGGTTTTTCATAGATAGCCTTAATCAGGTTCAGATAAAGACCTTCTATTCCAATTTTCTGTAGGGTTTTTATCATAAATGGGTGTTAGATTTTGTCAAATGCTTTTCTGCATCTATTGAGATGACCATAGGGTTTTTGTCCTTGACTCTGTTAATATAGTGTATTTCATTTATTGATTTACGTAAGTTGAACCATCCTTGAATCCCTGGGATAAATCCGACTTGGTCAGGGTGTACAATCTTCTTGATGACTTTCTCTATTCTGTTTGCCAGTATCTTGTTGAGGATTTTTGCATCTATGTTCATTAGGGAGATTTGCCTGTAATTCTCTTTTTTGGTTGGGTCTTTCCCTGGTTTTGGAATCAAAGTAACACTTGCTTCCAGGAATGAATTTGAAAGTATTGCTTCCCTTTTAATTTCCTTGATGAGTTTAAAGAGTAATGGCATTAGTTCTTCTTTAAATGTCTTATAGAATTCAGCAGTGAAGACATCAGGACCTAGGGTTTTCTTTGTTAATAAATTTTTTATTACATTTTCAATTTCACTCATTGTAATTGGGGTGTTTAGAATTTCTGTATCTTCTTAATTTAACTTTGGCAATTCATATGTATCTAGGAATCTGTCTATTTCTTCTGTGTTTTCAATTTTATTAGAGTACAGGTTCTCAAAGTAGGTATTGATGATGCTCTGGATTTCTGCTGGCTCTGTTGTGACTTCACCTTTTTCCTTCTTAATTGCATGGATTTGATCCTTTCCTTTTTTTGATAAGATTGGCTAAAGGTTTATCAATTTTATTTATTCTTTTGAAAAACCTACTCTTTGATTCATTGTTTTTTTTTGTATTGTTCTCTTAGTCTCTATTGCATTTATTTCTGCTCTGATCTTTATAATTTCTTATCTTGTGCAGGCTTTGAGTTTGTTATGCTCTTCTTTTTCTAGGAGCTTGAGGTTCTGCACTAAGTTATTTATTTGAGTTTTCTGTTTTCCTAATATGGGCATTCACTGCTATGAATTTCCCTCGTAGAACTGCTTTCATTGTGTTCCATAGATTCCTGTATGTTGTACTGGCATTATCATTTACTTGTAGAAACTGTCTAGTTTCTTCTTTAATTTCCTGTGTGACCCATTGCTTGTTCAGGAGGGTGTTATTCAATTTCCATGTGTTTGTTGGGTTTTGTGGTTTCTTATATTATTAATCTCCAATTTTATTGTACTAGGGTCTGATAATATACAGGGGCCAACTTCAATTCTTTTATATTTTCTTAGACATGTTCTGTGAGCTAGCATGTGGTCTATTTTGAAGAATGAGCTGTATGCTGCTGAAAAGAATGTGTATTCTGATTTTGTGGGGTGGAACACTCTGTAAACATCTATTAAGTCCATTTGTTCAATAGCTTGGTTCAGTTCTAGAATTTCATTGTTAATTTTTTGTCTAGATGATCTGTCTATTTGTGATAGTGGGGTATTGAGGTCCCCCACTACAATTATATTAATGCTTATTTGGTTTTTCATGTCCATTAATATTTGTTTTGTATAGTTGGGGGCATTTGTATTTGGTGCATATATATTTATGATTGTCATCTCATCCTCTTGGATTGTTCCCTTCACAAGGATGTAGTGACCATCTTTGTCTCTCTTAATTAGTTTTGGTTTGAAATCTACTTTGTTTGCAAATAAGATTGCTACCCCTGCTTTTTTCTGGGTTCCTGTCATGTGGAGAACTGTTTTCCATCCTTTTACTTTCAGTCTATGAATTTCTTTTTGAGTTAGGTGTGTTTCTTGTATACAGCATATTGTTGGATTTTTGCTTCTTAATCCATTCTGTCAGTGTATTTCTTTTGATTGGTGAATTGAGGCCATTGACATTGATGATTATAATTGAGAGATACTGACTCATCCTTGTCATGATGTTTTGCTGTTGTTGGCTCTTTTATTTCTTATTTTTCCCCCTTTCTCTTTAGTTTCTTACCTTGCCTGGTGTCTTTCCTCTGTTGGGCCTCATGGAATTGTGACATTCATTGTCTTTTTCTAAGATATTGTTTAGAATTTTTTGGATTGCTCGTTTGGTGTTCATGAAATTTCTCAGGTGTTCTTTGTCATGGAAGTATCTAATTTCCCCATCGACTTTGAAAGATAGTTTTGCAGAATACAACAATCTAGGTTGGAAGTTATTTTCTTTTAGGGCTTGAAATATTTCACTCCAGGATGTCCTTGACTTGAGGGTTTGTGTTGAGAAGTCTGCCATGATTCTGATGGGCTTTCCTTTGTAGGTGATTTGTTTCTTTTCTCTAACTGCTTGTAGGATTTTATTCTTCTGTTGGTTTTCTGGTATCTTGACTATTATATGCCTAAGAGTAATTCTTTATTTGATCGTGGCTAGTTGGAGTTCTATATGCCTCACTTATCTGTATGTCCAATTCTTGACCTCTGTCTGGGAAGTTTTCTACTACTACTTCTGTGAACAGTTTTTTTTAATGTCAATTGTACTTTCTCCTGTTTTTTCTTGGACTCCTATCAGGCTTACATTATTCGTTGCATCATCTAGCAGCTGCTTGATTGATTTCTTTTGGTCCCTTACTATTTTTAAGAAATCTCTGTTTTCATGGTCATTAACCACAATCCTGTCTTCTATATCTGATATTTTATCTTCACATTCCCTTAATCTGCTGTGCATACTTTCAATGGAGTTTTTAATTTCCTGGATATCTGTTTGAATCTGTTTCATGGATTCCATTTCTTTCTTATGCTGGGCAATCATGGTTTCCATTTCTTTCTTGTGCTGGGCATTCTTGGCTTCCAGCATGTTTCTGAGCTCATCTATTTTTTTTTATCTGTTTCTGTTCTAGAGCCTCTAATCATGTCTTTCACCCTGCTCACCATCTCTGTAGTTATGTGGGAGATTATTTCTGCATTGAATTTTTCTAGAACCTCATTCATCTGTTTTGTTACTTCCTGTGCTATCAGTTCAGGTAGGCCAGGTGGTTGATTACCAGACTTTTCCACCTCATTTCCCCCAGAATTTGCCTTCTGTGGGGTGGAAGTCTGAGTTTGTGCCCGGCTTAAATTTCTTCTCATTTTTGTTTTTGGAATTGTCCTTGGTTTAATTCCTGGGTTGATATTTCGAAGTTGCTTTTTGTAAGTATCTTTGTTGTTTGTATTTAGAACCCTTATGGAATGATTGATTCTCAGAGGTGTCTTCCAGATATAGCTGGTCTTTAGATTTTGAGTCTCTAATGGCTCTGAGGCTATCTCATTTTCATTATACCAGGAAGAACAACTGATTAGATCAATAACAACACCTTAGCCCAAGTGATACATTCAGCAACACCATAGCATCAAGTGCATCTTAGAAAATGACAATTTGTGGTAGTTATTAATCTATAACCTTTAACTGTGTGAATTAAATCAAAATTGAGGACCAACCCAACATATGTTTATAGTGAATAAACTCTTCAATATCGCAACTTTACCCTTCGGGATGGGGAGTTAGGAGGAGTTGGGGAGGGAGGGATAGGTAGGTAGAAGGATAGGGGAAGGTTAGCAGTGATGCCAGAGGACACAAGTGAGAGAAAGAAAAAAAGAAGAATAGAAAAATAAAGAAGAAATATGAACTAGGGCCAGAACAGGAACACAAAGGGAGATGATGAACAATGTGGGACAGCAAGGGAGCAAGGGAGAGAGAGAGAGAGAGAAAGAAAAGAGAAAAGAAAGAAAAAAGAGAAAAATAAAATGTGAAAAGAGTAGAACAAGAAAGAAAAAAATAAAAATTAACAATTTAAGAGCAAAAAAGAAAATTGAAAATAACAAATAAAAGATAAAAATAAAGGGCCTCCTTCATGATATTTCTCTGCTGTCACAATAGACAACATGGGCAGCAGTGTGCAGATATAAATCAATGAGTCTCAGCAAACCAGTCACAGACCCGTGAAATTCAGGCAGATTTTTGGCTCCAAGTCCCAAGTTGAGCTCCCTGTCCTCCTGCAGGGTTGAACTCTGCACGGCTCTACTGCAGGCTCCAGCTGCCCTTCCCCTGAACATAGTCCAGGTTCTGATGGGAGGTGTTGATCCCTCCAACTTACCAAGCATCGTGGTCTGGTGTACCTTTATTGAAGAGATTCTCTTCACTTTTCCAGTGGGCTTCAGTTTTCATCAAGGAGCCTGAGAGAGGCCCTCTCTCTGTTGTTCATTTCTGCAGCTCAGGACAATGGCTTTTATGTCTCCCTGTGCCCTGTAGTGTGGAACCAGGTAGAGGCGCAGCCAGGAGGCCAGAGGTGGGGGTGTGGCGGGGTGTTTGGGGGGGTGTTGCAGGCACCTGGGTGGCTAGGCTGCTCGCTGGTGGGTGGGGCGAGGCTCCAGATGGCCAGGGACCTCAGCCTGCATGGCTAAGCAGCTCGCCAGTGGGTGTGTCGGGGGGGGGGGTCCTCCAAGAAAATTATTTTTAAATAACCCTGTATTCATTTTACTTGGGGGTGTCCAGCCTCCTTATTGAACCTCCTTGCTTCTTTCACAGATACCTTCTTTCCAGGACACTTTGAATTTCTATTTTCTTCCAACCCGTAATCTCGGTGGAAAACCTCCAAAATGATAATAGGGGGTAGAGATGTAACTCTCAAACCTGCTAGATATCCAAAATGTGAGTTCATGTTCTCTAAAATCAAAGAATAAATTCTAGGAACCTCTGTCAGCATTTTTTAAAAAGACAGTAGATATTGTAAGCACTAAATTCTGAAATCTATAAAATCCACATGAATCAGTGCCCTTAAAGAATAATATGAAATGGGAGAGTTGGAAAATTTCTTCTTATACTTGTATTTCTTTAAGAGTGAAGGAGCCAGGCATGGTGGCAAATGCCTGTAATTCCAGCACTTGGGAGTCTGAGGCAGGAGGATCTGTGTGTTCAAGGCCAGCCTGGGCTACATAGTGAACTACATAGACCCTGTCTAATAAATAAATAAATAAATAAAGCCCCCCCCCCCCCAAGAGTGAAGGAGAAATTTTAGAAATTTTTATACCTATGAGTTTAAGATGGGCATACTCATATTTTTCTCCACATATATTGTGAGTTATATTAATTTTGGTTCTCTCAATCTGTACAAGGGAATTATTAGGGGTATACTATTTTAGCATATCAGCAAAAAGGTATATTCGGATATATAGCTAAATTGCCAATAGTATTTATCTGTTGGAAGATCTCTTGTAATGTCAATATCTTTCTTTTTTTTTTTTTTTTGTACCGGGGATCCAACTCAGGAGCTTGCGCTTGCAAGGCAGGCAGCGGAACCACTGAGCTAAATCCCCGGCCTGTAATGTCAGTATCTTAATAGTATGGATAATGGCAGATAAACCCGTATTAATCAGAAAATAAGTAAGTATGAGTACACTTAAGGGAGAAAGAAAAATTTCCCAAACTGGAAACAGAAGAAAGTTGTTAACCCATCTAACCTTGTTGAGACAAGGAGGCACTGGATGATTACCAACCTAGTAAGAAGTACAGCTTGAGGAGAAGGGCTATCTGATAAAACATAGAACCTTTAATGGAAGAGTACAGTCATTTCCAAACTGTGGCCGGACAGAGAAGGATTTGTTTGGGAGCAATAATATTCCAATGTGTCTCTCTCCCATTTTTGTTGGCTGAACCCAGCTGGAAGCTAGAGCACAAAAGTTTGGTTGGTTCCTAGAGATCAGCATCCCAGTTTGCAAAGCAGACTGTAGAAGGTTAATACCATTATTGTGTTTAAGTTTAAGTTTAATACCATTATTGTGGAGCAGACATTAGATATACAGCACAAGGGCAGTTTGGCAATGTGTGACAAACAAAAAAGCTGTATACCTTTAACTTTATAATTTCTATTTTTGGGAAACATGTTTTGAGAAAATGATTAGATAACTATACAGAGATGTGCCTTGCATTGTTGCTTATAACAGTGAGTAATTAAAACAATCCTAAATTTCCAATAGTTGGCAACTGGTTGAATAAATTATGATATACTGATTATGTCAGTCAGCTTTCCATTACTTCAACAAAACACCTGAGATAGTCAATTTTTAAAGATATTTATAGGTTTATTTTGGATCACAGTTTTGAATATTTCAGTTGGCTCCATTGCTTGGGTGTCTGTGGTAAGGCAGTATGTCATGGAGAGCACACGGCAGAGCAAAATTACTCATCTCCTAGACTGGAATTAAAGGAAATGAAAAATAAGAAGCCAGGGTCCCACTGTTCCCTTCAAAGGCATGCCCCAGTGACCTGAAGCCTGCCCACCAGACCCCTCTGGAAAGGTTCCACCACCGCCCATTAGTGCCACTCTGGAACCAAACCTTTAACACATGGGCTTTTGGGAGACATGTAAGATATAACCATAGCACTGATAGAGTGGGATCCTGTTCCTCCATTCCAGTGAAATGAATGTACATTGATATGTAAACATGCCCATATTTCACTGTTCAGCAGCAAAGAACAGATTACAGAATACCATGTACATGAATCCACTTTAGTTTTAAATATACAAAAATAATTGAGAAATTGATGTAATTTTTGTGTTGACCTCAAGTGGTAAGTTTATGGATCTTTTGGAATTTGATAATTTTTACCACAATGAACATATACTATTTATCAATAAAAATGTTTTAAAATATGATCTGGGTAAAATCAATAATTTTATAATGTTATAGAAAGACAGTTACAGGAATGGAGACTCAGGTTAATGGTGAGTTTGAAGAAATTGTCCCAAGTTCAAATCCAAACTCCCAAAATGAAGTAGAGGAAGGCTTGTATATTCACAAGGACTACAGTGAAGTCTTTACAGTTGACAATTATTTGAAAGAATATCCAGCACTTCAGGCCCAGAGCCAAGGTACATCATTTGTTATTTCAATTGTTATAAAATATTTCTTACTAATATATGTATTTTCATTTCACTGAGTTTTTAGTTTAATTGGATTCTTAATTTTATTAAAGATAACTACCTACATAATTATAAGTCTAAGTCTTGCCATGTTGGGAAAATAGTTCCTCTTTTATATTAATCCCCTTTTGTAAATTGTAGTGTTTTGTGGGGGCTTCGGGGGTTTAAGTTTGCTAAACCTCAAAATAACCTACGCAGGGCCGGGGATTTAGCTCAGTGGTTCCGGTGCCTGCCTCGAAAGCACAAGCTCCCGAGTTTGATTCCCGGTACCAAAAAAAAAAAAAAAACCTATGCAGTGTGCTCACGACATATTGTTATAATGACATTGGCATCTATGTACAAATCTCATAACATAGCAATTTAGTGTAACATTAAGATACTAGATTATGAAGTTATGATTGCATATTATTTTTCAAAACATACTAAAGATTTTCAATCTCATCTAATTTCAAATCTTAGTATGCATCGCACTTCCCCATTTAAGAGCAAATAAATGTATGTTCTCATTTCCAAGTATTTCATTAAAATGAATTACTGAATATGAAATTATTTGGCATTTCTTTTAGCAACATGTCCACTGGCATAATATCAGAACACTTTGTTAATGCCAGCTTTATTTGTCATTATTGGTATATTACTGCTGATGTTGTAGTAATACATTTAAACCAGTGGAAAAAAAATTCATTTTTAATTGCGTTTTAAAAGTTACTGGTTCTGCATCTGCATCATTTTCTCTTGTGAAGTAATTCTTTCACTTGTGTATATTTCTATTCATATATATTATCTGTATATATAAAGATATCAGTAACTCCAAATGTATTTGAACCTAACCAGTTCTGTTAATGTTTCCTTTTATTTAAATTTTCTTTCATGGCTTTTATACTTAGAAAATTCTTCCTTAATTAAATAACTACTTATTTTTATTTTAGGTTTTGTGTAATCTTACTGCACATTTTGGTGTATATTTAAATGTAGGAAAAATACTTTTTTCTAAATGCTTTGGCAGTTGCCTCAATATCATTTGTGGAATAGTTCCTTCCTTTCCCACTGACTACAAATGCTACTTACATCATATATTAAATTCTTACCCACATTAGAGTTTATTTCTGGGTTTTCTATTATGTCCTAATGTTTTGCTTATTGTTGTGACAATATCATATGGTGTTCACTATTTAATATATAATTATAACATACATTTATTTCTCAATAAATTATATCTGTTACAAAATGATTAATTTAATGATTTTATCAGGCACCTTAGTGAACTCTTTTATTTGTTTTCTTTTACCTATCTTGAGTTTTCTTGCTAGACAAATGTATCTTCTGCAAAGCATAAACCCATCTTTTTTTCTACCAATAGGCTTCTTTTTTTCCTTTTCTGCTTCTTTTCATAGTTAACTAGCAAAAATTTGTTTCCTAGTGATGATTTAACATTGCTCTACAATAGATGGTATCAGTCTGTGAATCTGTGGGGCACATATAGTAATTGCTATGAAGTAAGAACTCTATAGAATGCCGTATAGCCATAAGAATATACAGATACAGTACCCATCATAAAAGTCTTTATATAATTATTAAAAACAAAACAAAACAAAAAAAACTTTGGTTGTGGTGAGATGCTGCCCTCAAGTGGCTCCATCAAAAAACAAGGCTCAATTACAGACAAAAGTCTCCATTTACTCCTAGAAGTATCTGAATGTGGCTGTAGATTAGGAAGACAGCTGGACAGTCTGTGTTTTGAAGAGGAAAACGAAGATGGAAAACTTACTGGTTTTATCGTTAATATGGGCTCATTAATATTTGCAGAATGAATTATATAAGTAAACCATCTCTCACTTCTCAGATAAGCCCTCCTTAAACAGGGAATTGGCTGACTAGCTTTCTTTAGTGTGTTTTGAAAAGCTTTTGTTCATGAAATCATCAGGAACTTAACGGGTTCAGATAAACAGTCTCTTAGGAAGCTGGTTTCTATTGTAGGTTCTTTTTTGGCATATCTGTTTAGCCCCAGGCAAAGGGAAATTCACTGGCTGCTTCCCTTACACCACGTATTTGTTAGACACGTGCATACCACTTATGTGGTTGGCCATAAGAGACACTACTACCTCAAAACTCCATACTAATTCCTCTCTCATTACATTCTACCATCACTTAATTGAAGGCCACTGCCCAGACAAAGAGCCCATTGCTCCTCCCTTTATGTGGTGCCCTTCATGGTGGAGTTTGACATTATGAGGTGTTCCTTATCTAAGCATACGTTTTTCTTTTTCTTGTTCCACTCAGGAGCTTATTGAAGAATGAAAGAAGGCTCAATACCCCCTCCCATGGCTCAGAAATAATTAAAGCTATCAGACATTTAGTAAGGATTCTAAAGTAACCCAAACATAACAAAGTGGGAATAGAGAGGAAATATTTATTCCAGTAATTATTAGCAGTAGTGTTGCTTAATACTGAACATATAACACTTCCCAAATAATGTTGCCATATAATTTTCATTGTAATTAACTTTATAGCAACCATGTATAAATAACCTTAGGATGATAGAATCAGAGTTGGTTTCATTCGTAGACTTTGTAGACCATCTCCATTCCCTACAAGTCAGTCTGTGGGGCTAAATTAGGGAACTTATGAGTTAAAAATATACAAGGAAGAAAATACTAGGGTCAAACAAAGTCAAAAGCTTTTATTTCTTTGACTTTTGCTGGATATTTTGAAGCAAATGATATTTTCCTCCATTGGTTAAACTAATCTTTATGATAAAGTATAATCCATTATAGTACCACTATTTTGGAACATTTGGCTACTCCTCAGTGTACCACATAATATTACCAATTATTGAGCTTTTCTCTATGTTCTAGTACTATGCTACATGCTTTGTATGCACAGTAAAATGATGAACTAAAGGTTTCAAAATGTGTTTTTAAAAACTCAGTTATATCTAATGGTTAATTATAGTAGCTATCTATATCCCTTTGTATACCTTTTAGATTTTTAATTTCTCTTTAGATTTATGTACTGATGATGAAGAAATAATTTCTACAACTGATTTGATGACCTTCAAAAGTCAGCTACCAAGTTTAAATACTTCAATGAGCAGAGCAGTTTTGAAACCAGTTTTGATAAAGGACCCCCTTTTAGATTCCAAAGAAGCTAATTTTTCCAGGTATTTAATTATCCAGTGCTATAAATATTTTATAGGGGAAAAATTCTTTGTACAAACACATTTAGATGTTATCAGTGATATTTTGCCTTTGCTTTACCTCAACTTTCATTTTAATCATTGTCATGTTTTTACTGTCTGTATTTATTATGTAATTTACATTTAATAAGTATTAATTAATGTTTGGGTTTTTTGTTTTAAGGAAATGTTTATCTTTAAAAGAAGATTTAGAAATTTCTGTGAAAGAAGATTTTTATATGGATAAAGAGAATGTTTACCGGAAGAAACTAGAAGACTCGGTAGGTTTGAGTGAGGTTGTGACATTTGCTTTCAATAATATTTTTATAAAAGTAAGGAAGTACACTTTTATAAATTTTAGTAATATGCATGACTTTCTACAGTGTCGTATTTAAAAGATTTGATAATGGATTGAATGTATATCAATTAAGGGTCAAATGGACTTCTAAATAATGGTTCTCCACCTTAGCTGTACATTGGAATTACCTGAGATCTTTTAAAAAGTTGAAGTCTGTGTTCTACCCAGACGTATTCTGATTTAATGGGTCCAGTGTACAACATAGGTATATAGAATTTTTAAACTACTCTTAATGATTTTAAACAATATACCTGGCATAAGATATTACATGGTCATGTCTAATTTAAAAATTGGGGACTGGAACTAGAAATGTTGATTTGTGAGTTATGCACAAAACAGAAGGTGTATGAGCTATAAGAGAAGTGATCTCATTGAAGGAGTAAGAATATATATTGTCTAATATGAAGAGGATAGCATCTTTGCATATGAAAAACCAGAATTCTCAAAAATACCCTTTCTTTTTAGCATACAATTTTAAAGATCACAAAATTGTTGTTATACTACTATATAAACAATTCTAGCAATTGAGACAGCAAATAACTTTTTGCAGTTTAAAAAGCTCAAGAGTTTAGGCCCATATAGATTAGATGCATTCACTAACTTAATTAAAAATATTTTGGCCGCCGTACCACCGCCCCCAGTGAGAGGAGCAGAGTCCCACCCCCCAGTACTGAGGAGGTGAGCCGCACAGGCGCCAGCAGTACATATGCCACCACCGCTGTTGAAATGAGAAGACATGTAAACAAGTATTAAAACAGACTTTCAGATCACCTGAAGCAACCCAAAAGGGAAACCAGATGGAACAACCTGATACTCAACAAACTGGACTCCCTGAACTGGCAACAAAAGAGGATCTGAAAAAAATGAAATCAGAAATAATTTCTCAGATAACAGCAGATATTGTGCCCATAGTACAAGACATGATTAATAATTCTAGAGAGGAGCTGAGGAACATGATGGAATCCTAACTAGGAAACAAATGGAATCCATAAAACAGATGCAAACAGATTTCCAGGAGATTAAAAACTCCATCAAAAGTCTGCGCAGCAGAATGAACCAATGTGAGGATAGAATTTCAGATATAGAAGAAAAGATTGCAATTAGTGACCAGGAGAAGAAAAATTGCTTTAAAATTGTAAAGGAACACGAGAAATCAATCCAGCAGCTGGTAGACGATGCAAAGAAGAATAACATAAGACTGACTGGAGTCAATGAAGAAAGAGGAGAGAGTGCAGATGACATAAAAAAACTGTTCACAGAAGTGATGGCAGAAAATTTCCCAAGGAGGGGAAAAGAACTTGACATACAGATAAGTGAGGCATATAGAACTCCAGCTAGCCTTAATCAAAAAAAATCTACACATAGGCATGTAATAGTTAGGATTCCAGAAATCCAACAGAAGAACAAAATTCTACAAGCAGTGAGAGAAAAGAAACAAATCACATAGAAAGGAAAGCCCATCAGAATCACAGCAGACTTCTCAATGCAAACCCTCAAGGTAAGAAGAGCTTGGAGTGATGTATTTCAAGCCCTAAAGGAAAACAGCCTCCAACCCAGATTAATGTACCCTGCAAAACTATCTTTCAAAATTAATGGAGAAATAAGATACTTTCATGATAAAGAGCACCTCAGCAACTTCATGAATACCAAACTGGCACTCCAAAAAATTTTAGACAATACCCTAGGAAAACACAATGAGGATCACAACCCCAGGAAACCCAGCAGAATGAATCCATTGGGTGTGACAAATTAAACGCAAAAGGGGAGAATCCAACTAAAAGAAAAAGTCATGACAAGGCTTTTAAAACTTTGAACTTCATCTCCCTAATGAGTGTATAATTCAGTCTTGTTATTGTACTGATTAGTATTTTTCTGATTCTAGAGCTGCACACCTTTCCTTGTGTTATACTGGCTGTTTATCATCTTCTTATGTCTACTTTTTAATTGGGTTGTCTATTAGAGAGCTCTAAGAATCCTTTATATATTCTGGTCATAGGTTGTATGCATTGTAAATATGGTCTGTTTAAGGACTACTTTTCATGTTAATGATGTCATTTAAAGTTCTAAATTTTGATGGAATCTCATTTATCAATTCTTTTCTTTTATACATCATGTTTTTTGTATCCTAGGTAGTTCTTGCCTACCCTGAATTCATAAATATTTTCCCTTATAATTTCTTCTTAAAGTTTTATACTTTTAGGCTTTCTTATTTAGGTTCATAGATCCCTTTAAGTTATTTTCATGTATGGAAATAAAGGGTTGAGGTTAATTTTTTATATATGGATACCAGGTGTTCTAGTGCCGTTTGCTGAAGACACTATCTCTTCCTTGGCTCTTGAATTGAGTTTATATTCTATAAAATGCTAATGTTCAATAATCTTTCAAAACTCAGTGGACCATATATGTGTGGTTCTATTTCTAGATTCTCTGTTTTATTCCAATGATCTATATGTCTTTCCTTACACCAACACTGCCTTGATTACTGTAGCTTTAGAAGAAGTCTTAAAATTGGGTGCTAAACGTCTTCCAACACTGTTTTTGTTTTTGTTTTTGTTTTTGGCTTTTCTGGGTCCTTTGTACTCCTACATAACTTTTAAATTTCAATATCCAGTTCTTCGTTTACAGCAAGTATACACAGACCTGAATTTTTATATATAACCTTGTGTTTTCTAGTCCTCCTAAATTCAAGTACAAGTTCTAGGGGCTCCTAGAGATTTCTTAGTATTTACTCTGTAGATGATCATTTCATCTACATATAAAGATTTTGCTTCTGCTGTGCCAATCCTATCCTAGTTGTGTCATTTTATTGCCAGACTATTTTGGTTTAGACCTATGTTTCAAAGTCTAATGGACAGATGAAGAGTAGGCATATATGCCCTTGTTCCCCACTTTAGGGAGAAAGCATTGTATTGTCTCCATTCATAGAAGGAGTTTTTGTTGGAAGTATGGAGTACATGTCTTTGATCTGTTGAGAAGTTTCTGTTCTACTTCTAGTCTCCTGATAGCTTTTACCATGAACAGCTGTAGAATTTAGTCCAATACTCTTGCTCCAACTAGTGACAGGATCATATGGCTTTCTCCTTTCCTCTGTTAAAATGATGACTTTTGGGGGTGGATCTTCCAATGCTGAACCAACACTGCCATCCCTATAATAAAACCACTTTCTACATACTGCCAGATCTGACTTCTAAGAGTTTGTTTTGTTAAACAAATTTCTGTCTATGTTCATACTTTTTTCTTCTATTATCTTTATCCAGTTTTAGGATTAGCACAATGTTGAGTTCCTCAAATGAGGGGAGAAGTGTTCCTTCTTTTTTCTGCTTTAATTGTTTGATATAATTTATCAGTTAAAATGTTTATGAGCCTGCTGTTGTCATATAGGTAGGTTTTCAAGCTAGGAATATACTCTCTTCAATAGATGCTATTCAAATTTTATATTTCCTCCAGAGTTAGTTTCATTAATTTGTCTTCCAAGGTACTTCTTAGAAATTGTCAAATTTATTTCAAAAAAGATTTTTGAAATATGCTTTTTATATCCTTTTTAATTCTGTAAAATCTGTGGTAATGTCTCCTAGATCTTGATATTGTAATTTAAAAAATGTATAATTGATATTGTGTAGCAGGAAGAAAAGGTCTAAAGGTGCAGGAGAAGTGGGAGGGTAGGGGAAAGGAAAAAAGGGAAAAGAAAAAATGTGAGAAGAGGAAAAAAATGGAAACAAGGTCTTTGCAAATAGGGAAGGGTGGAGGGGGTGAAGGGAGAATAAGGGAAGAGGAAGAAAAAAGAAAGAAGATACTCATGTAATGGTACAAGATCCCAATGATGTATGTAACTGTATTTTATACCTAAAATGTACCAGTAAACTTAATGGGAGAAAAAAAAAGAATCACAGCAGACTTCTCAATGCAAAACCTCAAGGCAAAAAGAGCTTGGAGTGACATATTTCAAGCCCTAAAGGAAAACAGCCTCCAAACCAGATTGATGTACCCTGCAAAACTATCTTTCAAAATTAATGGAGAAATAAGATACTTTCATGACAAAGAGCACTTTAGGAACTTCATGAATACCAAACCAGCACTCCAAAAAATTTTAGACAATATCCTAGGAAAAGACAATGAGGATCACAACCCCAGGAAGCACAGCAGAATGAATCAATCAGGCATGACAAGACAGTAAACACAAAGGTGGAGAATCCAACAAAAAGAAAAAGTCATGACATGATAAGTCAATACATATCAGTTATAACCATCAATGTTATTGGTCTCAATTCACCAATCAAAAGAAATAGCCTGGCAGAATGGGTCAAGAAGCAAGATCCAACAATATGCTGCATACAAGAAACACACTTAATTCACAAAGAAACTCATAGACTGAAAGTTAAAGGGTGGAAAACAATACACCATGCAACAGGAACCCGAAAAAAACCCAAAACAGTAGCTATCCTCTTTGCAGATCAAATGTATTTCAAACCAACACTGATTAAGAGAGATGAAGAAGGACACTACATCCTTGTAAAGGAAACAATCCAACAGGAAGAGGTGACAATCATAAATACCTATGCACCAAATGCTAGTGCAGCCAACTATATAAAACAATTACTAATGGACGTGAAAAATCAAATAAGCACTAATACAGTAGTAGTGGGGGACCTCAATACCCCACTGTCACAAATAGATAGATCAACTAAACAAAACATAAGCAATGAAATACTAGAACTCAATCAAACTCTGAACCAAATGAACTTAACAGATGTTTACAGTGTTCCACCCCATAAAATCAGAATACACATTCTTTTCAGCTGCACATGGGTCATTCTCCAAAATAGACCACACACTCGCTCATAGAACATGTTTAAGTAAGTGCAAAGAAATTAAAGTTATCCCCTGTATATTATCAGACCATAGTGAGATGAAATTGGAGCTCAATAGCAAAAGAAACTGCAAGAATTTTATAAACACATCAAAATTGAATAACACACTTCTGAATAACCAGTCAGTCACAGAGGAAATTAAATAGAAATAAGACAGTTCCTACAATTAAAGGACAATGACAATATAACATATCATAATCTATGGGACACAATGAAAGCAG
Organism: Heterocephalus glaber; assembly: GCF_053883595.1. Taxonomy (NCBI): domain Eukaryota; kingdom Metazoa; phylum Chordata; class Mammalia; order Rodentia; family Bathyergidae; genus Heterocephalus; species Heterocephalus glaber. The sequence goes on from NW_028258316.1 coordinate 23,007,728, forward strand.
TCTTACAAGGGAAATTCGTAGCAGTGAATTCTCATACTAGGAAAACAAAGTGAGCCCAATTAAACAACCTGATGTTGAACCTCAAGCTTCTAGAAAAAGAAGAACAGGACAAACCCAAAGCTCCTACAAGGGAGGAAATTATAAAGATCAGAGGAGAAATCAATGCAATGGAGACTAAGAGAATGATACAGAAAATCAGTGAAGGGCTGGGGGTTTAGCTCAGTGGTTCTACCACCTGCCCTGAAAGCGCAAGGAACCGAGTTCAATCTCTGGGGCCAAAACAAAACAAAAAAACAAACCAAAAAATAAACAATAAAATTAATGAAACCAAGAGTTTGTTCTTCGAAAGAATGAAAAAAGTTGACAAACCCTTAGCCAATCTTATCCAAAAAAAGAAAAGAAAAAGCCTAAATCTATGCAATTAGGGATGAAAAAGGTGAAACTACAATGGACCCAGCAGAAATCCAGGGGATCATCAATACCTACTTTGAGAACTTATACGCCAATAAGATGGAAAACACAGAAGAAATGGACAGATTCCCAGATATGTATGAATTACCAAAGTTGAACGAAGTCCTAAAAATTCTAAACAACCCAATATCAATCAATGGAATTGAAAATGTAATTAAAAACTTATCAACTAAGAAAAGCCCAGGTCCTGATGGCTTCACTACTGAACACTACTAGACGTTTAGAGAAGAGCTACTGCTACTAGTGTTTAAACTCTTCAATGAAATAGAAAGGGAAGCAATACTCCTGAATTCATTCCTGGAAGCAAGCGTCACCTTGATCCCTGAAGCAGAGATAGACCCAACCAAAAAAGAGAACTATAGGCCAATCTCACTAATAAACATAGATGGAAAAATCCTTAATAAGATACTGGCAAATAGAATGCAGAAGATCATCATGAACGTCATACACCCTGACCAAGTGGGATTCATCCCAGGGATGCAGGGATGTTTCAATATACACAAATCAATAAATGTAATGCACTATATTAGTAGAGCCAAGGACAAAAACCGTATGATCATCTCCATAGATGCAGAAAAAGCATTTGACAAAATCCAACATGCATTTATGATAAAAACCCTACAAAAAATTGGAATAGATAGTCTCTACCTCAATCTGAGAAAAGCCATCTATGAGAAACCAACAGCCAATATCATACTAAATGGTTAAAAACTGAAATCCTTCACACTAAAATCAGAAACAAGACACTCCACTATCACCACTCCTATTCAATATAGTTTTGGAAACATTAGCCACAGCAATTAGACAAGAGAAAGAAATAAAAGGAATAAAGATAGGAAATGAAGTCAAATTGTCATTATTTGCAGATGACATGATACTGTATATAGAAAACCCCAAGAGCTCCACCAAAAGTCTTCTAGACTTAATAACCAAATTCAGTAGAGTAGCTGGATACAAGGTCAACACACAAAAATCAATAGCTTTCCTCTACACAAACAACAGACTCATTGACAGAGAAATAGGGCAAGCAGTTCCTTTCACAATAGCATCCAAACAACTGAAATACCTAGGAATAAACCTAACAAAAGAAATCAAAGATCTCTTCTCTGAAAACTATAGCACTCTGAAAAGAGAGATTGAAGATGATATCAGAAAATGGAGCCGGGGATTTAGCCCAGTGGTTTCATCGCCTGCTGCGCAAGTGCAAGGACCCAAGTTCGATCCCCGGTACAAAAAAAAAAGAAAAGAAAATGGAAAGACATCCCTTGCTCCTAGGTAGGAAGAATCAACATAGTGAAAATGGCCATACTACCAAAACTGCTATATACATTCAATGCAATCCCAATTGAAATTCCAGCAGCATACTTCACAGACCTTGAGAATACAATAAAAAAATTCTTTTGGAACAAGAAGAGACCTAGAATAGCAAAAGCAATTCTAGGCAACAGAGACATGGCACAGGGTACCACAATCCCCAACTTGAAATTATACCTCTTAGCTATTGTGATAAAAACAGCATGGTATTGGCAAAGAAACAGACCTGAGGACCAGTGGCACAGAATAGAAGATGCAGAAACAGCAGCAGACACACTCTTCCACTTCATCTTTGGCAAAGGAGCCAAACACTCTCACTGGAAGAAAGATAGGCCCTTTAATAAATGGTGCTGAAAAGATTGGGTATCAACTTGCCAAAGATTAAAACTGACCTATATCTCTCACCATGCACTCAACTAAAATCAAAATGGATTAAAGATCTAAATATTAAAACAGAAATGCTGAATCGGCTGGAACAGAGTTTCAGTAGAACTCTTGAAGACATTGGTGTAGGAAAAGATTTTATAAACAAAACCTCAGTTGCCTGTGAACTAGCACAAACAATCTACATGTGGGATCTCTTCTTATTAAAAAGCTTCTGCACAGCAAGAGAAACCACCAGCAGTGTGAAGAGACAACCCAAAATGTGGGAAAAAATTTTCACCAGCGGTCCCTCAGACAAAGGTCTACTATGTAGAATTTATAAAGAACTTAAAAAAATCAGACCTCCCAAGTTTAAAGATGCAATCCAAAAATGGGCATCTGCAATGAACAGACATTTCTCAGACAAAGAAGTAGAAATAGCAAATAAACATATGAAAAAATGTTCAACATCACTGGTCATTCCAGAGATGCAAATGAAAACAACACTGAGATTCCACCTCACTCCAGAAGGAATGGGTGCTGTCATGAAATCAACCAATAACAAATGCTGACGAGGCTGTGGAGAAAGAGAAACACTGCTTCACTGCTTTTGGGAGTGTAGACTGGTGCAACCACTGTGGAAATCAGTATGGAGATACCTCAACGAAGCAGTACTGGAAGACCCATTTGACCCAGCTATTCCCCTGCTGGGTATCTTCCCCAAAGAATTAAAAGAATCATACCACAGTGATATATGTGCACCCATGTTTACAGCAGCACAATTAGTGATAGCTAAAACTTGGAAGCAGCCCAGTTGGTCATCAACTGGAGACTGGATCAAGAAAATGTGGTTTTTTAAAAAATAAAATGGAGTACTACTCAGCCATAAAAAATGAGAAATTAGAGACATTTATAGCTAAATGGATGCACACTGAGGTGATACTCTTAAGTGAAATAAATAGGACACACGTGTAAATACTGAATAGTTTCTCTAGTGTGAGGAAGTGAACATTCAAATAAGGACTAAAAGGTATAATAGATAATGTGAAATAGGAAGAAAAGGGGCAGCAGGGTAGGGGAAGTGGGAGGGGTGGGGAAATGGAAAGAAGGGAATGGCATTAATATGAGAAAATGTAAAAATGGAGACAAGGTCTTTGTAAATAGGGAGGGATGGAGGGATTGAAGGGAGGGTAGGGGAATGGGGAAAAAATAAGAACCAAGAGAGATTATGTAAAGGTGCAAATTTCCAATGATGAATGTCATTATATTGTATACCTAAAGTATGCTAGTAAAGTTAATTAAAAAAATTTTTAAGGGCAACTGAAAATGTTTTAAATTAGGGACATTCCTTAATGGAGTCAAATATGCATCCAGTGCAATTAACATATTTAAAGGATTTCCTTACAGTTAAAAATTTAACATGATGCTAAAAATATTAATTAATCTGTTGGTCCCTTTCCTTCCATCCCCCTTTTCCTCCCATCCCCCTTTTCCTCCCCAGTTAATTCTGACAGTTGTGCATATAGTTAATTTCACTTGTTGAGGAATCTAGTTTTGCGGTATAAAAGAGAAACATTCCATGGGGTGCAGTAAAGATTCATTCTGTTCCACCATATATTTTTACTTCTCCCCATCCACCATCTCTTATTTACTATAATCATTGTTTTTAATTTAGAATTTTAAAATTTTGCTACTTGCTGACAAGAAGATACTTCTGGATCTAGCGATATGGTACATCACTAATGTAATGAGTGAACATAAAAGATATTCCTCAGAGAGAGGATTATTTGTAATTAGAACATTATTTGGCTGCTGCCCTTTTTTTCTTAAAGCATGTATGATATATGAAAACTTGAGTGTTTGCTTGATTTAATATTTACCATACTATTTAAGCAAATATATCCACTTATGAATTTTAAAATATTTACTTGGAAAATCTCCCTAAAACCTTTTTTAAAACTATAAATTATTTCAGCCATCAACTTTTCCTTCTGAGTTTGAATTAATACCTACAAACCCCAACCAAGAAGTGAAGGAATCATTAAACTTAATGCCAGAAAGAATAAATGGTGTAGATGAAAATGAAAAGCTTTTCAAAGGAGGTGAGAATTAATTTTTAAAATGTATTTATTATAAAACTACTCAATAATATTTATTATCCTGATCCCTACTTAATAAAACATTTTCTTTTTCTTTTTCTTTTTTTGGTACCGGGGATTGAACTAAGGACTTTGCGCTTGGGAGGCAGGCACCAGAACCACTGAGCTAAATCCCCAGCCCCAATAAAACATTTTCTAAACCTCTAAATTTGGTAAAAATGTTCTACAGGTTACATGTTGAAATCTCAAGATTATTACTGATAAGACTCTTTCCTCATTGTCATGTTTTTTCTTTTCTTTGTGGTGCTGGGGATTGAATGCACCGCCTTGCTTCTGATAGGCAGGCATTCTACCACAGCAACTGCACCCCTAGACTTGTCCTTTTCTTTAAATTACTTCCAGGCTAAAAACTTCTCCAAAATTAATCTACTTCAAAATAAATACACAATAAAGCTAAAATACCTATGACTATACTGATTTTATAACGAGTTGTTTTCATATGTACAATGAAAGCACTATCAACTTCTGTACTGATTTTAACTTGGAGAGGTACACAGTTAAGGGACTCAAAATAAGGATTCATGGAACCATACAACTGGGAGAATCAGAGCCTATTATGTAGGTGATTTCATCTCAGTTAATCTCAGTATTATTGAGTTATTTTTAATTATGATTTGAGCACAAATATTTAACTGTCCTTATGAATTTTATTTGAAATGATCGAAGTTATATTACATCAGGGTAGAATGAAAAGGGGATCCATTGAGAAAAGGGACACTGTACTTACTACCAACAGAACACAGACTTGATGGAATTATTACAGATAAGACTAAATCAAGGAAATTACTATCAGTCTACAAGTCAAAGCAAAGAAAGGATAAACCAACTGAGAAAATGCATTAAATCCACCCCAGAACTAGAAAGTACATCAAAGTTCAAAACTGCAGGGTGGACTATAGGGAAAGGAAAAGGGGACATTACCAGAGACCCAAGCAGTGGTCCTGGACTCCTGAAAGCCAGTACAATGTCTGTGAGATAGGAAAGTGGGAAATAGAAAAAACACACAGACAGAGACTTGAGAGAACCTGAGTCTTGGGCTGATCTAAAGTACTCTGGGCATCAAAGACAAAGGACTCCCAGGACATCCAGTCTTTATTCATTACAGGTGTGGGAAGGGGGAAGCTGGGCAGGCCTTGGGACACCTGGTGATAACAAGTATCAAGTAGGCACGACTGTAGAATGAGAGCACAAGCTTATCTTTGCTGAAGAGAACAAACAGTTAATTCAGAAGGGAGGAATTTAGCTGGGGCTGAGTTGACCTTGGCTGGAAGTGAACTTAGCTTGTTGGACTTCTTCCAATGTAATACAGCTGAATTATGGAGGGGCAAGAAGCTTGTGCCACTATAGTCTGCTAATACTGGGCAGAGGTGCCTGCTACAGTGGAGCATGTGCTTTTTAGCAGGACATAAATCTCAACTCTGTAAGTGCTATTGGTAAGGCCAAGTGACTTTGTTGAGTGATTCTACTCTTACATTCCCAGTCTTCACGAGGCTCAGATGCTATATTAATGGTAACAGAATACTCGCCTTAGAGAACTTATAACAAAGAAAGTTATACAAGCTATTGAAAGAACAGAGCAGTGTCCTAGGTACCTTTGGTTGTGGTAACAACAGTAAAACTGCTTAGTTCAGCAGTGAAGTTACTTGCTACAAGCATATCTCAAGTAACAGCTCCCTTCCTATTTCCCATGATCAAATGGTAAATAAAATTATCTATAGAATTGCGTTGGACACTTAAAAAAAAAAAGGGAATCACATAATATGTGGTCTTTCGTGACTGGCTTCTTTCACTTAGCATACTATTTTTAAGCTTATTGATATGATAGCATGTATCAGTACTTAATTCTTTTTTATAGCCAGATGATATTCATTGAATGGATACATTGCATTTTTTTCCATACATCTCTTAATAGACATCGGAGTTGTTTCTACTCTGTACGTATTATAAATAATTTTGCTCTGAACATCCATGTACACATTTTTGTGCATATGTATTTTTTTCATTTCTGAGTATATTCCTAGGAGTGGAATTGCTAGATCATATGACCTTGATATTTAACTTTTTGAGAAACTTCCAGAATGTTTTCCAAAGTGGCTGCAAAATTTTTTATTCCCATTAGAATTCATGAGGGTTCCACTTTGCTGCCTCTTCTCCAAAAATTATTATTATCTGACTTTCTAAATAGCCACCCTAGGAGGTGTGAAGTGCTATTTCACTATTGTTTTGATTTGCATTTCCCAAATGGAAAATGATGTTGAACATCTTTTCATGTAATTGCTGCTCATTTTTATACCTTCTTTGGAGCAATGTGTTTAGATCCTTCATTCATTTTTACTTGGGTTAGTTTCTTTCTTATTGCATTATAAGTTCATCTCTTTTTTAAAATTTCTAAATTTGTCCTTTTCTGCCTTCTTACAGGCTATTTGAATTTTTAAAGAAATTTTAAAGACAGAATTGTACTTATTTAAGATATACAACATGATGTTTTCATATATGTATACTTTGTGAAATGATTACCACAAACAAGCTAGCTAATGTATGAATACTTCACATACATTTTTGTGTGTAGTGAAAATACATAAAATCTACTCTTTCAGCAAATTTCATGTGTACAATACATTATTATTAATTATAGTTATCATGCTATACATAAGATCTCCAAAACGTATTTACCTTGTAACTGAAAGTTTGTGCCCTTTAACCAGTTTCTTCCCGCATCCTCCATCCCTCTACCCCAGCCCCTGGTAGCCACCTTTCTGCTTTCTGTTTTTATGAGTTCGATAGTTTTCTTAGCTTTTACATATAAATGAGATCTGTCTTTCTGTGCCTGACTTACTTCACTTCGCAAAATGTCTCTGGGTTCATTTGTCTCTAAAACCTCTGAACAATAGATTTAGTTCTGGGGGAAACAAAGGAACCAAAATTGGAAGCATAAAACAAAATTATAAAAGACCATCTTTGTCCAAATAAATATAAATGGGCTAGACTTCTATATAAAAAAGAGAGGTCAATTCTTGGATTAAATTTAAAAAATAAATCTAGTCACCATATGTTGTTCTGAGATCCCACCAACTCAAGACACGTTGTCAATTTAATAAAAATGTTTAGAGAAAAAAGAAACATTCTAAGTGTATATACTGATTGCAAAATGAATCACACTTTCATAAACTACAAAATATGAAAAGGTATGTCTTACAGTCAAGCAATTACCATGTATACTATTTACTTGAGTTGTGCATTTGAACGAAAGCCAAAAGTAAAAGATAAAGCAATATGCAAAACATATCAGACAGTTTTTAAAAAGAAAAAGGAAAAAAACCAAAATGGCAGTATTAATATAGACAAAGGCTGGGGATATAGCTAAGTCTATATGTATATGTACGTATAGTATAGCCTAGCATATGATGAGAGGCCCTGGATTTAATTCCCAGCACCACAAGTAGAATTCCAGCTAAATAGGTCCTAGAAAATTATCATAAATGGATGAAGATTAAATCCTTCAAAGTGTTCTCATTTTTTGAAGTTTGTCATGTTTTGAATACCTTTTTTATTTTAGCTTCCAATTATTATGTAGATTTTCCCATTTTTATTTCCCATTGGTAATTTTGATTGACAGTTGAGGGGAAAGGGGGTTGTGCAGAGAGAAATAGTTGTTTACCTATTATGTCAGCACTTTCTTCAAAAATACAAATCTCCTTGTTATGGTTTAGATTTAAACTGTTTCCCAAAGGCTCCTGTGTTCAGAGGTGGGACTTTGGAAGATGATTGGATCCTGGGGGCGCTATACTTAGCAGTGGATTAACTCCACTGATGAGTTCATGGCTGACAGTACTGTTAGGAGGTGGGAACTGGTTGGAAGAGGTGTCGCTCGGGACGTGCCTTTGGAAGTTATGTCTCCCACACTGTCTCCCTCTCTTTTTCCTTCCTGGCTGCCATGGAATGAGCACCTTTCCTCTGCCATGCCCTTCTAACATGCCATTCTTGCCTTGGATCCAATCAAACATGGACTGAATCCTCTGAAATATGAACCTAAATAAATCCTCCTTTAAGTTGGGTGTGTTGGGTATTTTATCCCATTGTCAGGAAAGTAACTGACTCACTCCTCTTCTCTCTGAAAGGAAAATTGACCTACAGTAAATCAATGGGGTACTTTAAAAGGAAACGGCCCACTGAACAGTGTTATTTAAAAACTAGTTTAATGATGTTTTTGTTCAATTTTTTTTCTTTTCAGATCTTCCTATCAAGCATGTAAATGATATTGAAGATATAAAATGCAGCTCCACAGAGATTTTAACTATTCAAAGCTGGAGTGAATCAGAGTGCAGTGAACCAGGTAGAAATTTTGAATAAATTGAGCTTATCAAAGATTACCTATATATTCACATAGTCTATTATGAATCAGTTCTCATGTTTAAAGTTTTATTATTATAATTCTAGTTGTCATTTTTTTCTTTTATCTACATCTTTATACTTGTTACTATCAAAATCCTATCCTCATCAAAAATGAATAATATATAGAGGAGATTGAAGAAGAGGAATGGAGGAAATAGCATTAATGTTAAAAATAGAAATTTTGATAAAATATTATAGCTCAGTAAATAACATTTAATTAGTAATACTGCTGATCTTTGTTATACTTTTTAAAAATTTAACTTTTTAGGGCCAGGGATTTAGCTCAGTGATTCCACTGTCTGCTCTGCAAGCGCAAGGACCCAAGTTCGATCCCTGGTACCAAAAAAAAAATTTAACTTTTTAATCTCCTAAAGGAATCCTATCATTCTCTGCTGTATCATTATATTATTATCTTACAAAATTTGAAATCTCAGAATCATCTTTTGTTTCAGTACAGTGCCAAGTTGTGTTGTTTCTGAAGTATATTGATGATACTGTTATTTAGTTACACCTGTAATTGGATCACATTAATAATCTATTTGGAAGTTTACTGCTTTGTTTATGAAAATGATAAAACTATACTATTTAGCAAAAAATGAGATTTCACTTTTCAAGCCCAATCTATAAATTTATAGTTCTCTGCTAGGCCATTTAGGATCAAGACTCATTAAGGTGAAGAATTATTCTTTATAATAATATTAGCTTCATATCACCAATATTTAGTATGGAGATAAAAAACAGTACTATCTCACAAGTACTGACAGTATAAGCTGTCAGAATGAAAGCCATTATTACATGTAGAGTTCTCAGAACTTATCTTGAATAAATAAAGTCAGTAAAGTTTAGTCATCAATGTATTTTAAAATATCACCACTATTGCCAGGCTCAGTGGTCCACACCTGTAATCCCAGCTAGTTGTGAGGCTGAGGCAGGAAGATCACAAATTTGAGACCAGTCTGGGAAATTTAGTAAAATCCTGTCTCAAAATAAAAAATGAAAAGGGCCAGGGATATATCTCAGTGATATAGTGCTCTCCTAGCATGTGTGAGGCCCTGGGTTCAATCCCCAGGATGAAAAAAAAAAATCACCACTGTTATAGTTGAGATACCATATGACATACAGAGTCTGCCAAAAAATTGTATACATCAGGAAAAGAAAAATTTGTCCAAATATTTTATTACTAAATTTATTGTGTCAACATGAGATTAATACAAGTGACCTTTGGCTTCTACAGTTACAAGAGATTCTCAAAGTGATGGCCATTAGCTTCCAGATGTTTATTAGTACAGCAAACTGCTGAAGTGTATATACATTTTTTTGGTGGACTTCTTATATGTAAGTCCTTATATAGATGAAAATTTAGGACTTGTTTTATATTTCAATCCAAATTTCTTTTTATTGAAATATTTTGTTGTAACAAAATGATCTAATGTAATAATTGCTTACAAAAATTCTAAATTTTATTTTACTTAATGTTAAGTAATTTTAAATTTTCATATATATTCCAGGAGAGTCAGGAAGAGCACTAACTCATCTGCATCAAACAAGCCAACATTCTGCAGTAAATTCATTATGTCTAGGACTTCAGACATTTTCATTTTCTCCAGTTTCCTTATATACAAAACTTCAGACAACTCCATTTTCTTCTCTTAGTAAAATGTAAGTAAGGATTATATCTTAGAACCCAAGTTGCAATTCAGAACAAGCTATTCTTAATACAATATCTCCACATAAAGACAATTTCCAGGATATGTGTATAAAAAAGTAAGCGATAATACAGTGTCTATTGTAAGCAACTAGAGGGAATATATGAATATATGTGTACATATTTGCTTTTATGAATAGAATATCTTTAGAAAGGGACATGAAGAACAACACTGGTTGTGTCCAGAAGGTAATTAGGTAACCTGGCAATATGGGTGGAAAATTTTTACAGTATAGTCTTTTATGAGTTTAGAATTTTGAATATTAAAATGTTACCATTAAAAATAAATAATTTGAAAATTGTAAAATCCTGACATTGAATTATTATGCTTAGGACATTGTCATGGAACACTTGGCACTGGCAAGGCCTCTATTGGCACTCACTGCCATGAAAGACAGTTTATGGTGTGTTAGTTTGCTAGGGCTTCCATAACAAATACCACAGACTGGGTGGTATCAACAACAGAAAGTTATTTCTTCAATTTGGAGGCTAGAAGCTCAGGAACAAAGTGCCCACAGGACTAATGTCATTCTAAGGTGTCTCTCCTTAGCTTATAGATGACCATCTTCTTCCTTGTGTTCATAGAGTCTTTGTCCAGTCTGTGCCCTAATTACTTCTTATAAGGACACCAATCATGTAGGGTTAGGATGTACCTTAATGACCCCATTTAAACTAATTTCCTCTTGATAAGCTCTGTCTCCAAATATAGTTACATTCTGAGGTACCTAGGATTAGGGCTTCAACACATACAATTGGTGGCGGGGGTGGTTCAGCCAATAGTAAGTGGTTTAAAGCTCTGAACTAGTGCCAGGCAGTCTGTTTTTATCATTTACTAACTTTGTGAGCTTAATTGCTCTGTGCCTCAGCTTTTTTGTTATTGTTGTTGTTCTTTTTTTTATTTTGGTACCGGGGATCAAACTCAGGACCTTGTGCTTGTGAGGCAGGCAGTGGCACCACTGAGCTAAATCCCCAGCCCTATGTCTCAGCTTTTAAATCTGTGACCCTGGGTGATAATTGTGTCTACTTGACAGGGTTCTTACAAGGTCTTCTAAAATATTTGTCTTAGATCTCTGGATAGGAACAGCCAAGGATCACAGTATAATGTGTACAGTGGGTGACCTGTAGATTAGGCCACCAATTTACTCCCGGTAGGAGTACCAGGAGTCATATCCCATTTCTAACAGAGGACATCCCCTATCTTGTTCACCTTAGATATAATCTCAGTGTTGAGAAAACCAGACATGTTGAACCAAAGCTTACTCCATAGATCTGTTCAATAACCCCGTTCCTGTACAGAGTGAGTAGAGTGAGCTATAGTCCTAGAACTGATGTTACAGGGCTAGATCATTATATTCTAATTTGAGCCAAAATTGCATAGCTTAACAGCTCAGCATATTTGACCTTTGACATAGTCTGAGATAGCTTTTGTTGCTATCTTATACCATGTGGCATACATATAAGTTAATATTTTCTGAAATAGATTAGTCTATTATCTTAGAATAAGTCTACCCCATGTCCTGCTTCTTTTGTCACTTACAAAAATGGGAACATAGTCAGTACTGTCTACTTTCCCACTGTAAACTTGGAATTTAATGTGCTGTAAAATGACACACTTTCAGGAAAGTAATAGGAAAATCTACAATTCCTTAATGAAGTATTCTAGGACTGGAAATTATGGAAGCTGTGTACTGAGTTTTGAATTTAGTTATGATTGGCTTACCTGTCAGAGAAGAATGCTCTTGGATTGCTGCAAGAAACTGGAGTCAAGGCTCTAGAATTCATTACTGACTGCTTAGAATTACATAATGGTCCTTGGAAGGTATCAAACCATAAAATGGAAGAGCCAGCACTGAGGGCCCTAAGTATATCTTCATCTCCTGTTTAAGAATTATTTTGCAAAGGGCCAGGGATTTAGCTCAGTGGTGCCGCTGCCTGCCTTGCAAGTGCAAGGTCCTGAGTTCGATCTCCAGTACCAAAAAAAAAAAAAATAGAATTATTTTGCCTTGGGCCAGGGATGTAGCTCAGAGACACTGCACCTGCCTGGCAAGCACAAGGTCCTGAGTTTGATCCCCAGTACAAAAAAAAAGGGACTTATTTTGCCTTTGTGGGGTAAATTTGTGTTATACAAAACTCTATTATGAACTGTTACCATCCATATCATATATGAACCCTAAAAACAGCTTGGGACAAATATGAAAACTACCTATAATTTCTTTAAATATTTTTAGTCCCTTTGTTAAGGTAAAAGACATTTGCAGGATATATACTATCTTGATTAGGCTGTTTTACTCTGATTTATTCCACATAACCTAATCCATCTGTTACGGCAGATTGGCAATTAGAAACAAACTAGCAGAATTAGTATAATTTTGATTTCAATTTTATATTAAAAGTATTTAATTATAATAGTCATTTTAATCATACATATTTATTGTTATAACTCAAATATCTAATGAAAATTTATGAAGCAAGTCTTATCTAATGCATTATGATTTGGCAAAGTTGGAACAAAAATAGCTTTTAAATTAGCTAATGGATCTAGAGCCATTTGAGACAACTGAAAGTTTTCACTGCTACGTTCATCAGCAAGAAAGAAATCACTTCCATTTGTTTGTGATTATAAAAATGTAAAACTCTTATTTTAAAAAATTACTCATCTCAGGTGTAAAACTAAAAATTAAAAGGAAAAGTGTTACATTTTTTAAAAGGAAGAGAAAATAATAATTACCCTTAATTTACTTGTAGAGTCAATTACTTTTATTTCAAAACATAGCATTTTGGCTGGAAATAATATCTAGTTTAAAAATACTTTATTGGGCCGGGGATTTAGCTCAGTGGTGCCGCTGCCTGTCTTGCAAGCTCAAGGACCCGAGTTTGATCCCCGGTACAAAAAAAACCCCAAAACTTTATTGCCTATCACATGCAAGACTCCATGCTAGATTTTAGGAGCTAAAAAGAAAAGTTTGTATGACATAAGATTTTATTTCCATACTGACTACCAACTTGTGAACAAATTTGTATGACCAAAGAATTTATCAAATTCAGACATGTCTCTGGAATGTACCATTAAGAACAAAATATTTGTCCATATTGGGTATGGCTGGCCTAAATATTTCCCCTTCCTTTCACTTAAAAATAATTGTCCATGATCAAAGGTAAGATTCAAACATTGTCTAGATAGTCAATTTTCTACTATATGAACAGATTTTTTAATTATGTAGGTAAAATAGATAGTTGAGGCATAAAACATAACTTTCTTTTACCCTAGGTTGTCAGTTTAACTAGCAGTACTTATTATTAGTATATTATACAGTATATGTGCCATTTGAAAAAAGAAACAGAATACAATCAATTCTCAATCGGGAGAAGAGAGAGATCTGCAGCATAAAAGGTTTATGAATTAATAGTGTCCGCCCTTCCAATGCTGGTAGTTTCATAGCTACTGAAAGTTGGGATTTACACTGATTTTTTGCAGTGTATCATTATCTTCAAAGTCATCTCAAAAATATTGATTTACACTGATTGTCATGCATGTTTGATCTTTTCTTTCCATCCCTGTCACCCAGAACATATTAACATGCGCACATACACACATCACTCACACACTATCAAGATTGAAGGATTTGAACTAAACATTAGGACCTTAGCACCTCCAGAGAAGTTAAAATAGACAGGACTTTTGTATAGTTCTGATCCTCAGCCAATAGACAGTACAGAATTTCTATACAGAATGGACTTCAGGACAGTAAGTTTAAAAAAAAATTTTGAAGCTACTGTTTTCAAAGTAAGCATAGTAATTTTTGTGGGTTTTTTGGTACCAGGGATCAAACTCGGAACCTTGCACTTGCAAGGCTGGTGGCACAACCACTGAGGTAAATCCTCAGCCCTAAGCATAGTAATTTTAATAAGATTATATTTTTATTTCTGGTGACTTATAGGGTTAGTACTTTTCATAGCTTATGGAGAGACATCCTAAAGCTCTTCCAGGTCAGCTGCAGAATCTGCTGAAGGAAATAGAGGTAGGAGTAACTTATAGGTGAGTAGAAGTAATTAAGAGTTTTTAAATGAAAGATTTTCCTAGAGAAGAAAGCAATATTTGAAATTTGATCTTTAGAATTCTTTCTGTTTACATGTTCATAAAATGGTTAATTTTTCACTTGCTTTTGAGTATGAAAGTTACTTAGTAAAATACTTAACAGAGTTTTTTTTGGTACCAGGGATCGAACTCGGGTCCTTGCACTTGTGGGGCAGGTGGCGGAACCACTGAGCTAAATCCCCGGCCCTTAGTAAAATACTTAAAACAAAACAACTTAATATTATTAATGTATTAAACTTTAATCTTCTTTTTCAGTAGCTTGCTTACTGCTAAAGAATCAGCTAATAAATACTGTATGATGTGGGAATTAGAAAGCTACAGAATTTCCTTGAACTCATTTTGGCTTACAGGTAAATAAAGGTATAGGTGAAAACATGCAATGAGTAGAAATGTGAGATATTGTATTTCTTTGACCATTTCTTAACATAGAATATATATAACAGCACAAATGTAAAATATCTAGATATTTGCCAAAAAGTTCATTATACTAAATGCAGGAGTATATGACAAGATCTTGATCTTGTTGATTTTTCTGGTTAAAATATCTGTGCATGGGACAAAAAGAAAAAGAACACAGGTAGTACATAAAACAATCCCATATATATGGTTTGTATTTCCAAGTCAATGAATTGGTTGTTTAAAAATTCTACATAGCTGAAGTGAAATAATGTTTAGAATTTTTAGATTCCTGAGTTTTCCAAAAAGGATATTTAAAAACATATTAACAAAGTTTATTTATAATTTTAAAAAATAGTTTTGAGTTAAGTATAAATTTCCTGTGTATATTTAAAAATTTATCTAAGTAAGTTAAACTCTTTTCCATGTCTAAATTTTTCTATTATGGAAATAGAACTGACATAATACTCTTTTCTTTGTTGTATTTGGAGGCCAAAATCAAAGTAAAAACAAGGACACTGGGAAGTAAGAAAGCATCATAATTGACTTTTATTCCAATGATTTCTGCTAAACCCTAGAGACCTTGAGCTTCTGTTTTGATGTCTGTATGGAGTATAGGGTCAAAAAATATCCTACATGGAGTGACTACTAGGGGATCCTTGAATAAATCCTTCCTAGAAGAATATAAATCTCCCTGGAGGAATACACTTTAGTCCATGCTTCAAAGAACTTTCACAAAGTTCAAAGAGGCTAACAGACAAAAATCACAAAATAGATAGGCATCACTGGTGAGAGTCATTAGAAACAATGGATACCAAATCAGATATATGTGTTGAAATTACCAGACACGTAGTCCAATACATATTTAAGGCAAAAAGGTAAGGAGAAGGAGAAGGAGAAAAATACGAACAAAGAACAAAAGAAGTGACCAAACAGATTTCCATCAGAACTGTGTAAATCTTCCAGAAATAAATAAAACAAGTCAAAAACTTGTTAGGTTCAATAGTATATTATGCACAGTTGGAAAGAATATTGATGAACTGAAAGACAGACTTGAAAATATTGTTCAGAATCTAGTATAGAGAAACAGAGATGAAAGGTATGAGAGGTTAAAAGACATAAAGATTGAGTATCTAACCAGAAATTCAGG
This sequence comes from Heterocephalus glaber, assembly GCF_053883595.1. NCBI lineage: Eukaryota > Metazoa > Chordata > Mammalia > Rodentia > Bathyergidae > Heterocephalus > Heterocephalus glaber. The sequence goes on from NW_028258316.1 coordinate 23,023,774, forward strand.
TAGAGATTACAGAAAAGAAGAAGGTCACCTCTTTGGAAGAAGCGATTGCTAAAATTTTCTAGAATTGTTGATGGATATCAGTCCATTGATCCACCACAGTCAGTGATTTCCATGCCGCATGGAAAAGAATCCACCCCTGATCCTGTCATAGTAGCAGAGCTACATGCCTCAGCGAAGGCATGATGTTGTAAGAAGAGTGAAAAGTGACTTCTCAGTGACACCAGTGGAAAGCCAGAAAACAGTGGAATAATATCTCTAATATGCTCAAAATAAGCTATCTGTAACCCTTTACCCAGGAAAATTATAATTCAATAAGGATTTAAAAGAAGATATTTGCAGAAATTGAAATATCAGAAACTTTCACTAAAAGAAACTCTAAAGAATGCTAGTCAAGCCAAAGGACAGTGATCCCTGATGGGAAGTCTGAAACTTACAGAGGAATGATGAGCAAAGATACTTGTATATGTGATAAATGTACTGATAACGCATATATGACAAATGTTCTGACAATACATTAATAACAGTACTATAATGTTTACTTAGTTGTTTAAGGATAAAAAATGCTGGGTTGAAAAGGAAGTATGAAAGCTTCATAAAGTTTGACCTCATAAAATTCCCATAGTATTTTAGAGAAGGGTAATTTTTCCTTTCTTGGTGGTGAGTGCAGTTTTTTATTTCATCTTCCATATATTCTCCTGTATATAAAATTGTGTATTTCACAATACACAAATGAAAACAAAGCCAAAAATTGGTTAAGTTTGAATTCCAACTGTACATCACCTAGCAGTATAAGTAATTTAATCCTCTGAGGCTATTTCCTCACACAATGGAAATAATAACGTCTATTTCATAAAAGCATATGTCCACTCAAAGGCTTACACATGAATGTCTGTAGCAGCCATATTTATAAGAGCCAAAAATGGGAAACAACTTACATGTCCATAAGCAAGTGAATGGATCAACAAATTGTGATATATTTATATAATGGAACATTACTTGGTAATCAAAAGAAATGAACTATTCTATTTATGCAACATATTTGAAATAACATTTTAGAAATGGTGAACATTTTAGTGGGTCCCAGGGGCTAGTGACAGGACGGTAAGTTCAGGAAGAAAGTGATTATATATATAGAGAGAGAGAGAGAGGCAACAAGCAGTGTCCTGTGGTATTGGAACTGTTCAAAATAGTGTGATGATAGTTGCGTGAATCTAAATAGGTGGTAAAATAAAGCAAACTTCTTACCCATGTACACATGTGTGTGTGCATGCAGACACATACACACATACATATAGGTAAGAGTAAGACAATTTTAATAAGACTGCTGGTTGTTAGAATGTTAGTCTCCTAGATGTGCTATTATACTATAGTTTTCCCAAATGTCACTGTCAGAGGAAAGTATGCAAAGTATACAAAAGAAAGTATGTTATTTTTTATAACTGCATATGAATCTACAGTTATTTCCATCAGAAAAAAAGGAATGAACTATTGAGTCACACCTCAACATGAATGACTCTCAAAATAATTGTGATGAATTAAAGAAGCCAGACATAAACACTTCATATGCTATCATTTCTTTTATATAAAATTCTGGAAAATTCAGTTTATCTACAGTTGCAGGAAATAGAACAGTGGCACAGGGTTGGAGGGGTGGGGAGAGTTAGAAGGGCAATATTATAAGGAGACATGAGGGATCTTTGGAGAGCTATAGATATGATCATTACCTTGATTGTGGTAATGAATTCATGAGCATATACATAGGTCAAAATTTATTAAACTTTTTACTCTAAATATGTGCAGTTGATTGCGTATCAGTTATACCTCATTAAAGCTATTAAAATATGTACCTCATAGGATTATTTTAGCAATTACTCAAGAATAATACATAAAAAGCACTTAGCACAGTCAGATGTTTTTAGTAACTAGTAGTTACTATTATTAATATTAGTACTTGTCAGTTTTTTTTATTGTGATTATTACTATCATTACAAAAAGCACCATCTCAAAATTAGTATTTTAAAGCTCATATTCTTAATTTTGGGTGGGTATTTACCATCCAAATAGTAATTTAAGTAGTTGTGCTACTTTATAAAGCAAGACCATATGTTAGAGTGTTTCCTATTTAGGTTAAAAAGTAAGGAAGCAGGTAGCTCTGTGCCACAATAGCTAAAATGAGATTAATCACAAGATCTGAATAAAATATGTCCTGTTCAGGCTCATTATAATTAAAATTTTTGATTTAATAGTTTTTATTCTGTTCTGGGAATTGAACTCAAGGCCTTCACACAGAGTTACATCCCCAGCCCTTTTCTTTTTCTTTATTTTGAGACAGGGTCTTGTTCTAAGTTCCTAAGCTGGGCTCAAACTTATGATCCCCCTACCTCAGACTTCCAGAGTGCTGGAATTATAGGCATTTACCATCACAATTGGTGCATTAGTAAATCTTACATTCTTCAAAATACTATCCAATGTATTAATTTAGTAATTGACAATGGTTTAAAAAAAAGAATATGGTTACCTCTCTTGCTAAATATAGAATAATTTTAACTTCTTGACATGTCCAAATATTGAAATAAATCCTTTCTGTGACTTCTGTTGTTACAGTAACTTGGACTTTTATAAATATTAGCATCTTGAAAACAAAATACTAGCTATAACTTCAAGGATCACTTTTTTCTAATTTGTGAAAATATATTTCATAAAGAAATTCCATTGTAGTTCTGTTTATTGTGTTTTTCACTTCTTTTGCCTTGTAAACTATTTCTGTTTGTTTGTTGGGTTTTTTCTAAGTGCCAAGAATTCAAGAGCTCAACAGCCAATATTCAGTTACAGAGCTGAAAAAGGTATTTTCTATTGAAGAAAAAAGGCTTGTGGTTAATTCTGTAAAGGGAAAGTGGTGGAAAAAAGCAGGACTAAATCCAATATCAAGAGAAACTTTGGAACGTCTAAATACATATTTGTATGAGGATAATCTGTCTTCTAATGACACTAAAATGGAGTTTTTGCCTACAAAAGTACTTCAATTAGAATGTAAGTACCTAATAATAATACCTAATTAGAATGTAAGTACCTAATAATAACAATTAGAATGTTAAGTACCAACATTTTGGAATGAGAAAATGTTAGATACTGGCTTTCTTCTTGGTGATTAGGGAAATATAAATAAGTTCTAGCATTCAATATTGGCTCTGTTCTGCCTGAATATATGAGTATGGGCTTTTCTAGCCCCCATTTTCTTCCTCAAAAAAAAAAAGGAAGTTGACTATTCTGGCCTAAAATTCTATACTCTTAGTTCTTTAAGTTTCTAGCCATTTTCAATTAAAGTGATTTGATTTCCTTTTACAAATAATTGCTACTACAGTTCTTGTGTCTAGGCACAAATCACCATTTTGTAGTAACTTATTTTTTTACCTGATAGCTAAAGTTTGGGATTCAATAATAGTTAGTTGTCATTATATTGTATACCTAAAATGTACTAATAAAATAAAATTTTAAAAAATAATACTTAGTAATTTCTCTTCAAAAATACAAAAATCTTTTCATTACTAAAAAATTTACCAATTTAGCTTTTACTTATATAATTTAAGTAGGCAGAAATATATTTTGAGTGTTTACTTTTGTTATTTTGTTTGCCATAAATTTCATTATAGCAAATGGCACATATTTGGCATGAATTATATATGTGAATTGTTTTAAGATTAGTTTGTGCAATAACTAATAATTTTTAATATTAAAGGATTTAGGAAAGTTTTTAATATATTACAGAGTAATAATTATATTTAAAAGTGGTTTTTAGAAATAATTATCTATATAAGGAATTGGGATGAAAATTTTCATCAGAGAAGTGTGTTTCAAAGACAGAAGCACAGAATACTTTGAATGTGGTAAGAAGTAAAACAGATGAGCAGATACCAAGCAAATACAACCAGTCCGTCCCAGGCCTTTATAGATACCTGTGTTGTTTTTCATTTCTTTTACACTGTAAACTATTTTTATTGGTTTGTTAGTTTTTTTTTTAAGTTCCAAGCATTTAAGAGCTCAACAGCCAATATTCAGTTACAGGTCTGAAAATGAGTAAGAATTTTTAAAATGATTTGGTCAGGTTGCCAGACAATAAAAAGGAAGAAGATTTTATGGAGTCTTCAAACATCTAGATAATACATCTATAAAACTATGTAAAGTATTATGTAACTAATTTTAAGTTAAAATAAAGAATATTCCCTTTGATATCCAATAGAATTATGATAATACTGTATATGTTATTCTGAGGTTTAAGAAACGGTAACTGTTTCTGGACCCCATAGCCAAATTGTCACAGTAGTGGTGCTTAAAAAGATAATAGTAGATGAAAATCATCAGAAAAATAAAATGGTAATTCCTACTGACCTACTAACCAAATTTTCTGTAGAGAATATTTCAAAAGTTGCAAATTGGTAGCACTCAGGCCATATTCAGCCCATAAATTACTGATTTACATAGTGTTTTAATTATTTAACAACATTTAAGATTTGGGGGATTTAGCCAGGTGTGATGGTGCATGCCTGTAATCCCAGCACTTGGGAGGCTGAGGCAGGAGGATTGCCATGAATTCAAGGCCAGTCTGGGCTACCTAGTGAGTTCAAGGAAAGCCTGAAGTACATAGTGAGACCTTGGGTCACACAAAGAAACAAAGAAACAAAAATATTTGGGGCATTTTAGATATTGGTATGTATGCTGAATTTGTCTTGAAAATTCCAAAAACTGGACTCAAATTCTCATATGGCAACAATTAGCCAAGCCCCTTAGCACCTCACCACTTTAAACAGACCATGTACCCTCCAGCTCACTATAGATCTCAGCACTAACTAATTGAAGCCAGGAATTAGTTGGCATTTACATTACACTTGAATTTCTGTTTTACATTTAGTACAATTAAGAGGAAATTAAATGTTTCTTATATCAATATCTTTAATGCAAGCAAAAACAAAAAAATCATAGACCATGTTCTTTGGAGGACAAGAATAGTGTCTTCCAAACTTCCAAAGTTTGTCTTCCAAAGATTATGATTTAAGGGCTAGCTATATACTTCACTCATTTAAGTTACTTGGTTGGCCCTATAAGCATTTAAGGATTTTTTTCAAATCAACTTTATAAGGTATACTTTTATGCATAATAAACTGTACTCACTTTGTACAGTTTGATACATTTTAATAAATTATGTATATATATGAAATCTGTGAAACTAGCACCACAATTAAGATATAGTAGAGTATTTTCATCACCAAAAGTCCCCATGTGCCCCTTTGCAATCAGTCTAACTCCGTTTTATTTTTCTCCCTCATCAGTCTTCACCTCTGTCTGTTGGGAACCCCTGGTCTACTTCTGTTACTATATATTGATTTCTCCTATTCCAGAATTTCACTTGTAGAATTAGATAGTATAAATTCCTTTGTGCCTGGATTTTTCCACTCAGCCTAACATTTTTGAGATTCATCCGTGATGAGTATATCACAGTTCATCTGTTTTTATTGCTGAGGAATTTTCCATTGAAAGAGAGTCCTAGAGTTTATCACTTCCAAGGATTTCTTTCCCAATTTTTTTATTGTGAATAAAATTGTTATGAGTATTCTTGTATAAGTCTTTTTGTGCATATTTTCTTTTTTCTTGTGTGAATTTCTAGAAATAGAACTGTTGAATTTTATGATAGGTGTATGTTTAATTTTATAGGAAACTACTAAATTGCTTTCCAGAAAATTTCTCCATTCGCCATTGTACATTCCCACCAGCAGTATGTGAATTTCATTTACTCTGTATCTTTGACAACACTCAATAGTAGCTATTCTGGTAGTTATGTTGTAGTATTTCATTGTGGGGGTTTTTCTTTGGTACCGGGGATCGAACTTGGGACCTTACACTTGTGAGGCAGGCGGCGGAACCACTGAGCTAAATCCCCGGCCCTTCATTGTGTTTTTAATTTGTACTTCTATAATGACTAGTGATGCTGAACATGTTTTTACATGCTTATTGGCCTTTTATACTTCTTTTTTAAAAAATATGATGGCTTTATTGTGAAAAAATTCAATATTATACATTCGATCCATTTAAAGTATTCCATTCACTGGTTTTTTAGTATAGTCACAGAATGGTACAATCATCACCATAGACCATTTTAGAACACTTTCATCACACCCAAAAGAAACCTCATGACTCTTAGCAATCACTACCCATTTTGCCTAGCTGTGAAACCACTAATCCATTTTCTGTCTCTATGGATTTGCCTCTTAGGGACATTGCATAAAAATGCAAATGTGACCTTTTGTGACTGTGTGGCCTTTTGTCACTAACTTTTTCCCTTAGCATATTTTCAAGATCATCAATGTTGTAGAATATATATATATAATATATATAATATATATTATATGTATATATCTTATATGAAGTGTTGCTCAAGTCTTTTGCCAATTTTTCATTGAGCTGCTTTTAATTATTGAATTATAATAGTTCTTTATATATTTTGAGTACAGTCCTTTGTCAGCTACATCTAGATCAAGTATTTTATTCTAGTTTTGTGGCTTGCCTGATACCTACGTTTTCAGTAACAATTAGCTCTAAGGCTATGACTCATTATAAGCTTATTAACAATAAGTTTTTATATTTTTAAGTTTTTATTTTATTTAGACCAAAAATTGATTTCTTAAACAATAAACAAACTACTCCTGATGATCAGGTTATGTTAATATGAAACTACAACTAAATGTTATATTAATACTCTTAATAGCATGCCCATTTAGGCATGGAAGTAATTTCATTACTTTTTAATTGTTTTTTTTAGCTTGTCTAGAACAGAAAAGTTCCTCACCTATTGTACTTTTTAATGAGAGATCTACACATTATCATATACCACTTTCACAAGGGAGTCCATCTCTGGCAAAAGAAGTAGCAGATATGTGTTTATCTGATGAATGTATCTCTGTTGAGAGACCAAAAATTGAAGAAAAACTAAAGAATGATCAAGAAATAGTTGAGAGAATAATCCAAAAAAAAGAAACTAAAGATCACCTTGAATTTGACTACACAGTACCACTTATTGAATCATCTACATCTTCAAGAATTGAAAAAGCATGTTTTGAACATAGTAAAAAACAGGAGAGTGATTTGGACCTTTTGAGCAACTTTATTATGCTGCGAAATAAATATAAGACTTGTACCTCAAAGACTGAAGTTACAGACCATGGTAAAAAAGATGGTGAGTAATTTAGTAATATTTTGGCATTGATATGATAGGTTCAAGAACTAAGTACATAATTTATTATAGAAGATAAAGAAATAGAGCTCTTTTGGATAAAAATGTTATTTTTCATAGTCAAAGGAAATGCCATTGTATGTGGAGATGAGTATAGATACATAAATACAGATTTAGATACAGATGTAGATATATGTTTTCCAAAAAATTAAAACGTGCATTTGAATTTGTAATAAGACCCACTATGTATACAACTTGCTTTCTACAATGTGGCCAAGTTTCTGCTTGAGTTGTAATTGTCATATTTCCTGCTTCCAACCACATTAAAGGTAGTATCATGTGTTATAACCTTTCATTTATAGTAAAAAAAAATAGACATTATAGAGTAATTTTGGTGGACATTACCTGATGCAATAAATGCACAAATACTTATGTGATTTAGAGCATAGTTAGGTCTTACTGTCCCATGTGTCCTTTTAACAGTCTCAGTTTATAATGTCATTTTGGTTGCATATAGTTCTCCAAAAGATGTGACATCCTTTTATAGATCTGCTTAATGTTATATTACTTTGACAGTCAGTGCATTTATCATGGTGAACATTTTGGTGAAAATGCAGGACAGTATTTTTAAATTCCAGAATTAAATTTTCTTTCTATATAGTAGTAACCACTTTATAACTTACCTTGTTAGACAACAATTCTATATATAACTGAGATCATTCTAACCAATATTTATACTGTAATTCAAGCATAGCTTTTGCATAAAAGAATGAGCAAAATATAAAGAATTATAAATATGCTTATAAAAATTGGAATTAAAAAAATTGTTATTTTATGATTTTTTAATATTTTCAGAGTTAATTCATATTTGGATTCTAAAAGGAATTCACTCCAAAACTAACCCTGACATTTTTTTCTGGTTGTTATACTTGGGATAATAGTTTATAATAGAATATATTAGCAATATAGAATGACAAAAAGTAGAAAGGTGAAAAATTAAAAGAAATTTTTTAATAAAAATTAGCTATTAGTTTACTGAAGAATTAAAGACATATTAATGTTAGACGGAGATGCTTCTGTACTCCTGATGTTTCCTCAGTTGGTGTTATGCTCCTGGCTTCTTTGCTTCTTTATACTTTTTCCCAAATGAGGGTGGAAGGCATTGTCTAAATTGTAAATTTGAAAAATATAAATTGGGCATAAGGTTGGAGGGATAAACTCTGAAAAGAAACAGATATTCTCAGCTTCTCTTACGTCATGACTCTCTTTTCCTAATAGGGAATTTTCTCCCCGTCCAGTATATCCTAGGACTAGATGGGCAACACTTGCCTAAAACTGTTGTTTAGTTAACAAGCTACTTGACTCTCAAATTAAGCTCTGTTCTCCAACTTAGCCTTTATTAGTGAGATTTCCCATTAATGGGACAAATTACTTGATGGGACAACTTAAAAGAGGAAAAGTTTATTTGGCTCATTTCAGAGAATTCAGTCTGTGGTTGGTTAGCAAGGAGGCAAGAACATCATGGTAGAAGAGCATGGCATAAGAAAGCTGCTTAGGGCCAGGGATTTAGCTCAGTGGTGCCACCGCCTGCCTTGCAAGCACAAGGTCCCAAGTTCAATCCCCAGTACCACCCCCCCAAATAAATAAAAGGTGCTTAAAAAATAAAAAAGAAAAGCCAGGCATGGTGGTGCACACCTGTAATCCCAGCACTCAAGAGCCTGAGGCAGGAAGATCGCCACGAGTTCAAGGCCAGTCTGGGATGCATAGTCATTTCAAGGCCAGCACCAGAGAGGAAGGAGAGGTGACCAGATGTAGATGACAAGGTTACCCTTCCATAATGCACTGAGACATACCCAGAAGTGTGCTTACTGTGCATTTCTTAATCCAGTCAGATTGACAGATCATAACTAACAGTCACAATTAGTAGGAGAGGTTATATTTTACTTTGTCTTTATGGTTGATTCAGGGGGAAGAAATATTATACCTTATTAGACTTTCTCAAAAATTTCAGTAATTAGTATTAGTTGACTCTACTCAAATTATTTATAGTTAATTAAAAGTATTACTTGAAAATTATACAATCAAGCCTAAGGGTATACTCCATTATTATACTTCTAGCCATGTATTTAAATATCATATATTAAAATGTGTGAGGATGTATTATATTTATAAAATTATTTTGTTTGTGATTACATTATCGATGCCATATATATTACTATCTAATATATATATATATATATATATATATATCTTCTTCAAATGCTTAGGAAAGAAAAAAGAAGAGAAGAGAAGATTTATTGAATATTCTGTTTCAAGCACTATTTTAGAAATCAATATAATGCTGTTGCTGACCTTGGGATGCTCACAGTGTAATAAAATAGGCCAGACATACAGATAGATCATTTCAATACTATGCACAGAAGGATAAGGAAACAAAAAGTGGAGGCACTTGCTGAGCTGGAAGGTGGAAGTAAGGTGGGCAGTTACATAAGACTTCATGTAGAAGGTGCCTGAGGGCTGAAGGGTGGGCAGTAAGAACTAGCCTACCTGAGGTAGGATGGAGATAGGGAAGGCTTGGGGCAGAGGAGAGGATCAGTTGCAGAAGGAAGGGCATATAGAAAGTCACAGAGAAATGATGTAAAATGTTTTGGGCCTTTTATGTGTCAGGAACTGTACCTGATGTTTACCCCTATAACAGTATTTAAAGTAGGGACATTTATCCATACTTTCTGTATGAGGACACTCAGACTAGTGTCACAACCAGGGCTAAAACACTAATCTACTGCCAAAGTTCTTTCTGTTTTTAATCATTCATCTTCCTACCTGGTACAGTGTTGGGTCTATTGATCTGAATATTTCCATTTAATACTGATGTGTTTCAATGAAGAAATTTAACAAAGATTATAGGAGAAAGCATTAAAGTAAACCAACACTAAATTTCTCCTGGAAACACAAATTGATATTTTTTGTTAGAATTTCAAAATCAAGAAGAATTGACTCATAAAGAAGAAAGTCCTATTGTTTCTACTAACATAACTCTGGAGAAAATGAATCAGGAAAGGGGAGCAGATAACATCATTGAAATTCAAGCATCAGGTATACTACAACATCCTTTTAAAATACATTCAAATTTATTTAATTTGAAAGCCCTTTCCTGTATATTTATCACATGGCTCACTTTCCTTATTATTCTTTGGTTGTTTCAGAAATTTGTTCATTCCACTTTCTTTCGCATTATTTCCAGAATTGGAATGCCCTGTTCACTGTCTCTGCCCCTCCCCATCCCCTCTTCCAGTCCACTAATTGTTATTTCTTTTTTCATTAAAATTCCTGCTGCTTCCCTAACTTTGTCAGAGAAAAACAAGCTGCAACTCCTTAGACTTTTCTGCCCAGTCTGGAAAATGAACTGCTAATGGTTGCTCTTTATGTTCTCTTACCTACTATTAGGGTGGCATAAATAAGTTACTCTTTGTTCCTGTATTGATTACATTTTTTTTTCAGTTGCAAAAATATTCTTTGATCCCTAAAGCACATCCTGCTTAGTAATGTCATGCTCATTATTAAAATCAGTAAGAAAATATAATACTAGTTCTCAAATACCTTTTCATTCTTTTGGTTAAATTTTATATATGAACTCTAGATGATTATGCAAATCTTTAATGGAAGTCCAGTGAAAACTAGAAACATCTGTCATTGTTAGAAATTTGGCTTAAATTTGTAACCTAATATTGGAGGGGAAAAGAAAATAATGTGATTCTCTTTTTTAATACTTGCCCTGTTAAATGAGTTGTCAAATAAATCCCTTCTAATAAGTAAGATAACTAGACAATTATGAAATTGTATGAGGATTTTTTTACTAGTTCATAGAATAAATATCCTTATATAAGTCTGTATATAAGCGGTGGTTTTTAACTCATAAAATAATTTGGCTAGAACTTCAGGTTTCCATGAAGTAACATGTTCAGTTTGTTATCAAAAAGAGCATATCATCTTTATAAAAACAATACTTTTAATTCTTTTATTTTTGCAGATAGTCAGTGCCAAGCATACTGTTTCCTAGAAGCATCAGCTACTTCTATGTTAGAAAAACTTGCATGCCTCTGTATTCTCCCTGCTGCTAATTGGAAATTTGCCACTGTTACTTTTGACCAAACAAGATTCTTCTTAAAGGAACAAGAAAAATTAATCAATGATGCTATTAACCCAGGTGAATATAATAATGCATATTAGCTATCATTATTAAGCATATTCTGATACATATTCTAAAATTCTAATATGTTTTTGCTTATTTAGGTACAAATGATGAAAGAGAAATGACATTCAAGCATGCTGGTCTTCTACACCTTCTGGTAACGATTAGAGATGTCCTTTTAACATGCAACTTAGACACAGCATTGGGTTAGTTGAGAAAATTTTCTTTTTAAAGTATTTCTTTTAAAAGAACTTACTTTTCAGAAAGAAACATCTCTTAAGAAATTAAATATCCTTCTTTTACTTTTATTACACTAAGCATATAGACATTTTGACATAATTATAATGAAATATACACACATGTATATGTATGTATGTGAAAAAAGTGTGTGTGTGTGTTTTGTTTTGGGCAGTATTTCAGATCAAACCGAGGGCCTCTTGAATACTAGGCAAGAGCTCTAACACTGAGCCACACCTCCAGCCCAGAACATAAACTTTTTAATTCTGATTATGTTCATTAAAGGAAATTGTAACAAGTAGTATCACTCAGACATTTTCTCTTATGGGTCACCCAGATATAAATATTATTTCTCTATTCCAAAGTTTTGTTGAGTATTGAGCTGCAAGGAATCATAATTGGAGTCTTTCTACACCATTAGCTCAGTTTGTCTAGCTTCTGATTGATAGTCACTGATAGTCTACCTATTCATAGAACTGACACTTTTATGGAAGCTGAGAAGTATAATGAAGATAGATGAAGGATAGAAGGGCATATGATGCTACACCGTATAATTATTCCAATTACTGTAAACTAAGGCTGTAGCCTCTGAGTCTTACTTGTCTAGAGATTGAGATACTGGACAACTTGGTCCATTATCAACACTCAAGGGGTTTAAATGAAGAAAGGAAAGCCACCATTTGGGGTTCTCTAAAAGTAGCTATAATTTAGTTATAATTCTTGACAAGATATATAATATGCACAAGTACAGCATGCTCAATACTTATCATAACCTTTAATTGGAGAAATGATATTTATAATAATATTGCCTGAAGGATATTCATCTTTGAGTACTCTGTAGTTTACCCTAAGATTAATGAGATCATTGTGAGCTATCTACTTGGGTGAAATTCTTTTTGCCTCTCAAAGAAATGCATTCACTAAATCACATTTTAGTATTACCATTGGCTCTTTAAAGACTACTGTACAATCAAGATTCTTGGGCTGGGGATTTAGCTCAGTGGTTCCGCTGCCTGCCTTGCAAGCACAAGGTTCTGAGTTTGATCCCAGATATAAAAAAAAAAAAAAGAAAAGATCAAGATTCTTACTAGAAAATTAGTTTCTTTTCTTTCTTTCTTTCTTTTTTTTTTTTTTTGGTACCAGGGATCGAACTTGGGACCTTGCACTTGCAAGGCAGGCACCGGAACCACTAAGCTAAATCCCCAGTGAAAATTAATTTCTTAAGCTGTAGGTACAAAGATATCATGAATAATCTAGCTGCTTTGGACATATTTAGTAAAAGGCTTTCTCCCTTCTCTAAACTTCTCCAAAGCAAATATCAAGTTAGGTTGTCCTTTTTCCTTTCTCTCTATATAGTGGGTATATTAATCAGGTTCCCCTTACTACAATGAAATACCTAAGGCAACTGAATTTATAAAAGGAAAGGTTATTTAGCTCATAGTTTGGAGGCTCAGAGGCATGGTGCCCGCATCAGCTCTGTTCTGGTGAGGACAGCAAATGGTGACACATTGTGGCAGGAGTGCATGTGGGAACAAAATGGTCACTTATGGCAACAGAACCTGGACTGGATTGGCCAAACTCATGCTTTTACACCAGTCTTCTGAAAACTACTTTCCAAGGACATGCATTCAGTAACTACCCAAAGGCTCCTTACCACCTCCAAATAGCACCATCCTGGGGACCAAGTCTTTATATATGGACCTTTAGAAGACTCTCAACAGAGCAGTGGCATAGGAAAAAACTCTGTGGGGCCTAGGCTGGTCCCAAATTTGTGTTCCTATAGCCACAGCCTCCCTAGTAGTTAGGATTATAGGTATGTGCCAAGCAACTGGCTCTGAATCTGCATTAATAGGTTCTCAGGGTGATTTGTATGCATATTTGAGTTGAGAACATTTCATTAGGTGATTTTCAAAGTTTCTTCCAGTTTTGACAGTCTTTACTTGTAAAATATTATATTTGGAGGCCATACCTTTCTGTCCCTACCATCTTTTACACAGCTTGGAACTCAAAATATTTTTAGTGAGCAACTATATCTGGATTTGGAAGATACAGGTTCAAGTCCTTGTTTAGGACAGTAATATTGATTATGCCCAAAGCAGGCTGTAAAGAGTTAACCCCACAATTGGCTTGTTTTAAAAAATAAGTCTAGCCAAAGCCTATGTGCCAAGGTCAAAGTAACTCACACCCAAATTTCGTTCCCACAACTAAAACCCACTAACTAAAAAAACAATATTCTAATTACAACCATGTATTTTATCTATTTTGTTCCTAATTTAAAAATGCTTTGTTTTGTCCTTAATGAGCCTTATTTACATTAATTTCCATAAAAACTACACATAGCTTACCTTTACCCCAATTAATTACCAATAAAAGTCAATACCTAAAACTGGCCAGGGCTTTCATCAGTTACGCCGGCATTAGTCATCCTAACAGCCCACTTTCTCTCCTAGTTCTGTCTCTTAATATATTTTTTCTCAAGCCTGCATCATATACTAAATGAAATACTAAAACCTAACTACAGGGGTCCCCAATCATTTACCAGCAGTGATTCCTTAGGAAAATTGATTCTTTGATCCTTCAATTTTTTTTCTGTACTGAGGATTGAATCCAAAAACACTCTGCCACTGGGTACATCTTCACATTTTCAGTTCTTTTTAAAGGTTTTTTTGACAGGATCTCCCTAAATTGCCAAGGACAGTCTCAAACTTGAAATCTCAGTCTACCAAGTAGTTGGGGTTACAGGAGTGCACCCCTCTAACTGGCTTAAAAATATTATCTTTAGCTCAGCCGGTCCCAGCACCCAGAAAGAAGCTCCCCAACTGCCATCCCAAGCTCCTAGGGCAGAGAAGGTGAGCCACGTGGGCACCAGAAGCACCCCCCACAATGTGGAAATGAGGAAACACATAAACAAGCCTCAAAAACAGAGTTCCAGATCACCTACAGCAACCCCGAAGGGAAACGAGATGGAACACTCTGATACTCAACTACCTGGACTCTGTGAACTGGCAACAAAAGAGGATCTGGGAAAAACGAAATCAGAAATAATTACTCAGATAACAGCAAAGATTGTGCTCATGGTCCAAGACTTGATTAATAAATCTAGAGAGGACACAGATTAAAAAAATAGAGGATCTGAGGAACATGATGGAATCCCAACATAGAAAACAAATGTAATCCATAAAACAGATACAAACAGATTTCCAAGAGATTAAAAACTCCATCGAAAGTCTGCTCAGCAGAATGGACCAATGTGAGGATAGAATTTCCCATATAGAAGATAAGATTGCAATTAGTGAGGAGAAAAAGAAAAATTGCTTTAAAATTGTAAGAGAACACGAGAAATCAATCCAGCAGCTGCTAGACAATGTAAAGAAGAATAACATAAGACTGATTGGAGTCAATGAAGAAAGAGGAGAGAGTGCAGATGACATAAAAAAACTGTTCACAGAAGTGATGGCAGAAAACTTCCCAAGCAGGGGAAAAGAACTTGACATACAGATAAGTGAGGCATATAGAACTCCAGCTAGCCTTAATCAAAAAACATCTACACATAGGCATATGATAGTTAGGATTCCAGAAATCCAACAAAAGAATAAAATTCTACAAGCAGTGAGAGAAAAGAAACAAATCACATACAAAGGAAAGCCCATCAGAATCACAGCAGACTTCTCAATGCAAACCCTCAAGGCAAGAAGAGCTTGGAGTGATGTATTTCAAACCCTAAAGGAAAACAGCCTCCAACCCAGATTGATGTACCCTGCAAAACTATCTTTCAAAATTGATGGAGAAATAAGATACTTTGATGATAAAGAGCACCTCAGGAACTTCATGAATACCAAACTGGCACTCGAAAAAATTTTAGACAATACCCTAGGAAAAGGCAATGAAGATCACACCCCCAGGAAACCCAGCAGAATGAATCCATTGAGCATGACAAATTAAACGCAAAAGGGGAGAATCCAACAAAAAGAAAAAGTCATGACAAGGCTTTTAAAACTTTGAACTTCATCTCCCTAATGAGTGTATAATTCAATCTTATTATTGTACTGATTAGTATTTTTCTGATTCTAGAGTTGCACACTGTTCCCTGTGCTATACTGGCTATTTATCATCTTCTTATGTCTACATTTTAATTGGGTTGTCTATTAAAGAGCTCTAAGAATTCTTTATATATTCTGCTCATAGGTTATATGCATTGTAAATATGGTCTGTTTAAGGACTCCTTTCATTTTAATGATGTCGTTTAAAGTTCTAAATTTTGATGGAATCTCATTTATCAATTTTTTTTATACATCATGTTTTTTGTATCCTAGGTAGTTCTTGCCTACCCTGAATTCATAAACATTTTCCCTTATAATTTCTTCTTAAAGTTTTATACTTTTAGACTTTCTTATTTAGGTTCATAGATCCCTTCAAGTTATTTTCATGTGTGGAAAAAGAGAGTTGAGGTTAATTTTTTATATATGGATACCAGGTGTTCTAGTGCCGTTTGCTGAAAACACTATCTCTTCCTCTGCTCTTGAATTGAGTTTATATTCTATAAAATACTAATGTTCAATAATCTTTCAAAACTCAGTGGACCATATATGTGTGGTTCTATTTCTAGATTCTCTGTTTTATTCCAATGATCTATATGTCTTTCCTTACACCAACACTGCCTTGATTACTGTAGCTTTAGAAGAAGTCTTAAAATTAGGTACTAAACGTCTTCCAACACTTTTTTTAAACTTTTCTAGGTCCTTTGTACTCCTACATAACTTTTAAATTTCAATATTCAATTCTTCATTTACAGCAAGTATACACAGACCTGAATTTTTATATATACCTTGTGTTTTCTAATCCTGCTAAATTCAAGTACAAGTTCTAGGGGCTCCTAGAGATTTCTTAGTATTTTCTCTGTAGATGATCATTTCATCTACATATAAAGATTTTGCTTCTGCCATGCCAATCCTATCCTAGTTGTGTCATTTTATTGCCAGACTATTTTGGTGAAGACTAGGTTTCAAAGTTTAATGGACAGATAAAAAGTAAGCATATCTGCCCTTGTTCCCCACCTTAAGGAGAAAGCATTGTATCTTCTCCATTCATACAAGGCGTTCTCACTGGAAGTATGGAGTACATGTCTTTAATCTTTTGAGAAGGTCCTGTTCTACTTCTAGTCTCCTGGTAGCTTTTACCATAAACAGCTGTGGAATTTAGCCCAATACTTTTTCTCCAACTAGTGACAGGATCATATGGCTTTTTCTTTCCTCTGTTAAAATGATGACTTTTGGGGGTGGATCTTCCAATGCTGAACCAACACTGCCATCCCTGTAACAAAACCACTTTCTATATGCTGCCAGATCTGACTTCTAATAGTTTGTTTTGTTAAACAAATTTCTATTTATGTTCATACTTTTTTCTTCTAGTATCTTTATCCAGTTTTAGGATTAGCACAATGTTGAGTTCCTAAAACGAGGGGAGAAGTGCTCCTTCTTTTTTCTGCTTTAATTGTTTGATATAATTTATCAGTTAAAATGTTTATGAGCCTGCTGTTGTTATATAGGTAGGTTTTCAAGCTAGGAATATACTTTCTTTAATAGGTGCTATTCAAATTTTATATTTCCTCCAGAGTTAGTTTCATTAATTTGTCTTCCAAGGTACTTCTTAGAAGTTGTCAAATTTATTTCAAAAAAGATTTTTGTAATATGCTTTCTATATCCTTTTAAATTCTGTAAAATCTGTGCTAATGTCTCCCAGATCTTAATATTGTAATCTAAAAATGTGTAACTGATATTGTGTAACACAAAGAAAAGGTCTAAAAGAGCAGGGTAATTGGGAGGGGTAGGGGAAGGGAAAAAAGGGAAAGGAAAAATGTGAGAAGAGGAAAAAAATGGAAACAAGGTCTTTGCAAATAGGGAAGGGTGGAGGGGGTGAAGGGAGGGCAAGGGAAGGGGAAAAAAAAATAAGAACCAAGATACTCATGTAAAGGTACAAGATCCCAATGATGAATGTAACTATATTATACTGAAAATGTACCAATAAACTTAATGGGGGAAAAATAAAAAAAGAAATAAAAAAAATAAAATCAGGAACATATAAAAAATATTATCTTTAAGATGGAAATAATCCCATTCCTGACTCCCAACAGCTGATGTAGAAGATGTAGATGTAGGCGATGTAGATGATGTAGAAGATAAAGCATGTTTATGAAAGCTCTTGCCATGATTCCAAGTTGAAAAAACATTACAGACATGAAGTAGACCCTGATAGGGGTTACTTGGTCCAACTTACAGGTGGTTCAGATAATCCACTGACTCAATAGGAAGCTTATTAAAACACAACACTAAACAACAACAAACACCTAAAAATCACATTTCCATTCAAAGTAACTAGGAATAACAATGTTTTAGGAAAATCTGAATCATTCCTATAGAGCCCTCTGGTGGGACTTAGAAGCCAACTCACATCTACCATCTTTGCCACATTTGCTGTTGACTTAGCAGAGAGATTGATTCATTAATATATAGTCAGCCTTCTGTATCCACAGGTTCCACATCTGTGTATTGAAATATTTAGAAAAATTTTGTCTAAACTGAACATGTATAATTTTTTCTTGTTATTATTTCCTAAATAATATAGCAATTGTTTATACAGGTTTATATTATATTAGGTATTATAAGTAATCTAGAGATGGCTTAAAGTATATGGGAAATTGATGTAGGTTATATGCAAATACCATACCATTTTATGTAAAGAACTTGAATATCTGCAGATTTTGGTATCTGCTAGGATCTTGGAACCAATCCCTTGTGGATACTGAGGGACAATTTTGTATTCTTTATCTAGACTAGGAACTTGTGTGTGTGTGTGTGTGTGTGTGTGTGTGTGTGTGTGTGTGTGTGTGTGGTACTAGGGACTGAACCCAGGGACTTCACATTTTTCTGTACTCCAGCCCATTTTATTTTTTAATTTTGAGATAGGGTCTCACTAAGTTGTTAAGTTGCCCAGCCTTGGCTCAGTCTTGCAATTCTTCTGCCTCAGTCTCCCAAAGTTGGGATTACAGTCATGTACCACTATAGCTGGCTAAAATATGAAGTTTTTATGGAACTTCTCTTTGTCCTGAACCCTAGCATTCATTCATTCAACCACTACCAAGCAACCATGGTGCCATTTGCTGTATTTGGCTCCCAGGGATACAGTGGAGGAGTCAAATGAAGTCTCTGTCCTCATAGCCTTTATAGTCAAGTAGTGGTAACACACAAGTAAACAACCAATAGTAGTGATACATACTGTGAATGAGGAAGTACAGAGGCTTACAAAAGCCATTTTCTCTGGCCAAAATGCAGTATATTTCAAAATGCATATATTTTGAAAAAATAACATGGCACCCAGAGGGATGGATAGTACAAAATGAGACATGAAGTATAAAGAAGATCCTGTGGTGAAGGGCTTACTTTAGTAATAAATTTGGATTTTATTGGATTTTAAAAGGCCAGTGGGAATTAGTGAACAGTTTTTAAGCAGAAGAATGATGTGATTAGATTTTTGTTTTTAGTGATCATGCTGGTGGAAGTTGATAGAGCTGATTAGAGGAAGCAGGACTGGAGGCCAGGCAGGAAGCTGCTGCAGTTCAGGAAGAAGTCAGCGCTAGGTCAGAGTGGGTACATAGGGAGTTTTAAGTTTATTGATAAAATTCTGTTTGTGGCTGGATGTGGTAGGGACAAGAGTTTCATTCTTTATACTTTAAATTTATACTGCACAAATTCATAAGTATGTGTAAAATAGTTCATTTAAAAATACTAAATGCTTTGGATATGTACTGATGTCTTGTAAATTTTAAATTTTGGAATAAAAGGATACCCAGGAACTTCCTAAGGGTGGCCTCTGAGGAGGTAAGGTATATTGTAAAGATAGCCATGGTCCTCATTCCTCTCCATGTCCACAGGTTTTGCTCCATAACTTTGGATCTCCCTGAACTGAGAGGGGTAGCCTGTGATCATATGGAGTGCTTGTGGGGAGGTAAAGAAAATGAACTCTCATCCACTGCCAGTAGGAATTTTAAATGGTAGAACTTCGTAAAATAGTTTGGCAGCTTCTTAAAAGTGAAATATACCTACCATATGACCCAGCTATTCAACTCTGGTATTTACTCAAGAGAAAAAAAAAAAGTATGCATCTGTGTAAGAACTGCATGTGACAGTACACAGTAATATCCCAAACTTTTGGAACCAACCCAAATATCAATCAATAGATTAATTTATAAACAAATTGGAGAATACACATTCAATGAAATAATACTCAGTAATAAAAGAATTATTGAGACACAAACCAACATAGCTGAATCTCGATGCTGCAAAAGAAGCCAGACAAAAGAGTACATACTATATGATTCCATTTATTTAAACTCAGAAAATGCAAACTAATCTACAGAGATTAGTTGCCTGAGGATATGCGGAAAGATTGGAGAGTGGGTGTGCAGGAAGGGAGGTATTACAAAGGGGCACAGGATAATTTGCGGGGTGATGGATATATTCGCTATCTGGGTTATGGTAATGATTTCATGATCCTGTACATGTGTAAACATTTATGAAATTATGTGTGGTACTGAAATTTATGGTAAATGGATTATTCCTCAATAAGGCTGTTAAACAATGAAAAAAAGAAAGTGGCAGCAATGACAGGATAAGTGCTTTTGAAATGAGGGAGATTTTTGAGAGGAGTTAATGACAATGTGTCTTTTACTGTCATAAGTTTTTAGAATTTAAATGCACATATTTTTCTATCATGTCTAGTCTTCTACTGTGAAAGAATTTGTATGCTAATACAGTTATCATGTACATAAATAACCACAAATGAAATACAGAGTTGTATAGAAAAAATGCTAAGAAAATTCTAGTGAATCAGCATTTCAAGAGGACTTGCCTGTTGGGTGTGGTGCCACATGCCTATAATGCCAGCACTAGGAAGGCTGAGGCAGGAGGATTGCATGAGTTTGAGGCCGGCCTGGGCTACATACTGAGTTCAAGACCAGCCTGAACTACATAATGCGGCCCTGTCTCAAAACACGGAAAAAAAAAAGACTTGCATGTATGTGTAGACCCTGGGATTTAGCAAGAGTGGAATAATATTAAATAAGTTAGAAGGCAAGGAAGGTTAGAATATATTCAGGGAATAGGTAGAATATATCCAGTATATTAGTGTTATATAGTTTAAAAAGAGACGTGGTTCATATTTTTCACTTTCACTCAATTTTAAATAAATATTTGAAGAGGTAGATATATTTAAACTGTTTTAAACATTGCAGAAAATGTCAGATGGTACTGCAAAAGTATGTATAATTTTTGTGTGTCAGTTTAAAATTTTTCAGAAAAAGTTTTAATCAAAATCAGAATTGGATTAGATTAAATTTTAACTTACTGTTATGAATCATTTCCCTCAGCTTTTTTGTCATGGAATGTCTCAAAAGATTTATGCAATTTTTTTCTAATTTTGCTCTAACAGGATATTTGTCAAATGCAAAAGATGTCTACAAAAGCATTTTAGGCTCTTATTTGAATGACATTTGGAGACAGCTGAAGATTGTACAGTTTATTAAGGGAAAAAAGCCTGAATCCAACCATAAAATACAAGGATTACAACATCAGATACTAAGTTGGATGCAAAGTCAACAGCAAATTAAGGTTAAATACTGGAGTAAAGCAAATAAAAATAGTCAGTTTAAATAAGAATTGGATGTAACATAAACTTTTGTACTTAATTATGAAATTATAAAATAATCTGCTATTTGGCCCCTTGACAGTTTTCTCCTTCAGTAACAAATCAGACTGAGAAAATATGGTTTGCATTATTGTCCACATATCTTCAACTTTTAAATACTTTAGCTTTTATTATAAACAGTTGCCTATGGGTGGGTTCTCCAGTTGCCAAAGCTTTTATCTGGTACTTATTTAAGCCCTTGAATATTTATACAACAATAGAACTATAACAATTTATTTTTAGAGATTAAGCCAGAATCTCATCTGACGTGATTGTACAAAAAAAAGCACTTAGTTTATGCCTTGACTTACACTGTAAATTATTGGCTCACTCTACATCAAGCATATGAAGATTGCATTAATAATGATTTAAGACAAAATGCTTTTTAAAATCTTATCAAGCAGAAGAACATTTCAAATGTCTTATACTAAATCTGGATACAAATTTATAGGGACTTTTTCTTCTTTGTCCCATCTATGTCTTTATAGTTTCTTGAGTAACATTCTTAAATCATTAAAATAAATTAAATCAATAAGTGAGAAAGTTAAAATAGAAACATTTGCTGCATGCCAACTTTCCCCACATGATACTGCTTCCCCTGTGCTGTCACAGAGAAACTGATCATCTTATGTACACCTCATGGGAATGAGGTGGTCATTTCTTGATTTCCATAATCATGTATGTGGAAATACTTGAGGATTGCTAAGAATACCCTACTTCAAAATATTTTTCTCATTGATATTTCATGTTACTACAATTTATTTGTGTTTAAGCATTGACATCTTTTGCAAAACACTTACTTTGTAATCTCATTGTCATTAGTTTCCTGTGACCAATGATGTTTGCTATTTTGTCACTGTAACAAAATTGAAAAACAATAATCATTCAGAGATATATATGAAATTCTTATTTTTGACTAGGTGCTGGTTATACTAAGAATGGACTCAGATGACGAAAAACATTTACTCATTAAAACTCTTAACAAAATAGAAGGTAGGGACTTCTAAATTATGCTTCATTAGATAACAAATGCTTGAACATATAAAAATATTGATTTAACCAGGTTTTAAAATTCAAGTACTATAATTAGCATATCATAAAATTTACTGATTTTATAACTCAGTGGGCTCTAGCCAGTTTTTAAATCAATATAGATTATGTCTGCAATATAAGTATACTATAATGTTATTAATAATTTACATCTTTTATTGATTATCTACTAGTTACTAAATACTGGCTACTTACAACTCTATAAATAGGGCTTTTTAAAAATAAATTTTATTTTCTAATTTTTGAAGTTAATGACAGAAGTCTCATTGAGAGCTTAAGAGTTAAATATAGTAGTTAGTATCTACTGCCAACTGCATAAGTTTGTCAACTCCGAGAGTGGGGAATGGCCAACTGCTGACTTCAAGGAGTAGGGAAAAATACCAGGAGTTTGTAGATTTTCTTAAATCACCTACCCCATGCTCTATCAATGATTCATTGCAAGAGTCCTGAGGGAAAACTCCACAGAGAAGGGCAAAAGGCATAAGCTCATGGATGGCCCTGTAACACCATGGGAAAGCAGAAAGTGAGAGCAAAACTTCAGAAACACTCTTGGCTACTGTGCCGCACTTCCCACAGCCTGATCATCTTAATGTTTATACTAACAGATTTAATTAAGTGGAATACTTCGCACATGGTGTTGTGGGATAATGTGGGGCAACATCAGCGAATATATACTTATTTTTGCACAAGGGCTACTTCTATAAATAGGTTTTGACTCAGCTTTACAAATAAAGGTAAAACTGGTACCATGTCAAATCTCACAGGCAGTAAATGAGGAAATCATTTAACTTTAACCTAGTTCTCACTGGTTTCAGTGTCATTTTAACTCTTTACCCACTATTGTCCCCTCTGTCAACCCTTTCTTTGTGCTGTGGAACCCATTGCTTACCATTTAGACTCTTCTTCATCTTCCTTGTCTTTAACCAAAACCCAATTTTCCCCACATGGTACTGCTTCCCCTGTGCTGTCACAGGGAAGCTGATCATCTTCTCTATATACACCTCGTGGGAATGAAGTGGTCATTTCTTGCTTTCCATAATCATTTTCAAAATATGATTCCTCCATCCTTCAGGGCTGAGACATATTGCCATATGGCTTTCTATCACTCCAAATTACCACCATCTACTAACCATGTAATCATTCCTCATTACCTGTAGATAGTTGTACACTTGGCTCTTGGAATTCTCCATACTCTAGACTCCTAATCCTGCCATTTATCCGAGGTGTTTTTTGTTTGTTTGTTTTGTGGTTCTGGGATCAAACCCAGGATCGCACGCATGCCGGGCAAGTGCTCTACCACTAAGCTATATCCCTAGTACTATCCTGGGTGTTTTAATATTTATGTGAATGATTTATCCAACGACCTGGCTTTATAGTTTCATTGACCTCCATAACAAAAATTATATTCATCTTTAATTAATTTCTTGGCTATATCATGGACCTTGTGACCTTTAAATTCCAATACATTACTTTTTGTCTACACCTACTTTTATCCCTTCCATAGTCTGTATCTTAGGGAAATAACAGCTGTAAAATCTCTTTTTGTTTCATTTTCTTTTCTTTCCACATGCTGTATTTTGATCCACCACTTTAATCTGTCTTGGCTTTCTATTTTACTTTCCATTTAAATCTTAATTCTGAATAAATCAATACACTGAAATTCTCTATTCCTGCACCTGAGCTGCTCAGCACTGTTGGAAAAAAGTCACACAGCCATTTCGTTGGTGCCACTACAACCCCATCTACTCTGAATTTACCTAAGCTTTAAATACCTCTTAACAATCTTTCTATATACACTATTCTTAGTTCACATTCTCATTTTGCTAATGGCTACATCACAAACCCATACCATGCCACCCATCCTCTCATTTTTAGAAGGGACCTAGGGCTTTTAAGTTCCATTAGGTAAGAATCTTCCTCAGTTTCCTTCCCTACTGTATTCAAATTTACCTTCATATCTTTCTGGTCTTTTATCCTTTTCTCTTTTCTCTGTTGACATGAGCCTCTTCCCACTGAAGACCTGTACTTTAGATATGATCTGTTCCCATAGATCTTTAGTACTTTACTCCATCGGTCGTTTCCTAGTCCAACCTTACTCTCAAAAGGCTCTTTTTCTTATTATTTAAGGCCTCTAGTATTAAAAATGAAATGTCACCCTCAATTTAAGTCACTTTTTGGTTACTGTTTCTCTTTCTTTTATAAACTATATCTCTTGTCATCTTTATTTCCTAAAATATTTCTTTAACTCTACCAAAATATTTATTATGCTGTTTAATATCTCCATGCTTTTATACTTCCTGTTTCTGCTATGAGAATGTTCTCCTTCTTTAGGGAATTAAGCCCTATACATCCCCTAAAAATTAGCTAGGGATGCTGAGGATTTAGCTCAGGTAGCAGGCTTGCCTACTGTGTACTAGGCCCTGGCTTCAATCCCCAGCACTGCAAGAAAAAAATAGTTAAAAGTTGTGTTCAGGAAATACTGATTTAAATGCTCTTCCTCTGTACTCTTAGGGCATTATGTGCATACTTTTTTTCTTTTTTTGAGACAGAATCTCACTATGTAGTTCAGACTGGCCTTGAACTCACTATGTAGCCCAAGCTGGCCTTGAACTCAATCCTTCTACCTCAGCCTCACAAGTGCTGGGATTACAGGCATGTGCCACCATCCCTGGATCATGTGCATACTTTTAAGTCGCCCCTTACCAGCTTGGGCTGATTCTCTTTGCTGCTTACCTCTCTATAATACCAGCTTCTAGGGGATATGGATTTTCACCAAATTTGTGGTCCCAAGACTCAGGAAATGCATACAGTGTTCACTGAATGTGCCAATGACTATCTCTCTGTGTATACTGACACTAGTGGAAAAGATTAAATTCACATACAAATATAGCAACAAATATCTGCACATCAGATCAGCTCATATGTTAACTAACATTTTAAATTACAGTAATGTGAGAATGGAAGATTCTTTTGGTAGAGCCTTATAAAGAGCTATTTCTTAATGAATCATATGTCCATGTTCCAAATTTAAAACTTGGGTCTTGGGGCTGGGGATTTAGCTCAGTGGTTTCACCACCTGCCTTGCAAGCACAAGGTCCCGAGTTCCATCCCTGGTACAAAAAAAAAAATTTGATCTTATTCATTATTTCATTTAGTTTTCCAACCCTGGAAAGACGAGTTCTTGTTCACCATATTCATAAGATTCTTAGTACCAGAACATTAGAGCAATACTTAACAACTGGGGAGCTGAAAATGGCACAGTTGTCTGGAATATTTGCAGATTATTACTCTGTGTCTCTTCTTAACTAGGCTTCCAGCTAAAAACTCCCTCTTTTTTTGGAATTTGGAAATATGTCATCATTCTTGCTATCTTAATTTCAACAATGTCTACTGACACAAAAATCTTGAATCTATAAACTGGAAAATGTTTGTATTCTCTTTAGACTGACAAATACCTTCAGTTTCTAGGAGCTAGGGCTTTTTTTCTGTCTAGTGTTAGAAAAATGTGGTTGGATTTTTCATATATTTTCAAAATCTAGTTATCTACTCATTAAGTAATCTGTTTCAGGATCATAGCAGATTAAAGTTTAAAATACGAATCATTTTATGAAGCATGAAATGGAAATTTCTACCTCTACCAATCTATTGTTATGTCAAGTACCAAATCTATCATCACATCAAGTAAAGTTACATATAATTATTAATCATTACTCTTTCATTAATACATGACACTTTTGTGACTTTTATGACTGAAAACATATACTAATGGAGTATGAAATTAATTTGGACTACATTTAGCTATTCTTGAATCAGCTATGTCTATCAAAATTAAGCTGAATGAGGGTATAGAAATTTTTGAAATTTATATTTGTTTAAACATTACTAAACTAAGAACTTTAAACTATAATTAAGAAGCAGAAATGACTCTAAGAAATTGATGGTGCCCAATAAGTTTTCTGCATTTTATATAGCCAGCAGAAAGGAGGACGGGGTAAACATTTATATTACATTAAAAGACAATACAGCCTCTTGTTATTTTGTTAAATTTTTGGCTAGAGAAAAATATAAAAGATCAAAATAAGATTAACTACACAGTTAACGAATGTTTAATTTGGTTACTTTAAAATTAAATTTTTTATCCTTTATTATTTCACATGGGAAATTTAGATCTTTTTTTGCCAATGGTTTGGACTTTCTGATATTCTAGACTTAGAAAATGATCCATCAAATTATATTTTAAGTACTTTTCTTTAGTTTGTTTTTGATGGAGTGAAATAGATGACACTAAAAATAATCTATGGACAAAACTCTGAAAAACACTCTTGTTGAAAAAAAAATTCTTTTTTCCAACAGGTTTAACATTGACTGTCTTTCATTCAAGTAAAAGAAAAGATTTTCTGGAATCTAAAGGTGTTTTAAATGGGTAAAAGCGTATTTCTTTATCTGTGAGGGACAAGCATATTAGTTCCATAGGAAAGGCAACATTTCTCCTAGAATTTAACATTAAAAGTTTAATAAAATCTGAAATTAATCCTCTTCCTGAAAAATACCTTACATAGAACACTTTAACTCAGATCATTGCCCTGTGTTTTATATATAACTAGTCTTCAGAAATTTATTTTATTTTAATATCCTCAAATTATTGTCATTATTATTGTTAGTACAGAAGTACTTGTTTAGACACACCTTCCTTTTTACCAGTTTGTTTAGCATTGACTTTTCATGTCTCCTTTCTTTCTTTTGGGTTCTCCTTCCTGATTTTTTTTTTTTTAACTCTAGGGATTGAATCAGAGCCTCTCACATGCTAGGTAAATGCTCTACCACTGAGGTACATCCCCAGCCCCCAAAATTCTTTGAGTGAGGGCCTGCTAATAATAACTCTAAAGCTGGCTTTTCAAATCTCTTTCCTTTGCCTTATTTCACATAGAAGTTCTTTATTTCTAATATTGGGATACAAATAATTAAAAGAGATATAAATTAAATGGAAACCCATAAAAACTGGACAGAAATACTTTTTAACTTCTAGATTGTACTGAACAGAAGGTGGCAACAGAGGATTTTTATTATACTAAGTGCTATATTATATAAAATTTGAAGATGGGAAAGTTAAACTTATATAAGCATCCATCTTTTTAATGTTTGTTAAATTACTTATGAAGCCCACTAAGGAAAAAAACATATTTCAGAGCTGTCAGAAATATTCTGTTTGTAAGATGAAATTGAAGGGGCTGGGGATTTAGCTCAGTGGTGCCATGCCTGCCTCACAACTACAAGGCCCTGAGTTTGATCCCTGGTACTGGGGAAAAAAGAGAGGCTGTAAGATGAGATTGATTTCTCATGATGATTTCTGTTATTGATAGTACTTAGATAATAAAATCAGAAGTCTATTTGAGGTATGATATAGTCTACAGTTTTGTATATCTTGGTATTTTAAAAGTATGATCATTGCAAAAAGGGATAAAAATAGATTACTACAACTAGAGAAGAAATCAACAGAAAAGTGCACTAGTGCCTTTCCAAGTTGAGTAAGGATAGAGAATAGTCAGAATAATAGTCATCTATTAGCATTCCAATTAAATAATGACACAGATGTAATTCTGTTTTGTTGGCTCTTTTGTCTTTAGTACAAGTTCTTGTGTAATTGTATATAATCAAAATATTGGAGCAGATTTTCCCTGGAATAATTTCTCATTTGTGGTGGAATACAATTATGTAGAACACTCTTGTTGGAGTAAGCACTGCGAAAAATTGAATATTCCTTATGTTGCCCTCAAAGTGATTCTTCCAGACACAGTTTTTAAAAGTAAGGATATAAAGCAAAGTCCTTTTTTTCTCCATTAGAATGAACTTTTTTTCCTTTCTATTTATGATCTATGGAAAGAAAATAAGCTATGGCAGAAAATATTTTATAGTTGTATTAATTCCCTTGTTTTTGATTATCCATATCTTTTTATATGTGAATTGATCTTGAATAGGCGTTCTTTTATAAATTACCTGGCTATTTATTCTTTTCCAATTGGTCTGTAAAATATTCTTCCTGTGAGTTGCACATAATTTAAAATTTTGATATAAATCAGTTATATTTACATAGCAAATGTCCAATATAAACAAGTAAATAAAGCAGGCTTCAGCATTTTAGGTACAGAGTGACATTATTTTTCCCCCTTTTTTTCTTTTTTTTTTTTTTTAAGTATATGTGAACATAGGCAGGCAAATGTATAGAAAATTTTATATTAAATATCTTTTAGTGTATAATAGTTTTAATAAGTAGTTTAGTAAGCTTTTAGTAGTAGTTAAATACTTTATTTTAGGTAGGAGAATAACATGGTTTCTTTATTTGTTTTGAGGTAGTGGGGATTGAATCTAGAATTTTACACATGCTAGGCAAGTGCTCTGCCATTGAGCTGTATCCTCAGCACTTTTTATTCTATTTTGAGACAAGGTCTTGCTAATTCACCCAGGCTGGCCTCAAACTCATAATCCTTCTACCTCAGCGTCCCAAGTAGCTAAGTTGACAGGTGTGTGCCATCATATCTATCTATTTTATTTTCTTGTTCAGTCCTTTTATTCTGACTTCTTAATTTTTTATAATGAATTTTTTTACAACTCCTTAAACATACACTTATTAATTTCATGTTTAGTAAAAAAGAAAGAGCCAAGGTATGAGAAAAAAGATAAATATTTGTCAGTGTTTTCTTTATTTAGGAAGCACCTTGCTGGATAGATTTGGTGGTTTTCTTTTGGAAATCCAGATTCCATATGTGTTTTTTGCATCTGAAGGACTTCTTAATACTCCAGAAATACTTCAACTGCTAGAATCTAAGTAAGTTGCTGATTTTGTAACTTTAGCAAATATGTGTGTATATATATTCTGATAGGCTACATACTGTGCTCTATATGTAACACTATTATCTCTCTGACCTAAGCCTGGAGTTATATCATATAAGAATAGTTTTCCAGAGATTTTCTATCAATTTATATTTTTATCCCCAAGCTATACTCTCTTAATTATTGAATATTATCTTTTTGGTAATATTTACCAATTTTATGGACAAAAATGAAACTTATTCTTTTTTTTCCCATTAAGTTTATTGGTACATTTTCGGTATAAAATACAGTTACATTCATCATTGGGATCTTGTACCTTTACATGAGTATCTTGGTTCTTATTTTTTTCCCCTTCCCTTGCCCTCCCTTCACCCCCTCCACCCTTCCCTATTTGCAAAGACCTTGTTTCCATTTTTTTTCCTCTTTTCATATTTTTTCCTTTCCCTTTTTTCCCTTCCCCTACCCCTCCCAATTCCCCTGCTCTTTTAGACCTTTTCTTCCTGTTACACAATATCAGTTATACATTTTTTAGATTACAATATTAAGATCTAGGAGACATTACCACAGATTTTACAGAATTTAAAAGGATATAGAAAGCATATTACAAAAATCTTTTTTGAAATAAATTTGACAACTTCTAAGAAGTACCTTGGAAGACAAATTAATGAAACTAACTCTGGAGGAAATATAAAATTTGAATAGCACCTATTAAAGAAAGTATATTCCTAGCTTGAAAACCTACCTATATAACAACAGCAGGCTCATAAACATTTTAACTGATAAATTATATCAAACAATTAAAGCAGAAAAAAGAAGGAACACTTCTCCCCTCATTTTAGGAGCTCAACATTGTGCTAATCCTAAAACTGGATAAAGATAGTAGAAGAAAAAAGTATGAACATAGATAGAAATTTGTTTAACAAAACAAACTATTGGAAGTCAGATCTGGCAGTATGTAGAAAGTGTTTTTGTTATAGGTGAAACTTATTCTTTACATTTATATTTTATTTGCATTTCTTGTTACCAGAAAATATAAAAATTTTGTTATTTTTATGTGAATTGTATATTCATGTCTTAGAGTCATTGATAACACTAAGAATGAGCATTCTTGTTTAGGAAGTTTTAAACAATACTGGAAATAATATTATAAAGTTCTAAATGAATTCTTGAATTTTTAGATCTTCAGTTCTAAGGTCATAATTTACTGCATTTTGCAGACACAATATCACACTAGTGGAGAGATGCTGCAGTCAATCATTGAAACTCTTTGGAAGTACGGAGCACTATGTAGTGCTGACAATTGATGAATGCACTACTGTAATTTTGCAGGTAAAAACTATGTAGAAAAAACATAAACTCAAATACATTAAAATACATATAACTATGTAACTTGTTATTATCTTTTCTATAGAGAGTTTATAACCTATTAGTGATTTCTTCTACATTTTGCAACAAATGCTAAAATTATCACTGGAAAATGACTATTACCAAAGTTTTTTGATGCTATATAATCTTTAACATACTTTAAGAAGACAAAGTAAATATAGAATCTTTAATACAAATTCTTAGCCTAATATTCCTTATGTTTTCTTGATTAGAGTACCAGTTGAAAAAATATTAATTTAGTATGTTAAGAGTGGGAAGGATAACCAGGTTTGATGGCACAGAGTATAAATTATTGGCAAATATGGAATGAAATATTTGCTCTGATGAGCAAAGCTTGTAATATAAGAACTATATGAGCTTGGCATAGTAGCACACACATGCAATCCCAATACCCTGGGAGGCTGAGGCAAGAGAATTACAAGTTCAAGCCCAGCCTGATTGATAGGAACTTAGTGAGATCCTGTCTCAAAATAAAAAAAAATTTTTTATAAAAGTGATGTGGATGTAATTCAGTGCAAAGGCCCTGAGTTCAATCCCCAGTATGGTGAAAAAAAATTAGATGATGGAAAAATACAATTCTGTTAGATAAAGAGATATTGTATTGTGTCTCACATATTTAAAGTTCTTAAACAATTATTTTTCCATTTAGCAAAAATTTTTAAACCCATTTATATATTGTTAGAAGGACATTTTCTAAATTATTCACTGTAGGGCTGGGGATGTAGCTCAGTGCCATCACACCTGCCTGGCAAGCACAAGGTCCTGAGTTCCATCCCCAGTACCAGAAAAAAGAAATGAATAAAAATAATAAATTATTCACTATGTCAGAAATTACTTCTGTTTAAAGAAAAGGGGATTCCAGGCTATTAGGTTGAGATTCCTAGGAAGTCCATTACCTGCTGCTTTCTCATCTCCCTTGAACAATCATGTAATGCAGATTATTCTGTGGGGTTTTAAACACATTTTCTATTCCCTTTGGAATAGTCAGTTCAGTCCACAAAGGACATTGCCAAAAACAGAGCCACTCTATAGGTTACTTTCTTCATATCTAGGACTTTGGGAAATCGACGGACCTTTTATGCTGAAGCTATCATTAGTTGTTTTATGTCTAGAGTGGCTTTTTTCCTACTACTTCCAGTGTGATTTTAATTTTTTCTTGAAAAGGGAGTCCATGCTTATGCCTGTTCTCAAGCTATCATTTACATATCACAGATTCTTGAAATATAACAATAATTTTCAACAACTGTTCAACCTAATGAATCTTTTTATTTTCTTTATTTTCTGATAGGACCTAGAAGAATTGAATTATGAGAAGGCATCGGACAATATAGTTATGAGATTGATGGCATTATCATTCCAGTACAACTATTGTTGGATAATATTATATACCAAAGAAACATTAAATTCAGGGTATGTAAATATTTCTTCATATTAAGCCATGCTCATATTTCTTGGTAGTCAGTCTTGCTCTTTGAATTGGTACGCAAATTTTGTTTTTTGTTTTTTGTTTTTTTGGTACCAGGGATTGAACTCGGGACCTTGAGCTTGTGTGGCAGGCGCCAGAACCACTGAGCTAAATCCCTGGCCCCTACTACGCAAATTTTTTTGCTTGCTCATCTAGTTTGCTTTAATTTAAGGATTCTCAAGACAGAGGCATGATCATAAAAAAAACAAATTGGAATTTTGGAGATAACACATATTCCGTTGGATATTCTGTGAAAAATCATTCTCTTCCCCCATCTCACTGTGAATTGCTTCTCTTAGTGTTTTATAACTTTGTAACTCTGAACTTGTCTGCTAGAAAACAAGAATTTCCTTCTAAATGCTCATTAAATGTATCACCATTTTCTTGATATATATTTTGTTATTATATAGCTCTTACTATACTTTCTTTGATTAATGTGCTTAACTAAAAATTATGAAAATTGTACATCAGGATAATGGTCTCAAGTTATCATTGTTTCTCCTTCCCCTACCTCTTAACATTATGAACCCATCACTTCCACTTTCTCCTTTTCTTCTACCTCTGTATTGATTTTTGTCCCTCAAAGGTCACTCAACTTTCTTATCAACTCCAAAATATTTTTATCTTTCACCACTCTGAAATATTTCAGTGTTGTCAGTGCTTTCTTTCTCAAAACTCTTCAGTTCCATGATACTTCAATATTTTTGATCTTCTACTCTCTTAACTAGTTTTTCTTGGTTTTTATCTTTTCTTCTTTTTTCTAGTCTCTAAATATATTTGTCATGAGTCCTCTTTTTTTCCCCTATTCTATCCATTGAAATTTTTTTCCTAGTCCTGGGGATTGAATCCAATGCCTCATTTTCTGCCACTCTGGTACATTTCCAGCCCTTTTTATTTTGTTTTGTTGAGACAAGTTCTCACTAAATTGCCTTGAATTTACTCTTCTTCTGACTCAGCCTCCCAGTAGGTGGGAGGCATGTGCCACTTTGCTAGGCTTTATTTTAAGTCTCACCCATTTCCATAGCTTTAGTCATTATCTCTGTGCATATAATAATTACATTTATTTCTGCAGCTTTGGTCTCTCTTTGGAACTCCTGACCTGAAGCTCTAATTTTCTATTACATATTTCCACCTTGATAATCCAGACTCTCAAACTTAACATGCTCAAATATGAATTCATTATATTCTCTATCCCCACCAAACCTGTATCTACTCTCATCTGCCCCTTTGTTATTTTTTTAATGTATAAAGAAAAGAGGTTTATTTACCTCACAGTGTTGGAGACTGAAAGTCCAAGCAGCATGTCACTGGCTCTGGTGAGGCCTGTGGTCTGTATCACACCATGGTGGATGCTCCAGTACTTTGGCAGCAGCTTGGACAGGCACCAGAGCTCACCTTGCCATAGCAGAATCCAGAGAAGTGGGAGGGGTCAGACTTGCTTTTTTTAAAAAAAAATAATAACCCTCTCTTGTGAACTTTTGTGATCTTTTCCAAGCACACCTCCAGTGACCAAAGGACTTCCCACTAGGCCCTACCCTTTAAAGATCCCACTGCCTCTTTACATTGCCACACTTGGGACCCAACTTCCAACACACAAACCCCTGGAGGGGTGTCTGTAGCAGTGTCTCCTCCACATTGTGCAGTCTAGCCATAGCATATGACTATAATTCTTAGAAACCAGGGCAGGGACAGAGAGTGAAGATTGAAATCAAGGATGCTTCTGGTGTTTCTCTCCATCTGATTGCAGACAGTTGATTTTCTTTTTTTTTTTTTTTTTTTTTTTGGTACCGGGGATCACTTGGGACCTTGCACTTGCACAGCAGGCGGCAAAACCCCTGAGCTAAATCCCTGGCCCAGACAATTGATTTTTGATGGCCTACAGAGACAAGGCAGTGGAGGGTATCCCAGGTAAAGGTTACCCTAGACATGCCTGGGCCATTCCTTCCCATTTTTTTTTTTGGTACCAGGAATCGAACTCAGGGCCTAATGCTTGCCAGGCAGGTGCTGCACTGCTGAGCTACATCCCCGGCCCCCATTCCTTGCCTTTTGAATTGGTTCCTGTCCATGTTTGTTGAGACAGTTGTATGCAAGGTCCTCCCAGACCCTGCTGGCACATGACAAATGGCCTGCCTGTTTACAAGGCAGGCAACAGCACCTTTTGGAGGAACCAGTGGGCAGAGAGGCTTTTAGTTCATTTTTTGGCATTGCTTTTCTCTTAGTCACCAAAACTAGAAACCATATCTTTCAGATTCAATGACTGGACTTTCTCTTCCATTTATCCCCTTCTTCCATTTATATTACCAATATCTTTGTTCAGATTCTCATTATTTTATGTGGGCTATTATGACAGACTTCCAACTGTCTTCCCATCTCCAGATGCCTCTCAGTATTCTTCTACATAATGTGTCTTATACTCAATTGATATTCCTGAAACCAGGCTCTCATTATTTTACTCTTATAAAGCTTTACTGACTCCATTACCAATTGAATACACTGATGAAATTGTGCTTATTTTTCAGAAACTATCCCCAAATACTACTTTTTCTGTGTAATGTTTTCTCAAAACCCTCTCTTGCACTCAAATATTCAGATATGACCTTTTCATCCTTTGAGCTGCTTAGCTGTTAATTTTTTTCCTCATATTTGGTATTTTTTAATATTATCTTTTTTGAGTACTTATTTTACAGCACATAAACACATTGTTTTCATATGACACAAGCTTGGTAAATATTCTTTGAGTGACTAAATGAATTTTTCCCACCAAATTACAAACAAGTCTTACTTATTTTTTATCCCTATATAACCATGTAACTCACATTAGAAGTTTTTAATATATCCTTAATTTAGTTATTAGGAAAGGTGTAAGTATCCTTTACCTGTGTGATTTTTTAATGGTTTTATTTGATTTCATTTTTGTTTATTACTCTACCAAACTCTTTGTAAGTAATTATTACCATTCAGTGATAAGTATAAGTTAGAATGTAAGACTCTAAACACCTTTTGTTGCTGTTGGTAATGAAATCCTAGGCGGGATTTCTAGGTTCTTATGCACAATGAAAAAAGAGTTGGAGATGGCACACAATAGTAAAGAAAAAGCAGCAAAGTTTAATGAAGTTTAATTAGGCAACGGTATGCTCAAAGTGAGCAGGCTCACACCAGTGGCAAGGAAGATGGTGCAAGCACTGAATGTGTTGACTTTAAGAATTTAAAATGTGCTGGGTCCGCGGCACCTCCCCTTGGGTCTTAACAGAGCGTGATTGACAGCATGATTGACAGGGTGCTGTCCTGTCAGCTGTGTCTACTGTGCATGTCCTTTCCCATAATTCACTCTGTTATAATTGGATGTATGAGAAGCAGTCCATATGCATGAACCATTAGTGAGCTCCCAGTGAAGAAAGGTTATTATGGGTCATGCTGGCAGGTCTGGCACATATGTGTCCTAGTTTAGGACTTTGGAATCTTCCAGGGAAGTCCCAGGAGTCCTTGTCTTTATCTCTGCCTCCAGATAGTAGGCCTTAGGACAAAGGTCATGGAGGTTGGCCCCCGGGGCATTGACCAGGTTCAGGTTAGTGGAGGGGAGTGGCCCTGTAGCCCCAGTTGTACTATCTACTGTGTATTTTTTTTTCTATTAACAGGTAACTTATAGCAAGTCATTTAACAGTGGTTTTTTTTTCCTACCAGAATTTTAAAGTTTTTAATAATTCAAGTCTAAAATCTTCATTTTGAAAATTAATAGGGAATAAGGTCTATAAAGCATTTTAAGATTGACTCTTATTTGTAAAGCATTTTAAACTTTATCCAGAACTTGGAAGAGGTCTAGTTAAATAACTGATTTGGAATTTTCTAAAGTTGTTTTGAAATTACTGTCTATCTATAGTCCTAGTGGTGCACTTGAAATATAGGGAAGAATAACAGAAATTTCAAACTTACTTTTACCCAGATTTTCATGAACAAGATATACAATATTTTGAGATAGCCTTATATTCAGGATGTAAAGACCTATAATTTAGTCACAATAATGTATTATTATAAAATGTATTATTTTCAGGCTTCTAATAATCTCAGTTCTATATTTTTAGATGATTGGAACATTTAGGAAGTCTCTTAAATGACCACATAAAAGAAATTGAACCTATAAAAGATGATTTGAATTGTCTTAGTAATTCATGCCATTAGTTCCTGTTTGAAGGTGAACATCAGGGGTTCTTGATTTCATCCTGAAGATTGGTGTTTTGCTAGGAAGACTCATCACATAGTTATTTATTACAGTGTAAGGTTGCAAGGTCTTATAATGCGAAATTAACAAAAGAAGGTCAGGGGCAATGTTCAGAGGAAACTAGGAGGACACTTCCAAGAGTTTTCTATTTCACACATGATGTACTTAAAGTTGTAACAATACTTACTGTCTTAGTTACTTTTCTTGTTGCTGAGACAAAATACCTGATACCCAAAATTAAAGGAGGAAAGGTTTATTTATTTTCTTTTCTCTTTCTTTCTTCTTTCCTTCTTTCCTTCCTTCTTTCCTTCCTTCTCTCTTTTTGGTTTTTTGAGACCGTGTAGTCACTATGTAGTCAAGACTGTCCTTGAACTCACTATGTAGCCCAGGCTGACCCTGAACTCATAGTGTTCTTTCTGTCTCACCTTCCAGAGTGCTGGGATTACAGGCATGTGACACCATACCTGGCAAGAAAGGTTTATTTTGGCTGACAGTTGGTAGAGATTTCAATTCATAATTGGCTGGCTCCCAGGCTGAGTGGTATGGCAGAGGGGCATTGTAGAAGAGAAATGTTAGGCAGAAGACAGAAAGGCAGAAAAGCAGCAAAGTAGCAAGGAAAGCCACAGCAGCAGCCTGCTTCTCCCTTTTATCTTTTTCAGGCTACCTGCCCCTTGAGTAGCCTGGGTAGGCCTTCTCCTTATCCACAACCAGAACTATGCCAAACCAGTCAGTGGACTAATTTAGTAATCACACACCCTTAATCCTGGCATCACACACCCTAGATCCAGCCACCTCTGAAAAGCCCCACCTATGGCCACATGAGGCTTTGGGGGTACATCGAGACATAAACCATAAGACTTACAAACTTTTTTTCTCATGTGGAGGCTCATTAGAGACACAGGGCTCAGGATTTTTATTAAGGACTGGTCATGTATGCATTCTCTGCTTAGCACATGTCAAGGTTCCATACTCTAAGAAAGAAAGGAGGTATTCATCAGAAACCACATTATTCAGTGGTTCCGCCACCTGCCTCGTAAGTGCAAGGTCCTGAGTTCGATCCCCAGTACCAAAAAAACAAAAACAAAAACAAACCTACATTATTTGTACAAACAGTTTAGGCAGAGTGAATCACTCTTATCAAGCTATTACTTTTATAGAAATAGCTTGGTTGAGAAAGAAGCCAACACAGAGGAAGGAAGAGCCAGGAAATAAAGATAACATTATCTTGATAACATTATTTGAGTCCCTGAATCCAAAAATACCTTCTCTTGAACCTCCTAGTAATATGAGCCAATAATTTCCTCACTATTGGTTAGGATACATAAAAGATATGACACAGGACAAAGGCAATAGAGATCTACCCACTAAACATTCACATCTGACCTGTTTAACAACCATAAAAGGAAGAAAAGCATGCTTTATCTAACATAACAGTTCAGGAAAAAGACCCAAGGGAGATTCTAGATATCCTGGTTCTAATCATGTGTTCATATCTGTTACTTTGACCAGGGGGATGGAGTATTCTAGTCGGTTAGACTTTGGTCATGTAATCATTCTGGGGCCAATAAGGAGTTGGGTTAAATTCTTCCCCTCAACCCACACCTTCCTACACACACATCCTTATCATTCCCTAGATTTAACAGTATTTGTTAATGGTAGAAATGTTTTTCTCAAAAGAATGCAGAGTAGACAAAAAGCAACATGACCTGCAACACTAGCGTTGTCTTAGCCAGGTTACTCTACTAACATGATGAAATGCAGAAAACA
Organism: Heterocephalus glaber; assembly: GCF_053883595.1. Lineage (NCBI taxonomy): Eukaryota > Metazoa > Chordata > Mammalia > Rodentia > Bathyergidae > Heterocephalus > Heterocephalus glaber. The sequence goes on from NW_028258316.1 coordinate 23,061,875, forward strand.
AATTTTTAATCAGTACACTTAGAGGTCAAATGAATAAAATTACAGTAATATGATTCTTTCTAGGTACCATCTTACAGAAAAGACACTTCATCACCTAGCACTGATTTATGCAGCTTTGGTCTCCTCTGGGCTTAAGTCTGAAGAACTGGATGTAAAGGTATTGTTTTCCTTGATGTTTGTCCATATATACTGTTCATAAACCAAAAGTGCACTCAAACTCAAGTGCCCAGTGAGAAGAAACATTAAATGGACAAGTTAAAAACTGCTTAAAAGCCAAATAAAGAAGAGCTTCAAATTAATAAATATTCTTACCACATAAACTTCTGCTAAAACAGCTTTTATTTTACTGAATTTCAGGTCACATTTTATCTCTTAATTTCTATTTACATTTTAAACATGACAGAATATGAGGAAAATTACTATCTATTGATCAAAAAAGTTCCTTATGAAAGATGTACTGTTTTTATCTGCTATATAGCAGAAATCTTATGACATATGAATATGGTAATTTTTTCTAATCTGTAATTAGTATCCATTCTTGGTTCTGTTTTTCAGTGTCCTACTCTGAAATTTATACATTTGTCCAAGTTGAGGGTGCAACTCCCTTCCTTTCCTTTAAGAACTTAAGACATTCCTATAGAGATAGCTTTCATTTTTGAATACAATTCTTTTATTTATTTATTTATATTTGTTTTTTAAAAAATTCTTTTATTGATACATTTTAGGTATACAATACATTTACATTTCTCATTGGGAAGCTGTAACTTTACATGATGTATCTTGGTTCTTATTTTTTCCCCATTCCCTGCACTCCCTTCACCCCTCCACCCTTCCCTATTTACAAAGACTTTGTTTCCATTTTTTCAATTTCTCATAATTCTTTCCTTTCTCCTTCCCCTCCCACTTCCCCTACCCCTTTGGACCTTTTCTTCCTATTTCACAATATCAATTACTCATTTTAATCATTGGTACATTTTAGATATACAATATAATGACATTCATCATTGGAAATTTGCACCTTTACATAATCTCTCTTGGTTCTTAATTTCTCCCCCTTCTCCTGCCCTCCTTCCAACCCTCCACCCCTCCCTATTTACAAAGACTTTGTTTCCATTTTTCCATTTTCTCACATTAATTAGATTCCCTTCTTTCCTTTCCCCTACCCTTCTACTTCCCCTTCCCCTTTCCCCCTTTTCTTCCTATTTCACATTATCTATTATACATTTTAGTCCTTATTTACACTTTCAGTTTTTCACACTAGAGAAACTATTTGGTATTTACATGTGTCCTATTTATTTCACTTAAGAGTATTGCCTCAATGTGCATCCATGTAGCTATGAATGTCTCTAATTTCTCATTTTTTATGGCTGAGTAGTACTCCATTTTATTAAAAAGCCACATTTTCACGATCCAGTCTCCAGTTGATGGGCATTTGGGCTGTTTCCAAGTTTTGGCTATTACAAATTGTGCTGCTATGAACATGGGTGCACATATATCACTGTGGTATAATTCTTTTAATTCTTAAGCAGGGGAATAGCTGGGTCAAATGGGATTTCCAGTCCTAGTTCTTTGAGGTATCTCCATACTGATTTCCACAGTGCTTGCACTAGGCTACACTTCCACTAGCAGTGCAGCAGGGTTCCTCTTTCCCCACAAGGCCCCCCAGCATGTGTTATTGGTTGATTTCATGATAGCAGCCATTCTTTCTGGAGTGAAGTAGAATCTCAGCATTGTTTTCATTTGCATCTCTTGAATGACCAGTGATGTTGAACATTTTTTCATATATTTATTTGCTATTTCTACTTCTTTGTCTGAGAAATGTATGTTCATTTCAGATGCCCATTTTTGTATTGAGTCTTTAAATTTGGGAGGTCTGATTTTTTTAAGTTCTTTATAGATTTGAGATAGTAGGTGTTTGTCTGAGGAACAGCAAGTGAAAATTTTTTCCCACATTGTGGGTTGTCTCTTCACACTGCTGGTGTTTTCTCTTGCTGTGCAGAAGCTTTTTAATTAGAAGAGATCCAACTCGTTGTTTGTGCTAGTTCATGGGCAACTGAAGTTTTGTTCATAAAACCTTTTCCTACACCAATGTCTTCAAGAGTTCTACCTAACCTCTGTTCCAGCCGGTTCAGAGTTTCTATTTTAATATTTAGATCTTTAATCCATTTCGATTTGAGTTTAGAGCATGGCGAGAGGTATAGGTCTAGTTTCAATCTTTGGCAAATTGAAACCCAATTTTTCCAGCACCATTTATTAAAGAGGCTATCTTTCCTCCAGTGAGGGTGTTTGGCTCCTTTATCAAAGATGAGATGGCTGAGTGTGTCTGGAGTTATTTCTGCATCTTCTAATCTGTTCCACTGGTCCTCCAGTCTGTTTCTTTGCCAGTACCATGCTGTTTTTATCACAGTAGCTTTGTAGTACAGTTGCAAGTTGGGGATTGTCATACCCCCTGCCATGTCTCTGTTACCTAGAATTGCTTTTGCTATTCTGGGTCTCTTCTTGTTCCAAATGAATTTTTGGATTGTTTCCTCAAGGTCCGTGAGGTATGCTGGAATCTCAATTGGGATTGCATTGAATCTATATAGCAGTTTTGGAAGTACGGCCATTTTCATTATATTGATCCTTCCTACCTAGGAGCAGGGGATGTCTTTACATTTTCTGATATCATCTTCAATCTCTCTTTTCAGAGTGCTATAGGTTTCAGAGAGGAGGTCTTTGATTTCTTTTGTTAGGTTGATTCCTAGATATTTCAGTTTTTTTGGATGCTATTGTGAAAGGAATTGTTTGCTCTATTTCTCTCTCAGTGAGTCTGTTGTTCATGTAGAGGAAAGCTATTGATTTTTGTGTGTTGACCTTGTAACCAGGTACTTGACTGAATTTGGTTATTAAGTCTAGAAGACTTTTGGTGGAGTTCTTGGGGTCTTTGATATAGAGGATCATGTCATCTGCAAATAATGACAATTTGACTTCTTCATTTCCTATCTTTATTCCTTTGATTTCTTTCTCTTGTTTAATTGCCGTGGCTAATGTTTCCAAAACTATATTGAACAGGAGTGGTAATAGTGGACATCCTTGTCTTGTTCCTGATTTTAGTGTGAAGGATTTCAGTTTGTGTCCATTTATTATGATACTGGCTATTGGTTTTTCATAGATGGCTTTTGTCAGTTTGAGGTAGAGACTATCTATTCCAATTTTTTGTAGGGTTTTTATCATAAATCCATGTTGGATTTTGACAAATGCTTTTTCTGCATCTATGGAGATAATCATATGGTTTTTGTCCTTGGCTCTATTGATATAATGTATTACACTTGATCTTAGCCAAAAGGCCGAGAAGCGATGATATAGTGTATTACATTGATTGATTTGCATATAGTGAACCATCCCTGCATCCCGGGGATGAATCCCACTTGGTCAGGGTGTATGATCTTCTTGATGATCTTCTGCATTCTATTTGCCAGTATCTTATTAAGGATTTTTGCATCTGTGTTCATTAGTGAGATTGGTCTATAGTTCTCTTTTTCGGTTGGGTCTTTTTCTGATTTGGGGATCAAAGTGATGCTTGCTTCCAGGAGTGAATTTGGGAATATTGCTTCCTTTTCAATTTCATTGAAGAATTTAAACAGTAGTGGCAGTAGTTCCTCTCTAAATGTCTTGTAGAATTCAGCAGTGAAGCTGTCAGGACCTGGGCTTTTCTTAGTTGGTAAGTTTTTAATTACGTTTTCAATTTCATTGGTTGATATTGGGTTGTTTAGAATTTTTAGATCTTCTTCGTTCAACTTTGGTAATTCATATGTATTTAGGAATCTGTCCATTTTCTGTGTTTTCCATGTTATTGGCCTACAGGTTCTGGAAGTAGGTATTGATGATCCTCTGGATTTCTGCTGGGTCTGTTGTAATTTCACCGTTTTCATTCCTGATTGCATGGATTTGGGCCTTTTCTTTCCTTTTTCTGATAAGGTTGGCTAAAGGTTTGTCAATTTTGTTGATTCTTTCGAAGAACCAACTCTTGGCTTCATTGATTTTTTTGTATCGTTCTCTTAGTCTCCATTGCATTGATTTCTCCTCTGATCTTTATAATTTCCTCCTTTGTATGAGCTTTGGGTTTGTCTTGCTCTTCTTTTTCTAGAAGCTTGATGTTCAGCATCAGGTTGTTTAGTTGGGCTCATTCTGTTTTCCTAATATGTGCATTCACTCCTATGAATTTCCCTCGTAAGACTGCTTTCATTGTGTCCCATAGAATCCGCTGTTGTTTTGTCATTGTCATTTAATTGAAGGAACTCTCTGATTTCTTTTTTAATTTCCTCTATGACTGACTGGTTATTCAGAAGTGTATTGTTCAATTTTGATGTGTTTATGAAATTTTTGCGGTTTCTTTTGCTATGGATCCCCAATTTCATTGTGCTATGGTCTGATAATGTACAGGGGATAACTTCAATTCCTTTGCATTTACTTAAACATGTTCTATGAGCGAGTATGTGGTCTATTTTGGAGAACGACCCGTGTACAGCTGAAAAGAATGTGTATTCTGATTTTGTGGGGTGGAGCACTCTGTAAACATCTGTTAAGTTTATTTGGTCAGGAGTTTGACTGAGTTGTAGTACTTCATTACTGATTTTTTGTCTAGTTGACCTATCTATTTGTGACCGTGGGGTATTGAGGTCCCCTACTACAATTGTATTTGTGCATATATGACTTTTCATGTCTGTTAGTATTTCTTTTATATAGTTGGGTGTACTAGTGTTTGGTGCAAAGATATTTATGATTGTCATCTTTTCCTGTTGGATTTTTCCCTTTACAAGGATGTAGTGTCCTTCTTCGTCTTTCTTAATCAGTGTTGGTTTGAAATCCACTTGATCTGCAAAGAGGATAGCTACTGTTTTGGGTTTTTTTCGGGTTCCTGTTGCATGGAGTATTGTTTTCCACCCTTTAGCTTTCAGTCTATGAGTTTCATTTTGAATTGTGTTTCTTGTATGCAGCATATTGCTGGATTTTGCTTCTTGACCCATTCTGCCAGTCTGTTTCTTTTGATAGGCGAATTGAGACCATTAACATTGATGGTTATAACTGATACATATTGACTTATCTTTGACATGACTTTTTCTTTTTGTTGGGTTGTCCCACTTTACATTTAATTTCTTGTCATGCCTGATGGGTTCATTCTGCTTTGCTTCCTGGGGTTGTGATCCTTGTTGTTTTTTCCTAGGATATTGTCTAAAATTTTTTGGAGTCCTAGTTTTGGTATTCATAAAGTTCCTAAGCTGTCTTTGTCATCAAAGTATCTTATTTCTCCATCAATTTTGAAAGATAGTTTTGCAGGGTACATCAGTCTGGGTTGGAGGCTGTTTTCCTTTAGGGCTTTGAATATGTCACTCCAAGCTCTTCTTGCCTTGATGGTTTGTGTTGAGAAGTCTGCTGTGATTCTGATGGGTTTTCCTTTCTATGTGATTTATTTCTTTTCTCTCACTGCTTGTAGAATTTTGTTCTTCTGTTGTGTTTCTGGAATCTTAACAATTATATGCCTATGTGTAGATTTTTTTTTGATCAAGGCTATATGGAATCCTATATGCCTCACTTATCTGTATGTCAAGTTCTTTTCCCCTCCTTTGGAAGTTTTCTGCCATCACTTCTGTGAAGAGTTTTTTATGTCATCTGCACTCTCTCCTGTTTCTTCATTGACTCCAGTCAGTCTTATGTTATTCTTCTTTGCATCGTCTAGCAGCTGCTGGATTAACTTCTCATGGTCCCTTACAATTCTGAAGCAATTTTTCTTTTCCTGGTCACTAATTGCAGTCTTATCTTCTATCTCTGAAATTCTGTCCTCACATTGGCTCATCCTGCTGTGTAGACTTTCAATGGAGTTTTGATCTCCTGGAAATCTGTTTGCATCTGTTTTATGGATTCAATTTGTTTCCTATGTTGGGATTCCATCATGTTCCTCAGCTCCTCTCTAGATTTATTAATCATGTCTTGCACTATGAGCACAATTTCTGCTGTTATCTGAGAAATTATTTCTGGTTTCATTCTTTCCAGATCTTCTTTTGTTCCCAGTTCAGGGAGTCCGGGTGGTTGAGTATCAGAGCGTTCCATCTCATTTCCCTTTGGAGTTGCTGAAGGTGATCTGGAAGTTTGGTTTTGAGACTTGTTTACTTGTCTTCTCATTTTGCTGGGGGATGGTGCTATTAGCGCCCATGTGGCTCACCTCCTCTGGGCTGTGAGCAGTGTAATGGTGTCCCAGAACCCCCTACCTCTGGGCTGGGAGCGATGGAACAATGGCCTGGAAGCGCCTTCCTCTGGGTTGGGAGCAGTGTAACAATGGCCCGGAAGCCCCTTCCTCTAGGCTGGGAGCAGTGCAACAGTGGCCCGGCAGCCCCTTCCTCTGGGCTGTGAGCAATGTAATGGCAGCCCAGAAGTGCCTTCCTCTGGGCTGTGAGCAGTGAAACAGCGGCCCAGAAGCCCCTACCTCTGGGCTGGGAGCAGTGGAATGGTGGCCCAGAAGCCCCTTCCTCTAGGCTGGGAGCAGTGCAGCAGTGGCCTGGAAGCCCCTTCCTCTAGGCTGGGAGCAGTGCAGCAGTGGCTGGGAAGGGCCTTCCTCTGGGCTGGGAGCAGTGGAACGGCAGCCTGGAAGCCCCTTCGTCTGGGCTGGGAGCGGTGGAACCACTTGTGTGACTTTAAATCTCATTTGAAGAGTAGATTCTGAAAGAGTTTTGGGGAAAATACAGGAAAAGAAACTTCATCTTTTGTCAAACACACTTTTGTTAACCCAGACTTTGCCAGATTTGCAGCAGGTCAAAATTGGTCTGTTCCTTAGCCATTTAAGTACCACGAATTTTGAGTACAATTCTTAAATTTTTTCTGATTTTTTTTAAAGTCTGCAGTTTATTGGAAATTGCCACATGAATCATGAATATCCAACAAACACTTCAAACTCTACATATTCAAAACACATGTTCTCCTTCCCCAAGCTTAGTTTGTGGCATCACTATTCCAGTCTAATCAGTAGTTGCCATGTTTCTAGAATATATCTTTCCTTCTCTTATCATGTCCCTAAGTGCAGGCCTTCCTCACCTCCCACTTAGACTTTTACCTCCCTAAGTAACCCCCCTTTTTGTACAGTTTTCCCAGTCCATCACCTATTCACACCAGTTACATTTCTGAAACACAGCTGCAAAAGTTTCAGTCCTTAGATTATAAGCTTCTGAAGGTATGGGAACATGAAAGGTAAGAATGAGGTCCTTTTTATTTGTAAAAACTGGCAGCTAGCACAGTGCTTTGCACAAAGCAAAAATATGTAACACACATCTTCTAAATAGACTTACGTCACAGCACAGTCTGTTAGGAATACCAGCAGATGATCTACTTGAAACCAAATTCCAGATAATTTTGGCCCCAGGATGCATACTAAACAGAAATAAAATTGCTAGAAAAGTTGTTTGGGTAATAAATGGCAGGTGCAAATTTGTCTCATTTATTCATTCAAGTGAGGTTTCACCACTTAATTAGCCTCTTCCTAGCACATGGTAAACAATAAATATGCTTTAGAAATTATTATCATGTTTAAAAAAGAAAGAAATTTGTTATCCTCAAAATTAAAATATCTTAGATTTCACATAGGTACATTACTAAAATATATCCAAAATAATGCTACTGATAAAAATCCACTATTTAAAAATTTTCTTTTTAAATTACAAACTATTTTGAATGTTGCATTTTGCTTCCTAATATTTTCTATAACCTAACATGTGAAAACATTTTTTTAGCTTATGATTGCCCCAGGTGTAGAAGAGACTGCATTGCTAATTCGACAAATTGCTGACCACAATTTAATGACCTCAAAGAGAGATCCTCATGAATGGTTGGATAAATCCTGGGTTGAAGTTTCACCATCGAAGGTATATTTTTCTAAGAATATAAATTAGATATTATAAAGCAAATATGAATGCTTATACTTGAATTTCCTTTCTAATAGCACATTTTTTCCAAGTGTTCCAAAATGAGTGTTAGGTTTAATGACAAGCATTTTAATGTGCTGGAGTGAGTAGAAAAAAAATGGGTCACTTTCAAAAACCACTGTTTGATTATTTCTTAAATTTGTTCCTAGGAAGAAATATACTTACTTGATTTTCCATGTATTAACCCATTGGTGGCCCAGCTCATGTTAAATAAAGAGCCTTCATTGAATCAGCTATTCTTAGCAACTTCCTGTCAACTTCAGGAACTCTTGCCTGAAGTTCCAGAAAAAGTATTAAAGGTTAGTTATTTAGTTTAATATTCTTAATAAGTCTATTTCCTTCCCATTTGAGTATATATTTTTAACACAAGCGTTTCAAAATTTAAAAATAAAATAAGATAAAATAAAGGTATCTGACTTTGTTTTGGACTTTTAAAGACACAAATTTCATGTAGAATTATTACCTGTCAATCATACATTTTAAAAATTTTATATAGATAATTCAGTACAGTTTATCATACTTTAAATCATTTTGAAATAGTATTACATCTATAATATTCAACTACATACCCTATTCACATTTATATAAATTAGCTTTTCCAAAACACCTGATATCCTTCATTATAGCAGTAAAGAACCTTAGGCTTCTTGGGTAATATTTTTAAATACTTATCAAGGAAATACAATTCACATGTAACTAAAAACTCTGCTGTATTTGCTGTGAACTTAAAATTGCTCTAAAAAATGAAGTTTAAAAATTCTAAGTTTAAAATTCTAATTCTAATTAAATTTTTAATTCTAATTCTAAAATAGATACAAATTACAATTAAGTTTTTCTTTAATGGAGCCTAATGATTTTATGTTCTTAATATGGATCAGTGTAGTCTATACAGACTATTTAAATTATGCCATCTTTCCATCCAGATAAACATCATTTTTTATATTTACTAGGCTGTTGCTCATATTATATTGTATTGATTAATTTTTAAATTTTTCAGCATTTTTGTAGCATCACTTCCTTATTCAAGATTAGTTCTTCCTCCATAACAAAAGCACCTCAAATTTTATCACTTCAGGAAGAAAGGAATCAGACTAGTACCTTTAGTTCTCAGAGTTCAGCTTCTGGTGCTTCAGACTCTGTCATTCAAGGACATAATGACTACTACTCATATTCAGACTTAGAAGAGACAGCACAAGAAGATGCAATTAACACTTCAAATTATAACTCTTCTTTTGTGGAACTAAAAAAAATGCAGAGCTTTTTACCATCTGTGACTTCTTATAATCAGACCAACTATTGGAAAGACTTCTGTTGTAGCCCTAACATAGGGCAGAACAATCCTTTTCTAATTAATACAGAATCAAAGAAAGCAGCTTGTAACTCTTTTCCAAAGCAAAGTGATTCAGAGACAGATGTCTTTTCTTTGGGCCTAAAACAAATAAATTGTGAAACCATAGTATCACCAGTTGACACTCAGAGAAGAATTGCCCCTAATTTTATAAATTACCAGAAAAAGAAAACATGTATGGGAAAAGGAACTACAAATAAACAGTTATCTACTCCGGTCTTTTCACTAGAGGGCCCTCAATCTCCTCTTCATTGGAACTTTAAGGAAAATGTATGTGAAAAACAGAATCACTCATTCAACTTAAAATATGGAGCAGAGAAGACCACCAATGACAAATGGTACTCTCAGAAAGATAATTTATTCACTAATCAGCAAACGTATCTATCAGATGAATTAGAAGGCTTCACATGTGAAAGTTCAAATCATGAGACTAAAGAGACTTTCTGGGGAGAATTACCATCTGTTCCAAGTTTGGATTTATTCTGTGCTTCTGACTGTGATGTAAACCAAAAAGAACTGGACAGCTTTTATTTCTACAAAAGAGGTGGAAAATTTTTAGGACAGAAAAGGCACCCTGAATCCTCATCCAATTCAGGAGACAAGGAATCATTAACAGGTAACACCATCTAATAGTTGATAAAGCTTTCAAATTTCATTTTAAAAGATAGAACATCTCCAAATTTTAATAAGTATTTGTTTTGACTACTATTCTTAAAAGTCTGCAATAGGGCCGGGGATTTAGCTCAGTGGTTCTGCCGCCTGCCTTGCAAGTGCAAGGTCCTGAGTTTGATCCCCGGTACCAAAAAAAACGTCTTGCAATAACTTTTGGGTCAAAGAGAAAAATCAAAACTTCCTGGTCTAAGAAAATAAATTCAAAGAATATATGTCAAATTCTTATTATTTTATTTTATTTTTTAGGTTTTAATGTATGATGGTCTTTATGCCTTTATTGGCAAAAAAGAATAAGGAAACACAGGGCACCGTAGCTGATCCTGGTGGGTTCATGGTCCATTTCAGATGTCCATGAATTGTCCAAAGATACACGATACTGAATCTGCATGAGAAGTTTCCTTTATAAAGTATAGTGCTCACATTCTAGGCAGTCTTTAAACCATATAAACACAAAAGAAAGGAAATCACTCATTGAAAACTGCATCAGATGACGGGTATTTTAAGTGTAAATTTATGTTGTTGATACTAACACATGCCCAATGATAACGAAAGGCCAGAAAAGCAGTTACACTTCCTACTTGAGTGGACAGTTACAACAATCATTTTCTGCAATGACTTTTATATTTCAATTTATCATGAACTACTATGAACTTACTATGAGATGTAGCCAAAGTCAGAAGAGAAGATGTAGGGAGAGTATTCCTTTTTTGGAAGAGAGTAACCCCTCCAGAATCAGCATGGGAAACGAACATCCTGTTGATTCTAGGTGAACAAAATGAATGTAGTCAATTTCAACTAATGCTGAGCTGACAGTCTTTTTCTTGACTTGCTTGGTGTTATTCTTCGAAATCAAATGTGTTTAATTCTTCTAACTCATCCAGATTTTCCCCGGTGAAAAGATTTTCATCAACAGGAACAGCTCCGATGGCTCCATTTTCCTGTCCATCCAGTTTGTTGTCCTCCTCCACGTCACTTCCGTCACTGTTTTCAGCCCGACCTCCAGAAGCTTCACTTAGTTTGTTTTTGTCCCTTTTTGAAGTGTATATGCTGAACCTTTCCAGATTGGCTACAGTAATGCCTGTCTCATCTACATCTCTTGGGATGTACAGGTTCAAGTCTATGTCGTTTATGCTCACTGAATCATCAACCTCGTCACCACCCGTGCCCTGAGTGTAGCGCGTGTCGCCTGCTTCCTCATCATCGTCACTGACCAGTTCCGGTCGGAATTCAAACACCTCGTGGCCACTGATCACGAGTGCCTTCCCTGCTCTGAAGTCAGCTTTCCTTCTTTCCATATCTTGCTCAAGTTTATCAATCTTTTCTTGTCTTTTCCTTTTCTTCCATGCAAAAAAAGATTCTAGAGTGATTTTGCTAACATTTGGTCCTAGGGCAGAATGCTCTCTTTCAATGAGATCTTCTAAAAAATTTCATCTTCTTTCTCTTCTTTCTTTTTATCTTTTTTCAACACAAATCCAAGAGGAAGTGCATGACCATACATACAATTATCACCCCCTCCAGGGCACAACCAGAACCAGCCATATTTGTTATTTTCACAAGAAAATGCTTGCAGACTATTTGAGTTTTTGGTTTTTTTCTTTTCCACCTCACCATGCTTCTTGCTCACTACTTCTTCGAGCTTTTTCTCGTCCCAGTTATCCATTGTATCCTTTTCAAGTTCTTCATCTCTTGCATCAATGTAAACACTTCGTTTTTCACATTTCCTCTCCAAAGTCAGGTCATGAGAGAACTTGGACATATCTCCTTTAGTACACTGTCCTTGCTTGAAGAAGGCACACACCACAGACTTGGAATCTGCACCTTTACTTATTTTTTGAGCAGCAACTACAGGTTTGAACAGCTCATTTAGCTCCTGCAATTCTTTCTTCTTGTCATCTTTCTTCAACTTCTTTTCAGCTTCACTTTGTGCTACCTGCCATGGATTTTGTTGACCAAATTTGATTTGATGAGTACCAAAGGTTTTGTCCTCAATAACCTTCTCCTTCTTTTTCTGCTCTGCCTTTTTGCTGCCCCCAGCCTGAGCCTGTTTCTTGAGGGGCATTGCAGAGAGAGGTGGCACCGGGCAGACTTAAGGACAGATGGATGCCACGAGGGACTTTGGCACTGCAGCACGAGCAAATTCTTATAATTTTAAATTAACTAAGCATTCAGTTGGAGAAGTTAAAAATATCTGGGTGTGGTGGCACACACCTGTGATCCTAGCATCTGGGAGGCTGAGGCAGGAGGATTGCAAATTAGATCTCAGCCTGAGAAGTTTAGCAATTTAGGAAGACCTGTCTCAAAATACTAAAGAAATAAACATAAAAAGGACTGGGGATATAGCACAGTGCAAAGGGCCTAGGTTCAATTCCCAGTACAAGGGGAAACAAGAAGTTAAAAATAAAAGCAGACTTAAGGCTGGGATTGCAGCTCAACAGTACTGCACCTGCCTGGCAAGTGCAAGGTTCTGAGTTCAATCCCCAGTACTGAAAAGAATAAAAATAAAAGCAGACTTGAGCCAGGCATGGTGCATGCCTGTAATCCCAGCACTTGGGGGGCTGAGGCAGGAGGATCACCACGTGTTCAAGGCCATCCTGGCCTACAAAGTGAGTTCAGCCAGGCTGAACTACAAAGGGAGACCCTGCTTCAAAAATAAATAAATTAATAAATAAAGTAAAAGCAGAACAAATGTAAATAAAGCAGAAAACTAAATAAAAATCAAATGGACAAATCAATGAGTTAGATAACCTCTTTGTGGGGGCATATATATTTAATTGGCTAACAATAAGAGCTCATTGTGTGCTAGGCACCATTCTAAACCCTTTTTGTGGTTTGTTAATTTAATTCTAACACTTCTATTAAATAGGTACTACTATTAACTACACTTTGATGGAGGTTTTTCACTTGTCTATATAAACATTAGCTTTTAAAAAGGAAATTTTATTTCCTCATCTCTAGGAATTATATCCTTTTTATGTCATTTCTTATTGCAAGCAACTAAAACAAAATATGAATTTCTCATGACCACACAAGTGTGGTCTAGGGGTCGGGGGAGGAAGATGAAGCTGTAAAGCTTCTGCTCCACATAGGCCTTTTCTAAGACCTGAGAGGCATTCAGAAAAATCTTGTATTCTTTGTTTCATTAGAAGACAGCCTCCCAAACTGTATGAGTCCCAGGACTCACAAATTTGGACCTTTCTCTAGTTAATAGGCATAACTTGTTTTGCTCCTGATTTTAGTGGGAAACATTCTGTCCCTAGTTTTGTAAGAACTTTTGTGAGGAATGGATGGTGAAAGATGAATTTTATCTAAACTCCTTTTACTATCTATAGGGGAAAAAACAAATATGCTTTCTCTATTGACCCACTGATATTAAATCATCATTGCTGCCTTTTGATAAATCTAATTATCTTTTCAAAAAAACTGTAATCATTAGTGCATATTAATTATACAAGGTAATGGATTTCATAGATGCATATAAGTGCTTTGTAAATATAGATGCTAATATTTATTTATAATTGTTTAACATGATATTCTAATGTTTTTTTCCTAATTAAACTATTATTTTACTTATGTCAGTAGTGGATTTTTTAATGTTTTTTTTTTTTGAAGTGGTGTTATTTTTAGCTTAACTGCATCCTGATCAACTTATTTATTTTTTCAATTTATTCATGATGACTCTTTGTCTACCTTAGCAAGGATGTAGTGAATTCTGCTAGCAATCTCTCCATGAATATTTTCATCTGTGAACTTACTTGGGATCTTTTGTAGTAGTTAACTTGGGATTTGAGGGTGCTTTATAAATCGAATGACTATATGGGTAATAATCTATGGATACCCATTTGAATGATGTATAGATATATTATGAATAGGAATTACTAAGTAAGTACAAAAGATAAATTCATTTCATGGGAAAGCTTCCTGAAAATATGGAAAAAGAAATTAAAACATTTTTAGAAATTTTAGAAATGGCTGTGGAAGACTGATATCTAGAAAACAACACACTTCCTATCAAGTTGGTAGCTTGAAATTAGTCACAGTGAAAGACTTTATACCACAGAAATTGACAATTACTACAAATCAGGCCTTTAACCCTCCAACCCATGCCACCCTGAAAGCTGGTTGTTAATGCCAGCCCAGGCTGTCCCATAGCTTCACAATGAGGGACCAGTATCCTGTCATTAACATTTCCTCTGATTATTCATGTGTGTAAATATATTCCTTAATTGGAGCTAAAGATCTCTTTTCCATACATTAATTTATAGATTGATTTCTGAACACATTCTTGGAATTATGACCTTAGTAAATATGATCTCCACAGACTAGAGGCTGCTAATAAAACTAGCCAAAGTGAAAAGAGAATAGAAATGGGAGGGCTGAGGGTGTAGTTCAGTGGTAGAATGCTTATCTAGCATGTGCAAGGCTCTGGATTCAATCCCAGCACCAGGAAAAGAAGAATGGGAACAGAAAGTACAAAGTATAAAGAAAAGAAAAAGAAACTGATGGAATTCTGTGCACTGTTACCACACAGATAGACTCAGAAGGTAGAGACCAGGAGATGTGTCATTGTTTGAGGTTTAAAATTAATGTGGGTGGGCCTCTAACTTTTCTTCTAAATCTTTTTTTTTTTTGGTACCGGGGATCGAACTCGGGACCTTGTGCTTGCAAGGCAGGCGTCAGAACCACTGAGCTAAATCCCTGGCTTTTATTCTAAATTAAAGACATACAAGAAATCTTCAAGAATCAGGGCCCAGGATTTAGCTCAGTGGTGCTGCACCTACCTTGCAAGCACAAGGTCCTGAGTTCAATCCCTGGTACTGGAAAAAAAAGAAAGAGAAAAAGAAAAAAAAAAAGATTACAAGAATCAGAAAGCCCTACCTGAACTGCCCAAACCATTTCAGGTGGTTTTAATTATAAGTATTAGAACTCTAAGAGATCTTAGAGATCATATCTAAATATAATTTTACAAAAGAGGAAATTGAAATCCAGGGAGATTTACTATTTGCATAAGGCATGTGCATACTAATTTTTAATACTGGCCACCAGGTATGGCTGTATGTATATTAAAAATGAAATCTTTCATCATTATTATTTATCTCAGCTTGGAATTTTTAACTGTAAAGAGGCGAAGAGACAGGATCCATTTGAATAGCTGGAAAACAATAGTTAATTTAGTAATGTATGCAATAAAATGTTTTTCCTTTTTCTCTCTTAACAGGTGTAATGTACTCACGACTACCACAACTCAAAAAACGACGTCTAATGTATGAAAAGGTCCCTGGAAGAGCTGATGGACAAACTCGGCTGAGATTTTTTTGAAAGAGAGAAAGAACAGCATTTTATGCTACATTCACTGCTTTTCATGATAATCCAGTAACAGAATTGGACTTTCTTATACATTAAAGAAAATGCAATTATTTTCACATGTTCTCAATATTTCTATATTAAATTTCAATGATATATTCTGTGCTATAGCATAAATCTTCAGAAGTTAAATATTCTAATTTATCAATTAATATAATTATCACCAGATTCAGAATGTCTTCCAGAGTCACCTAAACATTGCAAGCCTTTTATAATTGCAAAATTATTTACAATGTAAGCCATCAGTCTTACAAGTGCATCAAGAAGTGAAGATCACCACAGTCAATATTCCAGCACCAAAAACTAAGTCAAAATGGAAGTTAGAGAACTTCCAATTTTTGGCATTGTTTTCCATAAACAAAATTTAGAAACAAATGACTAAGGAAATATTTGTAACCTAAATATTTTTCCTAAATTATAGGAAAAAGGTTTACATTCCTAATATACAAAGAATTCCTACAAACTGATAAAGAAAAAAACAACTTAATAGAAGAATGGGGGAAATACAGTATGTAAGTAGTTATTTCTCAGAAGAAACAAAAATAGCCAATAAATATTTGAAGCAACAATCATCTTCATTACTTTTTAGGCAACTACAAATTAAAACAGTGGCTTTTTTCACTTATAATGGAAAAATTTTTGAAATTTCTAATTATTCAGGAATAGCATATTGGAGAAAAGAATACTTTCTTATATTGTTGGTACGACTTTTTTGGAGCACAGTTTGTAAAACATCCACTAAGATGGAAAATGCACCTAGATTTTGACTCAGATATTACATGTCTAGGATTGTCTTAAATATCTAGCTACAAAATGGAATGTTATTACTATAATTTGTGGTAGGGAAAAATTGTAGACCAAAATGGTATTATGTGGGGGAACAGATAAGAAACTTAGACTATAGAATACTGTGAAAGCATTATGAAGAAAGTAAATCTGTGTATTTTAACAAGAGAAGATGCCCATAACATAGAGTGAAAAAAAGAAAAAAATATCCAAAACTATTGCACAATGTCATTTTTTGTTATATTTTTTTAAAGACACCTTTGAAAATTCAACTATATTCCAAAATGATAGGTATATTAGGGAACAATTTGATGATACATGAATTTCACATTTTCTGGTGTATGATTTTGTTCACAAGAAACACTAGGGGAATTCAAAGATTGTTTCTAACTGAAATGAGTTGGGTAAAAATCCACAAAATGCACACAATGCACCTCATAAGGTCCTTGCACCACACTCAGCGTACCACAGCTGGCATTTCAATTTTCTAACTGAAACAGAGTTTCAGTTTCGGAAGGACTTTTCTAACTCTTTCCACCACCTGACAATAATTTTCCAGTTCCAACTTGGCTGAGAAGTTTTGCAGTCTCCCCTTTCTTAAATCCCCCTCCTTTCCTCTCAGTTCTCTACTCTTTCTCTCTTTATTTTCTCCCTTTCTCTCTCTTTTGTTCTTTTCCTTGAGCAGAAGGGGTTGTAAGCATGGAAGCTAGGCAGGCTGGCTGGTTGTAGAGTTTGGCCTCTAGGTCCACAAGCAAACTAACAGAGTTAGGATAAGAGCAAAGGTTGTTACCTGTCATATGCGTGAAAGTACTGTATTGTGAAGGTACAGATGACAGTTTAGATGTATGACAGAAGAAAAGGAGGACTGGGGAATAACATCAAGGTTTTTTACCTGAGAAGCTAGAAGAATGATATTTCCATTTATAGACATGGGAAGACTATGAGCATAATTTGGAGAGAAGATTAGGAGCTGATTTTAGGGAAGCTAAATTTGAAATACCTACTGGACTTCCAAGTGAAGATACTGAGTAGGTATTTGTATTAAGATTCAAGTTCAGTAGGATATAAAAATGTGGGAAAAATAAATTTGAGAGACTTTAGGCACAGGTTGTATTGAAAGCCATGAAACTATATAAGATTACCAAGGTTGTAAATATGGATCTTAAAATGAAGAAAATTCAAAGACTAGCTCTGGGACAATATTAGAGAGAAATGGAGGGAAAAGGAAGGGAGAT
Source organism: Heterocephalus glaber (assembly GCF_053883595.1). NCBI lineage: Eukaryota > Metazoa > Chordata > Mammalia > Rodentia > Bathyergidae > Heterocephalus > Heterocephalus glaber. The sequence continues at coordinate 23,079,226 of NW_028258316.1, forward strand.
TGAGAAGGAGCAACTGTTGAGGTAGGAGAATGTGATGACATGAAAGCCAAATGAAGATGTTTCCAACAGAGATCGATTGTGTCAGCAGCTACTGAAGATCAAATGAGAGAAGAGAAAATAACCATTAAATTCATCAAAGTGGAGATCCTTGATGATTTTGATAAAAGCAGTGTTTGAAAGAATAGTGGGGCAAAAGCCTTATAGATTTAAGAAAGCTCAGCAAGTCAGGAATGGTAGCATACACCTGTAATCCCAGCTACTCGGGGCTGAGGCAGGAGGATCACAAGTTTGAGGCCAGCCTAGGCAACTTGGCAAGACCCTGTCTAAGAGTGAAAAATGTTGATGATGTAGCTCAGCAGTAGAGCACCCCTGGGCATCTATGAGTTCAACCCAAGAAGAAGGAGAAGGAGAAGGAGGAAGAGGAAACGAGGTGAGAATAGGCAACTCTTACAGAACTTTTGATGGGGTGTTAGCCAGAGGACCTGAGTTTGATCCCCGATACCAAAAAAAAAAAAAAAAAAAAGCTGATGAAGATGAGGGAAAGAGAGGAGAAGAGACAGAAACAAGCAGATGTGGTAGATCATGGATGGTCTCTTCTGATTGCATTTTTTCCCTCTGAACTTTTCTATATAAATCAGGGTTTGATGTAGAATAAAGGGTTTACTATAAAACCTTACACAATTGTGAGAACTGGTTAAAAATTCTATAGAAGACTGTTGCCTTTGTATCCAGTGTTGAATCTGAAATCACTTTAGGTCAGCAGAAAGGAGACACGGAAGCAAAATGGGGGAGAACAGGGTAGACCAAAACTTGCCAGCATGAACTACAGCTCACAAGGAAAACTTGGAACCCATGTCTGTGTCTCACTACTTTCAACTCTGATGATATGAAAGTGAGGAAGCCAAGACAGGATAGAGGAGCAGAGGTTAGTGCTTTGAAGAGAAAGAAGTTAGGAAACAGTCACCTAAGAGAGTGAAAGGGGGGTGGATCATGGAAATAGAATACCTGTTTGGCCTATTAAGAGACCTCTAAAGTTAGTGATCATGAATTTTAATAAGGTCATAAATGGGAGTGGGATGCAGCTCACTGGTAAAGCATTTGCCCAGCATGCACAAGGCCCTGAGTTCAATCCCCAACACTGAGGAAAAAAAGTCACAAATAGGAAGAAGTGCTCCCAGTAGAAAAGAAGACTATATTAGACAGATTTCCACTTAAGAGGGTGTGGCTTAGCCAACATGGTGTAAGGAAGCAATATTGAGACGGGCCAGGGAGTGAACAGTTAATCATGGTAAATGGGACACAACATACATTCTGTTGTAACCTGAGCTATGCATACAGCCTCCATACACAACTTTCTGTAAACCATGCTTAACCCTCTGAGGCCAAACCTAAAGTCTGCATTGAGTCCTTCCTACCACAATGACCTTCTGTGATGGGGTTGCTGCTTAGGTGCTACAAACAGCAGCACCACCCAACCAACCGCCTTGATCAAGCCAGCTGCCACATACCCGGATTTAAAAGGATCTCTCCCACCTAGCAGAGTGGCTACCATCTCACTTGCACTAGCTCTTTCCTCTTCTCCCCTCCTCTCCTCTATCCTCTTCCCACTCCTCTCTTCCCTTATCCTCTCCTCTGTTACCCTCCTCTCCTCTCTGGACTTACTGTGTCCTCTCTGGACTCATTGTGTTTTTTGTCCAAGATCTGTCAGTAAGAAGTCTTTGAATGCATTTCCTATTGTGGGGCTATAGTGAATTTGTGCCTCCCATCTGAAGAGCCAGGGGCAACTGTTGCAGATATCCCTGCCCAGTATAAACAGGCTATGAGTAGCACCTGCTTTTTGCTTTCCATAATTTGGCTATATTGTTTTATATCAGGAGTCAGACCAAAGCTCAATATGACTCAAATGGGCATGTCACATGGTGGACTGGGTGAGTATAGCTCCTTCCCCAATGGCTGCCATGAAAACTTAGGCCCTGGTCTGTGAAGAAGTGGCAGGGCTCTGCTGAGTTACTTTCAGCTGAAGTCCGCGTGACCCCAATTAAAATCCTTTCCCCTGAATTGTGGCTTCTCACTGACCCAATAGGTTGCTTGCTAATGGTACCCTGTGCTAGTTTGTTCTATCCAAGGAAGATAAGCAGTGCTTATTCCCTAACAGTTCTGTCTGATGCCATCATGCCAGGTGTCTGGCAATATTTCACTAGATGCCTTCAAAGCATACCTGGCTCCCTATACTTTCCCATGATTGTATTCAATAAATACTGGATGCACTTAGGGGCCTTTGTCTTTGCTGCTATCAGCAGCACTGATCTTGCCCCAAGACTCAGCTTTACTCTAAAGTCTAGTTTCCTGTCTTTATTCTTTTGCCTTGTGCTGTAAGTGGCTCACGTGAGGCCAGGACCCATGGCAGAGGTTCTAGCAATGTTCCTTTCCCCATCCCCTGCAGGCAACCACAGGCCAGATTTTCCCCAGGGCAAAGAGGAAAACACACCTCAGGCTCCTAGTGCCAGGTCAGAGAGACATCAACTGGACCAGGTCAAACGAGATGACAGGACCATAATGTTTTCTCAACCTGCTTCCTGCTACTCAAGATTAGAGACCTGAGGGCTGGGGATTTAATTCAGTGGTTCCACTGCCTGCCTTGCAAGCTCAAGGACCAGAGTTTGATCCCCGGTACCAAAAAAAAATTTAAAAAAATAAAAAAAATAGAGGCCTGAGGTTAGGTTTGTCCAACTTGAACAGTTATAGGCCCCTTACTTCTCAAATCATTTCAAAAATGTGACCAGTTCTGATTTGTTTCCAGTGAGTTCCGTGCCTTCCTTAGTCACTGCACTTAATGTCTTAAGAATATGAGCCCATTATCACTCAGACGTATGTCAGATATTTTCCTGTCCTTTGCTTTACTTGATTTGTAATGATTATTACAAGAGTTAATTCAGTATTTAATTAAATGCATTTAATTATATTGCTTTTTAAATATTGGTAAAACTAATTTAATATAGTTGAGTATGCACGTTTCTTTTTGATTTCTGTTTACTGCCTTTCTTTAGGAAGGCTCTTTTTAGCCTAAAGTTATATATACTATTCTCCTAACTTTTAATGCTTTATTGTTTCTTTAACCCATGCGTAACTTTTTGTAGAGGGTAATACTCACTTTTATTTTCTTCTAAATGGAATGCTAATGTCAGTACCATTTATTAAGTAAAGCATACCTCCCCACTGAATAGAAAGGCAAGTTTATTTCAGAACTGTCATGATTCTATCCTCTATTTGCCTATTCCTATACTACAATAATATTATTTGAAATGGGGTTTTAAAATATTTTATTTAAAATCATATTGTTTTGCTTCAGTACCTTCAGAATTTTAATATCCAAGAAGACAAGTTTCACCCTCCCATTTTTATATGCACACACACATAACACACACAACATAGTTTTAAGAAACTATTCTTGGATGGTTGATTTTCCTTGTGAACATTAAAATATTTTAACTGGTTTCCTTCAAAAAGTAAGTAAGATAGGAATTACACTAAGCATATATGTGAATTTTAGTAAGATTGATATTTTAATGAAATTGGCTTAATATCCCAGAGTTTAATGTAGCCATTAATTTAGACTCAGTTCTATACACACTAGGAAACCACTCTCCGTCCCCCACCTGAGACTTACTAAGCTGCCCAGGATGGCCTCACATTCCTGGGCCCAAGTGATCCTTCTGCCTCAGCTTCCCATAGCTCCTAAGTAGCTGGGACTACAGGTGGCTGACTTTTGCACTTTTACTAAAGTTATTCCAAGTAGTTTTATAGTCCTGTCAGGAAAGTGAAAGTACAATATAGTTTCCATTTTCATTTTTATTTTATTTATTTTTTGGTTTTTATGGTACTGGGGATCAAACTTGGGTCCTTGAGCTTGCGAGGCAGGTGGCAGAACCACTGAGCTAAATCCTTGGCCCTCCATTTTCATTTTTAAATAGCTATTGCTAGTACAGAGAATGCTTTTTATTTTTATATGTATTTTTATCCATTCAGCCTCCCAAATTCTATTACAAATTGAAGTATTCCTTCTACTAGACTCTCATGAGTTTCTAATGTGTACAATTATATAATCACAGTACAGATATCATTTCTTCTAAAATGATTACACCAAGCCAAGTATAATCTCAGCTACTTAGGAGGCTGAGGCAGGAGGACTACAAGTTTGAGGCCAGCCTGGGTAACACTGCAAGAACTTGTGTCAAAAAAATAAAAATTCAAACCAGTCCATCTTCTCATTTTACCATACTAAGACATCCAAAGCAAATGCTGATAAATAGTAGTGATTAAAGATGTCTCTGTCTTGTCTCTGATATGCTGAATGCTGCAACATTTCACCACACAGTAAATCTGCTGTTGATTTTGACAAATTATCTTTATCATCTTCAGTTTCTTTTCACTTCTGTTTCACTAATCTCTTAATTTTTACTCAGAGCAGATACTAAATTTTATTCAAATAACTCTGGCACAGATTCCCTTACACCATTCATATAATGAATGACAAAATTCTTATGTTAAACTAGCTTTGCCAAGTGCTATTTTTCTTAATGTACTACTGAGTTTGATTTGCTCATATTTAGGACATTTACATCTATACTCATAAGTCAAATGGTTTTCCTGAACCATCTTATCAAATTTTTGTGGAAGGGGAAAGTGGAATCAAGAGAGAATTTTGTTTTTAATGGACATTTTGAAAAATGCTTACTGTTAAGATGAAGAATGGAATGTGTTTAAATACTAATAGAAAGGATGAAATTGATGAAGATAAAAGCGAAAGGATAATTGATAAGGTAAAATTGTAAAGACAAAACAGATCTAGAGAACAGAAAGGTTAGAAAGGGGATACATGAATTATGACCAAATGAAAGGGTTCTAGATCACTTAGATCTGGAAGTTTAGTGGCTAAAAATTCAGGGAGAAGCCATCTAATTGCTTCTTTTTTCCCTATTATAACTATGGATACTCAAAGATATTTCCATCTATTTATATATGGGTTTATACATGGCTACTTCAAATGTTGCCAGTGATGATACATTTTTCATGTTATACATTTATCTACTTTTTGGGACATTTAATAAAATCCTACAAGGACTCAAAAACTAAAATTTTACTTCACACTTCCAGCACTCATTCCCACAAGCGGACACAAATCCATGAAACCTTAAATAATAAAATCAGACACAAAAATTGCTGTCATAGAAAATGATCAATTAAGCAGAGATTTTATTCCCAAGATCTTCAAACATTATTACAAAGACAAATAAAATGTCTCTTTAAAAGTGTCCCAAATAAAATCAAAGGCACACCATCCAAATAAAACACGTGTGGCATAAAGAATTCTTTTAGGCTGCAGTATTTTCACATTATTTTTTTTAACTATTTGCATTCTTCTATATGTCATTTGCATTTTAAACATTGTTTAAAGACATAAAATAATGTAGTATTCTTTACAAGTACAACCACAACTATAAAGTAGAGAAATTTAGAAGGAAAAGGATTAAATGTGCTTCCTACATAAGAGGGGGCAGCCTAGTACACAACATTAACATTAATCTTTCCAAACAATTTGGCTAAGAAATATCTCCTATGTTTAGTGTTAAATATAAATCTTCCAATTACAAAAAAAATCAAGACACCATTTAATGAGTAAAAGTCTATTTTCCCCCAATTTATATTTTTTGTCTTCATTTAGTAATTGTAAGTTCATGAGAATAGAACAATTTTATTGCAGTATAAAAATCTTAGGAAAAACAAATTGTAAACATTCAATTTTCTAATAGACAAAAATGCTTTGCTTCCTAAAATGTAAACATTCAGTAAATAAAACATGCATGGTATTCCAGGAATAGCAACACCAGTAGTTCACTTATGAAAGGGTTGTATTTATTGGTAAGGTTTTTTGTTTATCTTAAAATAAAGCACTTTGGCAAAAGAACCAGGCCATTATTATTTAAAATTCCACTCTCACTCACTTTCCTTATTTGAGTAGAAAATCATTAATTTTTGTAGAAATTTTGCTATAGGACTCTGCCATAGGTAAGGTAGGAAATATCTAAAAGTCTTTTGGCAAAGGAAAAGCATTCTCTTGAGACTTGGAGGGATTCATTCATCACTTTGTGCTTGAAGGCATTCCTCAATGAACTTCTTCCTTGCTGCAAAGAGAGTTTGGTTGGTTTTCACTTCTGTAAAGTTTATTCATAAAATTAACTAGTCATCATTTCATAGGGCATTTTAGTATTCAGAGTAGAAAATAAGAAGTTAGTCCAATAAAACATCCAAGCTACACCACTGCATGTATAGAACCCACAAAAGTGGGGCTGGGGATTTGCTCAGTGGTTCCGGCGCCTGCCTTGCAAGTGCAAGGACCTGAGTTCGATCCCCAGTACCAAAACAAAACAAAACAAATGGAACCTACAAAAGTGCTTTGTAAAAAGAAAAACACTATGGCAACATGAAACTATTACTTCAATATCCTAAATGTGTATATTTTCCATTATTAGGTATTATTGTACCTAATATAGAGTTACTTTTTTTTTTTTTTGTACCGGGGAAAGAGCTCGGGTCCTTGTGCTTGTGGGACAGGTGGTGGAACCAATGAGCTAAATCCCCAGCCCCTTCTTTTTCTTTTTTCTTTTGGTATTCTGAGACAGGGTCTTGCTACATAGTTCAGGGTGGCATTGAACTCGGGGCGATCCTCCTGCCTCAACCTCTGAGTGGGATTACAGGCATATGCCACCACTCTCGGCTACTTTTCTTTTAAATATGAACAATATCCTTTTGAAAGTATATGAAAAAAGAACCTAAGATGAGTACTTCCTGTTTAACCACAATTTAGAACACATAATTTGAAATATGCTAGTCCCAAAAGACTAATAATCTCTGCCCTTTTCCTCTCAAAAAATAATAGTGAAAATGTGAATAACAACTCAAGACAAAATATTGAAAGATGAAATTTCTAATATGCCACCCAAGAGGTGTTTTCATTTCAGTTATCAATTTTTAAAGCTCTTTTAATCCTATTCACACATTCCCCAAGCACTGTAGCTACATTACTTCTTCCAGGGTAGGATTAAGGTCAAGAAATTACTTACTACCTGTCAACTCATGTAAAAGGCTCCACTACATAAAGATACAATAAGTATCTCATGAATTAGCACCAAAGAGAGTTGAGACTCTTCTAATTAGATATATTCTACAGGTTGGGTAGTTACAGACTAGAGTCACCCCTCAGGGAAAGTTGTGCATTTTGCCGGGTTTTTATTTTAATTCCCCCAAGATTAGTGGATATTCAAACCGCAGGTCCCCAAATCCTTTGGGAAGTTCTGTGACAATGCCCCAGGCCCAGGATGGCACAGAGTATCATTACTCACTGGTCTTCAGAGTAAAGTACAGGACCTGGGCTCCCGGAAGGGGTTGCTGCCAGCCGGAACACCAACCAGCAGGGCATCCTTACAGGCATTCTGTATACAGTACTGCTGCAGCTCAGCAGCTGCCTGGGAAACCTGAAACAAAGAGAACACCACGTGCTGCTCACATCCAGATCCACCCAGCAGTCAGTCATCTGATATGCTGAAAACCATCTTCCAACCCGATAAAGGTCACATTTACCGCAACCTCCAAGTTTCTTTTATGCTGATTCTAATAAATGAATTCCAGAGGAAAGGTTACAGTTTCTGTGAACTTCAATTTAGGATGTTTTGGGCTTGGTTGCTTATCCAACAAAGGTACAAAAAAAGCTGTATGTTTGATCCATTTAGAATCCTACTTTTGAGACTTCATTGGTAAAGAAATATCGCACACTAGTGTTCCCTGTACAAATTTTCATTATGTAATGCATATATTGATAAAGGTCACAATTATTATTAAAGGTCAAATTTGCCATGTGAGCAAACTGTCTTAAAGTTTAGAAGGCTGGGACTTGGGCTTCAATCCCCAGTACTGAAAATAATAATAATAATAATAATAATAATAATGATGAATGTAGCTTTTAAAAACAGGCTCCCTGGACCAAATTCAGCTGAATCACTACCCAAGTTACTTAACTTCGCAATACCAATTTTGTCATCTGTAAAATGTACTGAGTAACAGTATCTTACTTAATCGTTGATGTGACAATTGAGTTAATACACATGAAGCCTTCAGCACAGTGCCAATGCATAATAGCAATACATTTGAAGCAAATGGCAAACATGGTCACAATACTGTGCAGCGCCTCCCACGAAGAGATAGTCTCTACTTACCCACCCACTAAATCTGGGCTAGCCCTGTGAATTGCTTGGACTGATAAAATATGGCAAATATTAGTGGGCAAATTCCAGTCAAGACCCCAAGAATCTTTGCTGCTACCTTACTTGTGGCAGTTGGAACCCAAAATCACTGTACCAGAAGTCTTTCGGAAGAAAAACAGCCAGCCATCAACCATCTGCCAACCCCAGGCCACGTGAAAGAGCCAACCCTCCACCTGACAGCAACACAGGGGAGAGCCCAGCAAAGATGAGCAGAGCTGCACTGCTGAAATTAGCTCACACTGTCTATCCAAGAATTGTGAGTTAAATGTTTTAAACCACTAAGTTTTTCGGTAGCTTTTAAGGTAACAAAAACTGATACAGTATCATTATGTCTTTTCTTCTTACTCTCCATTTGATGTATATTTCTCCTTGGAAACTTTTCTCACTTTATATTTTTCTTGCAAGTAAAAAGGGACTTTGTATAAAAACTTACCCATACTGTATAAAAATAGTCTCAAATGCTGTCCAAGTGTTATTATTAGCTTGTATTAATTTTCCAAGTCTCCAAATAAATGAAACAGTAACTGCTGTGGTGGTTCAGATATGGTTTGAATGTGTCCCCCCAGATTGAAATTTAATTCACACTGTGAGGTATTAACAGAGCAGAATCATAATCTGACTATGATATTTAGAGGTGGGGCCTTTGGGAGCTGGTTAGGATTGGATAAAGTCATCAGAGTAGATCTCCCAAGACTGAAATACTGGAGGCTTCCTAAGACAGGACAGAGGACAGAAGAGACACACATACAATACACACTACCCATCTCTTGTCATAAGATTTCCTGTGCTACCTTGGGAGCTACCAGCAAGACAGCTATCAACAGATGCGGCCCCTCAAATTTGGACCCACAGAACCATGAGCTCCAAGAAACTTCTTTTCTTTGCAATTTACCCAGTCTATGGTTCTGTATTCCGCTATCAGCAACAGAAAACAGACTAATACAACTGTTTCTGTTACCGTTACTACTAAGTTTCTGAAGTGCTTTAGCAATTTTTGTTTTATTAATGTAATAATGGTTTAAGTTATATAATTATAATATAACCAGACCAATGAATTTAAGCTTACTTTCCCTCAATAGAAACTCTTGACATTTTTGTATTAATTATAATTGGAATTATTGGTTTTAGAAAACAGTTACTAAATTAAAAAGAAATGTAATTCAATTATGCCCATGTTTACTATCTACATCAGGGGAACAGGGGAGCTCTGCACATAATAGGTGGAAAGCAGATCCCCAGGACCTGGGGAAAATGGAGTTAGCTGGAGTCTAGCCTAGAGAACACGGCCAAAAAGTTAAGATATGGGATGTGTTGAGAAGAGTAAGTGTGGTCAGCATCTCTCTAGCAGTATCAAGGAAGAGACTGTGGATGAGAAAGGCAAGTCCAAACATCCACAAGTTGTTCTGCCACGGAGATGGGTAATCCCTCTGGGTTATTATCTGGCTTTCCTTGGCTTGAGCCAGGCTCATCCAGCACCTCCCAAGAGACTGCTCCAAAGGAGGAGTGCTTGGAGGGAAAGCAAGGATTCTAATCACTAGGAAGCAAAGTCCTTCAACGTCCTTCATGGGAAGTTGGTGCTTCGTTTGTTTGCCAGACAGCTAGCTAGTTAGCCAAAAAGCAGAAATGCCTAGGTGTGCTAAGAATTCAACACTGACCCTAGAAATGAGGCTGCCTAGACTCTGGAACACTGTTACTTCCCAAGGTGCTACCTGAGAGAAGCCCAGCCAAGGCCAGATGGCCACACTGCCATAGTCAGACTAGACTATGGGTACACCCCTTACATACACTTATTATCTTATGGCTGGTATTGCCCTTGAGCACTTCACTCCAATGCTCTGGTCTGTTCCAGCATCTACTGTTATGGTTTGGGTCTGGATGTCCCCCCAAAGCCTCATGCAGTCAAGAGATAGCTGAATCTGGAATGTGATGCTGGGATTAAGGGCATGTGATTACTAAACCACTACACGTGAGTGAGTGGTTTGGCACCACCCTAATTGAGGTAGTCTGGATGGGATAAAAGAGCAAAATGACGCAGTGAAGGCCTCTTGTTGCCTTTGCTAACGTGTGCATGCCATGTTGTTTCTCCTCTGTGATGCATGTTTGACATCCCTGTCTTGGAGCCAGCCAACCAAGGACTGGAACCTCTAACTGTAAGCCAAATAATTCCCTTCACCTCTAACTTTGGGTGTCTAGTATTTTGTCTCAGCAATGAGAGAAAAGTAACTAACACACCTATAATTATTTTTTAAACATAGATATGATTATCTTTCCTAGCTAGTTCATAGGGGAAGAAGGCATTTGATTCAGTTTTCCTTTCCATTTCAGGTCCTGACCAGTTTCAACAATCCTAGTTTCAGTTCTTGATTTCCTCTCCCAAACAACCTTTTTCTCAATGCCTACAGCTACAAGCAACACCTGTTAGCGGTCCACTCCTGAAAGTTTACAGTCCAATATGCTACTGTATTCTCTGACTCCTCTACTTCCCTTTCCCCTCCCCCAGAAGAAAACTTGGCTTCCTATTTCACGGAAAAATGTCATCACGAAAGTTCTCTAGCCCCTGTCTAGAAACATCTATTATTACACATCTACCTTCCTGACTCAGAAGGGCCCCTCCAATCCCATGCCCCATTCTCCTTTTCCATCTGTTTTTACTCTTCGACCTAAAAATACAGTATGTTCCTTCCTCTCAATCTCAAAATACAGACTTCGTTTCCTAAGTTTCTTTAAAACTAGATTTCTTAGCTAGGTAAGGTAGCCACCTGACCTGAAATCCCAATGCTTGGGAGTTTGAGTGCACCATAGGCTACATAGCAAATTTCAGGCCAGCCTAGATTACAAAGTGAGACCCTGGCTCAAAAGCAGAAACATCAAAAAGAAGCCTAAAACTGGATATCTTTACAAAAAAAGCCATTTTGCTTCCACGTCTACACATCACTAAAACCTCTCTGTGCTCTATAATCCTTGCCCTTTATCTTGTTTTACAATCTTCATTTATTATCTGGAATCATTTTATTAGTTAACTTCTTATTGTTTCTCTTCCCCACCAGAATCACCCTATTGCCTTGACCAGTGCCAGGTATAGAGAGAAGGCCCCACGGATGCGGAGCTCTATTTCAATGCTGCCCGCTCCGACGTCTCCATACACCGCAGAGTGCTACACTGCTTACCAAACCACTTACACAACAGGCCCTTCTTAGGCAAGGACTAAACACCAGACTTGCTGACTAGCCCCACATATCTGAGAATTCCCCCTTCCTTGCGTTCTCTTGCTTCCTCTTCTCTCTGCCATCGTTTTGACTGGTCCCTGGTCGCAGGCTCTCGTCTCTGCTCACTATTTTTGTCATTCCCATCCATGTTCAACGGCCTCCGTCAGCCCTGTCCCCTGCGCTGCAGTCCATGCAGCCGATACCTCTTGGGTGTTGCTGCCAAGTCCACACAGCCAAAACGGGACTCGTGCCCCCTAAGATCCCCTCCTGCTATCCACGTTAGAGGATGGCAGCGCCACTCATCCTGTCACCGCGCCAGAAACCTGAGCATCCATCCTCCTCCCTTCTCATCCTATCTATCCACCGCCAGGTCTTGTCCAGTCGGTGTCCTCTCCATCCCTGGACTCCGTCCTCCCGCCTCAGTGGAGTCCGAGTCGCCAGCGTGTCGCTCGCATCACTGGTCCCCTCTGGATCACTGTCCACACAGCTAACAACAGGCGAGCCTTCTGGAGGGGGGACGCCCAGGAGAGACAGCCCCACTTGGCGGGGCCCGGCGGGGCCGGCCTGGCCCTCGGGCGCCTGGACCAGGTTCCGACTCGCGAGCGCTTTCGGGGCCTTCAGCCGCCCCGCCCAGCCCGGGCTGGCCCGGGGTCACGAGCCGAGGTCGCCCAGCGGCGCGCGCTTCCAAGCAGGCCTCACCTTGATCCTCTCCACACTGGCCTCGAGCTTGAGCTGCTCCACCAGGCGCTGCAGGGCGCTCACACTGGGCCCGGAAGACATGGCGACGGCGGCTCCGGCTCCGAGCGGCTGGGCCGGGGTGGGCTGCTCGGCCTGGCAGAGCCGGCACCGCCCCGGGGCGGGGAAGCAGCTGTGCCCGCCCCGCCCCGCGCCCGGCCTAGACCGCTTCGGCCCGCAGCGCGGACAAGGGGCAATCCGGGTTCCCTCAGTTCTTCATGCAGTCTAAACCGAGGTGACCTCTGCGTCTGTGCCCGGACCCCAGGCGCGGCGGCCCCCTCCGGGGCGAAGCCTGGCTTCCTGGACGGGCGAGAGTCGTGCGGGTTGCGGACACGGACTGGGGGTAAATCGGAGAACGACCGTTCCCGGGGGCAGGAGTCGAAGTGCGACGCGAGTTGGACAAATAAAGGACCACGCGAAGGCTGTAACCCAAGGGAAGTGAAGCACAATTCGTAGGCTTTCCATTAAACAGTGAGGCAAACTTATAAAACTTTACTGTTTCGTGGAAATCCTACCAGTTGGTTGGACAGGGGTAAGTAGGGTTAAAACTCCAGACCCCAATACCTTTGTGAAGTATAGAATAAAATTAATCAAGCCCTCTCGGCCCCCCACCTCACCACTTAACTATGACCATTGTCTCTAATTTCCTGCATTTTTTTAACACGCCCATTAGTTTTATGAACCTGTGATCATTACTATATGTAAACAGTGTGGGGGGGGTCACTTAGGGTATCATGAATTTGTCCTTATTCTTGTATGCCATTGTCAGACCCACTTAAGTTGAGTAATGCGGAAAGGTAATATACTGGGGTGTATAAATGAAAATTGCGGGGACTTTAAGCTACTAGGTTTACCTACCTACAGAATAGCTACATGGCCCTCATTCTCTGTCTCTTGGCTCTTCTTTCTGTAGACACCAGCCTCATTTTCTTCAGTGATAGACAGATTCTCAGTGCTGTGAAGGAAAGCTCAATGTGTTCATTATCCTAGCTACCAAACCCAGTAGCAAGAGAATCTCTTAACAATTGCTCATTTCAGATGAGAAAACTGGAAAAGTTAATTAGGTTATTATTAGGTTCTAGATTTAGCTTTAACCCATATTTAAATGTGAAGAGTATCACATTTTGATAAGATGAATAATCCAAATATAACTGGTTTATTTCAATACCATTTATCTGCCTCAAATGTACAATTACAAGAGACTATATTCGATTTCACTACATATAGTAGCTAGATCCTACTTATACCAGTGTCTAATAAAAGCCATTTCTAATTTCCATAGAACTTTGTTAGCAGCCAGAAATCTGGCTCATAAAACTAGCTGAGTGTTACAGAACTTTTGGCTTCCATCTACAAGGTTTGGATGCTAAAGTTTAGTGTTTAGTGCCTTTTCCTCACTCCTTCCCAATCTGAAAGGAAACATATTATGATTCTCTAAACATAAACCCAATAGTACTAAGTTTATTCTCTATATGTAAATATTTTAATCACCCAGACTAGGCTTGAACTTACAGTCCTTCTGCCTCAGCCTCCCAGAGTGTTGGCTTTACAGCTGTGCACCACCATGCCTGGCTCATATAAATTTTTTTAAATCCTATATACCAATTGTAGTGTTTAAGATTTCAAGCATGGTGTCTAATAGATATGTTATGAAACTGCAACCTATGATTTGTAGAACTTGAAGAATTCATTAATAAGACTGAGGAAAGGGCTACTAGGGGACTCTTGTTATGAAGATATCAGATATGAATGAATATAAGCTCAAGGGTAATTTCTGCAGACCTCAATTATATATGACAATGAATGAATAGGTGGCACCTGTCAGCTCTGCTCTGTCAGCCCTTAAATCCCAACCAAAGAGGAAATGATGATAGTCCTAAAGTGAAGAACAACAACTAAATTTCAACATGAGGCCCACAACTAGAGGAGCTTATGGGGTCCTCTGAACAGGATTCTTCTCCAAAAGTTTCTAAAATAGAGAGGCTTTTTTTTTTAGGGGAGTGGGTAGAGTATGGTGATAGTAAAAATATCCAGAATATTTAAATGACATTTGTGACAACTAATGGCTGTTCCTTCACCCTAGGATTTTAAAGCACAGAGTTACTGTAGCGTGTTAAGAGAATAATAGTCCTCTTGTTAAAGACAGTTCACTCCTCTTGATTCACACAATGACTGTGTCTCCAAAAGACAGACCAAACGTTACCCGGTGAGCAGGATCCCAGGGACAAGTCTAGAAATGAGATTTCTGGAAAGACAGGAAGAAATACAAAAAATCTTACAGAATGTCCATAAAGATATACTGTCTATATCAGCCAATCCTTATGAATGTTATCATCTCTTGTCTTCTTTCTTTCCTTACCACTAGATAAAAAAATACAAGCATTCATAAATTTCTTTGAAAATTATAAAAGCAAGTACCTATATTTCTTTTTGGTCTCCATAATATATGGCACATATTTCTGTTCAGAGATGATAAATGGCAGCATGTGTTAGTTGTATGATCACGCGTTCGCTAAGACAGGGACTACTGACTCTACAGACAACCACAGCATCTTAAAGGCATTCATCTCTGGGTAAAAGTTGGGCATTTGAGGTTGGAAACATAGCTACCTGTAATTTACCCCTATACCTTATTCATGCTCATAAAAATGAATGGATCCATATTTTCATCTAGAGTTTATAAAAAGATAATTATGTGGGCCGGGGATTTAGCTCAGTGGTTCTGCCGCCTGCCTCGCAAGCGCAAGGTCCCAAGTTCGATACCCAGTACCAAAAAAAAAAAAAGAAAAAGATAATTATGTAACTTCAGAATTTTAGAGCTGCAAAGGAGCCCTATAAATGGTTCAAATTCTTTCCCAATTTTATAAATGAACCAATTAAAGCAATCATTCACAGATTATATAACTGGCCTGAAGTCTTTATCTAAATTAGCAATGACAGAACCCTTTATATGTTGTGAGTTTAGGACTTTAGTATTAAAGAGATTCTGTGTACCTACTATGCTACCCTAATCATTTAAAATTATATCATATAAAATGCAATATATTAGTCTTTAGTTTAAAATGTCATACCAACAAACAATATATTACAACCATTTATTAATATGAAGCAATAGGATAAATCCTTTACAGGAGTACTGATTCACTACCATGAATGTGTACTGATACTTTGGTACAGTATCATGCTTTTGATTCACTCAAATTATGTGCCATTTACTTTGATTTCCATATATGTAAAAACATTTATATTTCAGTGGTTGAGAACAGTACATAACCATGCATATCTTCTTTCTAGTTTAAATGCATATAAATGTTCTCATGTACAATGGAGTTTTCACCAATCAAGGACTTCATAATATATAAACAATTTTTCAGCACACTATCTCTTGTCATTTTTTTAAATTAGAGGGGACCCCCCCCAAAAAAAGTACTGTGGTACAAAAGATCCTTTTACAAAGTCCCTTTCTGCAGAAATGTTTGAGAATACAGTTATAGTCCTATAATGAGACTATAATCAAGATCATCCTACAAGGACATGAGGATAGACCCACTCTCTTGGAGAGTTTCTGATCTTTAAGAGTACTGTAATAATGAAAGGTGGGGATTTAAAGACATTCTAGCAGAAGACTCTCCTAGAGAGATTAATTTGAACATATTTCAATCCTACAATGACTATAATGAAGACAACATGATAGCTGAATAATTCCACTGAAGAAGTTTGTGTCCAAAAAGACACAATAATTAAATGTTATCATTTTCTATTTTCTTACAGTTCATGAAAATATATAGGCCATGAAAGCAGAAAAATGTAGCAGTATAACAAAGAATAAGGAAACACCCTCGAAGAATAAACACTTAACACACCAAAATTTTAAATGGTATAAATTTTCATGTCAAATCTTTAACTGAACTATAAAATTTTTAAATGGCAACTAATAAATTTTCATGTCAAATCTTTTAACAAAATCCATAAATACATTATAAAAATTGAACAATCATAAATGTTTTATGTATAAAGTTTTAAGTGAAAGTTGATATTTCTACATTATTCTGTTTAATCAATACTTCTGGCATTTTAAGTTACTGCTGAGGAGCAGTTGATACATTTCTAAAATAATTCAGTTATGAAAAATAATATCAAATTAAAGTTTGACATAGTAGCATTCCATCAATCTTCAATCATCCACAAATGTTAACCGGCCAGGCCCTTCATTCTTCATCCATCTCCTGTATCTCTTCCATCTAGGGTCATTTGCCAATTTTTTCTTTAATTCTTCTTCCTGTTCTTGTTTATAAACCTGTAAATATAAATAATACTATATAACTTTACAATGAAAAGAGAAACATTTGCTGTTAACTTTATGGCATTTGTACATTTTTCAAATATAATTCTACATAAAAGTTTCCAGTGAATATACTGACTTGTCTTCTGAAGACTGTTCCTCTAAAAATATGAAGTTTAAGCATTTCAACATTCAGCGTGAAACAAAAAAACTTGTAGAAAAGCTGGTAGTACCTTTTTGTCACAGATTTCTGTAATTTAGGAATGCATTCTTTTCCTCATTGAAATCCCATGAGTTTAAACTGTGTTTAAATAGCTTAATATTTCCCTTGTATAATTAACATCCAATATTAAAGAATCAATACCATTTTTTAAACATGGTACATTGCAAACATAACCTTCAGTTTTGTTAATTTTAGCCAAGGAACAAAATGATCTTAAAGATACGCTTGTTGGCTAGGGATATAGCTTAGCAGCACAGTGCCTGGCAAGCGTGAGGTCCTGAGTTTAATTCCCAGTACCAAAAAAAAGATATGTTTGTCACCAAATTGAGCATACATCTACTACTTTATCTCCAAAGACTGGCTTTTCAAAAAAAGTTGTATTAAGTCCTTCAAAGAAGGTTAGATAAACTACATAGGTTAAGAACAAAGAACATCTGTTTTTAACTTTTAGTGGATGTCAACTGAAACTAAATGGACAAGCTGTCATGTTATAGCCAGTTTCAAACCCACATCAAATTTTAGAAAGAAATATTACTTCCAAATACTAGGAAGTATTAACCTCATATAATAACCTATCAGCCCAGTACAGTCATCTAAGACACAATATTTTTGTCTAAGAGAGAAATTTCTCTAATAGTTTAAGAGCTAATTAATGTTAACTTCTATTATTATGTTGTTAACAGGCTGAATATTTTAACTTACAAAAACAGCAACTCATACAAAGTTAATTTACTTAAATATTATTCAGACCAAAACTTTACTTTCAATAAAATGTATTTAAAACATCACTTATAAAAAGGAGTGACAGACTGAGGTCCCCAGTCGCGCGGAACACATGCTGAATCAGCCCGCTGCAGACAGGTATGTCTGCCCACACCCTACCGAGGTCCCCAGTCATGCGGAACACACGCTGAATCAGCCCACTACAGACAGGCAGGTCTGTGCACGACCTACCGAGGTCCTGAGTCGCGCGGAAGACATCGAATCACCCCGCTGCAGACAGGCAGCCACCTGATTCCACACTACAAAGACGCAGAGGACACCGGAACACCAGATCAAGGTACTCAGTCCCACTGCTCCTGGTCCAGAGGAAGGGGCTTCCCGGTCACCATACCTCCCGCTGCTCCCGGCCCAGAGGAAAGGGCTTTTGGGCCACCTTCTGTCCTGCTGCTCCTGGCCCAGAGGAAGGGGCTTCCGGGCCACCATACCTCCCACCCCTCCTGGCCCAGAGGGAGGGGCTTCTGAGCCACCATCCCACTGCTCCTGGTCCAGAGGAAGGGGTTTCCCGGCCACCATCCCTCCGGCTGCTCCCAGCCCACAGGAAAGGGCTTTTGGATCACCATCCCTATCACTGCTCCTGGCCCCTGTCCCACCTCACCCATCTCAGAGGAGGTAATCTGTACAGGCACTAACAGCCCCCGCCCCAGTCGAAATGAGAAAACACGTAAATAAGTCTCAAAACCAGACTTCCAGATCACCTACAGCAACCCCAAAGGGAAATGAGATGGAACACTCTGATACTCAAACACCTGGACCCACTGAACTGGCAAAAAAAAGGGGATCTGGAAAAAGTGAAATCAGAAATTATTTCTCAGATAACAGGAGAAACTGTGCCCCTAGTGCAAGACATGATTAATAAATCTAAAGAGGACCTCAGGAACATGATGGAATCCCAACATAAAAAACAAATGGAATCCATAAAACAGATGCAAATAGATTTCCAGGACATGAAAAACTCCATTGAAAGTCTACACAGCAGAAGGAGCCAATGTGAGGACAGAATTTCAGATATAGAAGATAAGATTGCAATTAATGACCAGGAAAAGAAAAATTGCTTCAAAATTATAAGGGAACATGAGAAATCAATCCAGCAGCTGCTAGATGATACAAAGAAGAATAACATAAGACTGATTGGGCTCAATGAAGAAACAGGAGAAAGTGCAGAAAACATAAAAAAATCTCTTCACAGAAATAATGGCAGAAAACTTCCCAAGCAGGGGAAAAGAGCTTGACATACAGATGAGTGAGGCATATAGGACTCCAAATAGCCTTGATCAAAAAAAATCTACACAATGGCATATAATTGTTAAGATTCCAGAAACACAACAGAAGAACAAAGTTCTCCAAGCAGTCAGAGAAAAGAAACAAATCACATACAAAGGAAAGCCCATCAGAATCACAGCAGACTTCTCAACACAAACCATCAAGCAAAGAAGAGCTTGGAGTGACATATTCCAAGCCCTAAAAGAAAACAGCCTCCAACCCAGATTGATGTACCCTGCAAAACTATCTTTCAAAATGGATGGAGAAATAAGATACTTTCGTGACAAAGAGCACCTTAGGAACTTCGTGAATACCAAACCAGCACTCCAAAGAATTTTACACAATATCCTAGGAACAGGCATTGAGGATCACAACCCCAGGAAACAAAGCAGCATGAACCCATCTGGCATGACAAGAAATTAAATGGAAAGGGGAAGAACGCAACAAAAAGAAAAAGTCATGGCAATGACAAGTCAATACGTTTCAGTTATAACCATCAACGTTAATGATCTCAATTCACCAATCAAAAGAAATAGACTGGCACAATGGGTCAAGAAGCCAAATCCAACAATATGCAGCATACAAGAAACACACTTAATTCAAAAGGAAACTCATAGACTGAAAGTTAAAGGGTGGAAAACAATACTGCATGTGACAGGAACCCCAAAAAAAGCAGGAGTAGCTATCCTCTTGGCAGATCAAGTAGATTTCAAACCAACACTGATTAAGAGAGACGAAGAAGGACACTACATCCTTGTAAAGGGAAGAATCCAAGAGGAAGAGATGACAATCATAAATATCTATGCACCAAACACTAGTGCACCCAACTATATAAAACAAATACTAATGGACATGAAAAGTCATATATGCACTAATACAATTGTAGTGGGGGACCTCAACAGCCCACTGTCACAAATAGATAGATCAACTAGACAAAAAATAAGTAATGAAATACTAGAACTCAATCGAACTCCTGAACAAATGAACTTAACAGATGTTTACAGAGTCTTCCACCCAACCAAATCAGAATACACATTCTTCTCAGCTGCACATGGATCATTCTCCAAAATAGACCACATACTCACACATAGAACATGTTTAAGTAAGTGCAAAGGAATTGAAGTTATCCTCTGTATATTATCAGACCATAGTGCAATGAAATTGGAGATCCATAGCAAAAGAAACTCAAAAAATTTCATAAACACGTGGAAATTGAACAACGCATTTCTGAATAACCAATGGGTCACAGAGGAAATTAAAGAAGAAATCAGACAGTTCCTTCAATTAAATGACAATGACAATACAATATATCGGAATCTATGGGACACAATGAAAGCAGTCTTACGAGGGAAATTCATAGCAGTGAATATGCATATTAGGAAAACAGAACGAGTCCAATTTAAACAACCTGATGCTGAACCTTAAGCTTCTAGAAAAAGAAGAGCAGGACAACCCCAAAGCTCATACAAGGGAGGAAATTATAAAGATCAGAGGAGAAATCAATGCAATGGAGACTAAGAGAACAATACAAAAACTCAATGAAGCCAAGAGTTGGTTCTGTGAAAGAATCAACAAAATTGACAAACCTTTAGCCAACCTTATCAGAAAAAGGAAAGAAAAGGCCCAAATCCATGCAATCAGGAATGAAAACGGTGAAATTACAACAGACCCAGCAGAAATCCAGAGGATCATCCATACCTACTTCCAGCACCTATACGCCAATAAGATGGACAACACAGAAGAAATGGACAGATTCCTAGAAACATATGAATTACCAAAGTTGAATGAAGAAGACCTAAAAATTCTGAACAACCCAATATCAACCAATGAAATTGAAAATGTAACTAAAAACTTATCAACTAACAAAAGCCCGGGCCCTGATGGCTTCACTGCTGAATTCTACAAGACATTTAGAGAGGAACTGCTGCCACTACCGTTGAAACTCTTCAATGAAATTGAAAGGGAAGCAATACTCCCAAATTCATTCCTGGAAGCAAGCATCACCTTGATCCCCAAAGCAGAGAAAGACCCAACTGAAAAAGAGAACTATAGGCCAATCTCACTAATGAACATAGATGCAAAAATCCTTAATAAGATACTGGCAAACAGAATGCAGAAGATCATCAAGAAGATCATACACCCTGATCAAGTGGGATTCATCCCAGGGATGCAGGGATGCAGGGATGGTTCAATATACGAAAATCAATCAATGTAATACACTATAACAATGGAGCCAAGGACAAAAACCAGATGATTATCTCCATAGATGCAGAAAAAGCATTTGACAAAATCCAACATGCATTTATGATAAAAATCCTACAAAAAATTGGAATAGATGGTCTCTACCTCAAACTGATAGAAGCCATCTATGAAAAACCAACAGCCAATATCATACTAAATGGTCACAAACTGAAATCCTTCACACTAAAATCAGGAACAAGACAAGGATGTCCACTATCACCACTCTTGTTCAATATAGTTCTGGAAACATTAGCCACGGCAATTAGACAAGAGAAAGAAATAAAAGGAATAAAGATAGGTAATGAAGAAGTCAAATTGGTGTCATTTGCAGATGACATGATACTCTATATAGAAGATCCCAAGAACTCCACCAAAAGTCTTCTAGACTTAATAAACAAATTCAGTCAAGTAGCTGGTCACAAGCTCAACACACCAAAATCAATAGCTTTCCTCTACACCAATGACAGACTCACTGAGAGAGAAATAGGGCAAATAATTCCTTTCACAATAGCATCCAAAAAACTGAAATACCTAGGAATCATCCTAATGAAAGAAATCAAAGAGCTCTTCTCTGAAAACTATGGCACTCTGAAAAGAGAGATTGAAGATGATATCAGAAAATGGACAGACATCCCCTGCTCCTGGGTAGGAAGGATTAATAGAGTGAAAATGGCCATACTTCCAAAACTGCTATATAGATTTAATGCAATTCCAATTGAGATCCCAGCAGCATACTTCATAGACCTCGAGAAAACAATCCAAAAATTCATTTGGAACAAGAAGAGACCCAGAATAGCAAAAGCAATTCTAGGTAACAGAGGTATGGCAGGGGGTTTCACTATCCCCAATCTGCAACTCTACTACAAAGCTACTGTGATAAAAACAGCATGGTACTGGCAAAGAAACAGACCTGAGGACCAGTGGAACAGATTAGAAGATGCAGAAACAACGCCGGACACACCCAGCCATCTCATCTTCGATAAAGGAGCCAAACACCCTAACTGGAGGAAAGATAGCCTCTTTAATAAATGGTGCTGGAAAAAATGGGCTTCAACTTGCCAACGAATAAAACTAGACCTATATCTCTCACCATGCACTAAACTAAAATCAAAATGGATTAAAGATCTAAATATTCAAATAGAAACTCTGAACCAGTTGGAACAGAGGTTAGGTAGAACCCTTGAAGACATCGGTGTAGGAAAAGATTTTATGAACAAAACTTCAGTTGCCCATGAACTAGCACAAACAATCAACAAGTGGGATCTCTTCTTATTAAAAAGCTTCTGCACAGCAAGAGAAACCACCAGCAGTGTGAAGAGACAACCCACAATGTGGGAAAAAATCTTCACCTCCTCTTCCTCAGACAAAGGTCTACTATCTCAAATCTATAAAGAACTTAAAAAGATCAGACCTCCCAAATTTAAAGACCCAATCCAAAAATGGGCATCTGAAATGAACAGACATTTCTCAGACAAAGAAGTAGAAATAGCAAATAAATACATGAAAAAATGTTCAACATCACTGGTCATTCGAGAGATGCAAATGAAAACAATGCTGAGATTCCACTTCACTCCAGAAAGAATGGCTGCTATCATGAAATCAACCAATAACAAATGCTGGTGGGGCTGTGGGGAAAGAGGAACCCTGCTCCACTGCTGGTGGGAGTGTAGATTGGTGCAACCACTGTGGAAATCAGTATGGAGATACCTCAAAGAACTAGGACTGGAAGTCCCATTTGACCCCGCTATTCCACTGCTGGGGATCTTCCCCAAAGAATTAAAAGAATCATACCACAGTGATATATGTGCGCCCAAGTTCATAGCAGCACAGTTTGTAATAGCTAAAACTTGGAAACAGCCCAAATGCCCATCAACTGGAGACTGGATAAAGAAAATGTGTATTTTTTATATAATGGAGTACTACTCAGCCATAAAAAATGAGAAATTAGAGACATTTATAGCTAAGTGGATGCACACTGAGGCAATACTCTTAAGTAAAATAAATAGGACACACATGTATAAATACCGAATAGTTTCTCTGGTGTGAGAAACTGAAAGTGTAAATAAGGACTAAATGTATAATAGGTCATGTGAAATAGGAAGAAAAGGGGCAAAGGGGAAGGAAGTGGGAGGGCTAGGGGAAAGGATAGAAGGGAATGGGATTAATATGAGAAAATGGAAAAATAGGAACAAAATCTTTGTAAATAGGGAGGACTGGAGGGGTTGAAGGGAGGGCTGGGCAAGGGTGAAAAATAAGAACCAAGAGAGACGATGTAAAGGTGCAAATTTCCAATGATGAATGTCATTATCTTGTATACCTAAAATGTACCAATTATTAGAATGAATAATCGATAATGTAAAATAGGAAGAAAAGGTCCAAAGAGGTAGGGGTAGTGGGAGGGGCAGGGGAAAGGAAAGAAGGGAAAGGAAAAAATGATGAGAAATGGAAAAAATGGAAATAAAGTCTTTGTAAATAGGGAAGGGTGGAGGGTGTGAAGGGAGGGCTAGGAATGGGGAAAAAATAAGAACCAAGATGCATTATATAAAAGCACAATTCCCAATGAGAAATGTAATTGTGTTGTATACCTACAATGTACCAATAAAAGAATTTAATACAAAAATAAAAAATAAAGTCACAGCAGAGTCACTACTCACCTCATAATTCTCCTTTATCCAGAGCTCCCGTTTAAGAAAAGTTTCTTTCTGATGATCTTCTAGATTATCAAACTGAGACTTTGACATCTTCATAGATTTACGAATGAGATACAGTCTCTCTTCTTCCCCATATTCTTTACCTTTGATGTTAAAATTATAAATCCAGCGGCAATACCAGACTATATATGAGCACAAGTGAAAAGGAGCTAAGACAATTTGAAAGAGGAGAAGATCATGTATTTGGGGTTTCTGGTAGCCTCCCTTTATGTCTATTTTACTTTTTATAATGTTCTTTATGATGTTCTCCTCCTTGTCACGAATTTCTTCTTTTGACTTCTTGTTTCTACCTTTTTCTTTGGCTTTCTTGAGCAGTCCCTGCTGTATGGCGATCTCTGTTGCTTGGATACGGTACTTTGGCACTGTGGCTAGGTAGCTAATTGCCTTATTGTAGCTATTCCACCAGCTGACAAACTAGAATATTTAACAAAGAAAAATGAGTCACTTTCATTCCCACAATTCTCTAAACTAAAGCAATAGTAAGGGGTCTTAGTAAATATCATCACACAAAAAAAACCATTTTAAAATATAGGGATCTCAGCTTGGCATGGTGGCACACGCACGATTGTAACCTCAGCACTCAGGAGGCTGAGGAAGGAGGATCACTGCAAGTTTGAGGCAGCATGGGCTACAAAGTGAGTTCAAGGCCAGCTAGAACTACAAAATGAGACCCTGTCTCCAAAAATATATATCTAGGTATAGGGATCTCAAAGATCTCACTTTATAAGTAAATGATGATACAACTGAACAAAGCCCACATGTACATGGGCTCTCCAGGCTGAATAAGTAGGATAAACTCTGAGCTGGGCCAAAAGTCATTGATTCAGACAGGAAACTCCCAGATCAGATGATGGATCAACAGAATCACCCCACATCAGTCATTTCACATCTCTACCAGAATGGCTCCTCTTTAGATCACTATTAGGAATTCTCTGGCTGGGGATTTAGCTCAGTGGTGCCTCCACTTGCCTCACAAGCACAAGGTCCCAAGTTCGATCCCCGGTACCAAAAAAACAAAACAACTCTCTCTCTTTTTCTTAAACTGCAATCTATTTACTAGAAGATGAGTTAAATAACAAAAACCAGCTGGTAAGAAATTTATTTTTTAAAATTCTCAGGGTTTAGATTAGTAGGGGTGAACCTATGGCACATGTGCAGCATTGGACACCCAGAGCCCTCTCTGTCAGCATGCAAGCCAAGCTGCCCCAGCAGCCGAGTATTGGAATTTCAGGTTAACTGCACAGTTACCACTCTGCGATAAATAAGTAGATTTTGGGGTGCAGTTTGGGCACTCAGTCTCGAAAAGGTTTGCCATCCCTGATAGAGATTAAGGCAACTGTATCATTTTTATCTCTTTCGTGAGCCATCTACATATACCACAGTAATACATACCATATTTTGAACTGAAAGATTCAAATATGTTTGAACTCTTTATTGGGACAGCAAAGCATTAACTTACTTCATAACCATAGTCAAGCACAAAGGGTTTTATTGTCAGAAAACTGCATCTTACATAGTACAGTGAACACAGCCGTTACACTATAAATATCCTGAAATATTATAGCAACAGTTTATTAGATACTACACAAAAAATAAAGAAAAAAGTTATTAGAGTATTACACTATCTAAAACAAAAAAGAAGGACCGGGGATTTAGCTCAGTGGTTCCACCGCCTGCCTCGCAAGCACAAGGTCCTGAGTTTGATCCCCAGTAACAAAAAAAATTAAAAAATTATTATCTCTTGCTGTCCCACTTTGAAAGGCTAATACTTCTAGAAAAGCACAGATACATTTAAAATGTTCCACCTTACTCTTTGATAAGAATTGTTTTATTATAAAAATTGAATATCATTTCTGGAAATTAACCTGGAGAAGTAATTTTCAAACTAGCAAATTGCTTCATTCTAGTCACTTGATTTGTGACAGATGTGGCTAATTTAAGAGTAATAGGAAAGACTCATTAAATTTTTGAGATATTTTAAAACAACACACAAAGTTACTGTATCGCTTTTAATCTCTTTCAGTGGTCTCCAGGCTAAGCAGCAACATCTTTGGAAGCCGTGCGGAAATGTGTGTGGCACTTCTGATTGCTACAGTGGTGGCAAGTACTACCGGCATTGTGAATGGGAGCCAGGACTTGTTAGGCAACACTAAGGACTTCTCATTTTCCCCAAGTTTTCAAGAGATCACTGAAAAGTTCTACAAAGGTAAAAGACATGATCTGGCTATCATACAACAAATACTCTACAGGGAGCATGAGAAAAGACCTGGTTTTGGTGGTGGTAGGGGTGAGAAGGGTGTAGTTACAGAACAACACTCATCATCAGATTTCCCACTGACAAAAATACCAACACCTTCAGTTGCTGAAATAAATAGTTTTCTAGTACAAAAAATTAATCTCTTGGGCCAGGGATTTAGCTCAATGGTGCCGTGCCTGCCTTGCAAGTGCAAGGTCCTGAGTTTGATCCCCAGTACCAGAAAAAAAACAAAATTAATCTCAACTGGAAACAAAATTTTATGTAAAGGCTTTTAATGCAGTTCTGGTGACCAGCAGTAGGCAATATGTACTCATGCACAGACACAGAAATACACATATAAATCGATACACACCTGAAACACTGAAATAGCACACACGCTGACCAAAATCACTACCCTAACATCCACTTTGGGAGCAAGGCGCCTGCTATAGTAGTGGTAGTAATGGCTATAGTATTCTTCTGGATGATCCAGCATGTAGTCATAATCTTTCCGTGTTTCTTCATCCTGTTAAATGACAAGGTAGCCAATTTCATAGGACATTTTATTAAATGATCTTAGTTTATAATCTGGTAAGTCTACAATTTTATAATTTGTAGAATTATTCTGAATTTTAAAACTGTCAAAATAAAAGTACTTCCCATTATTCTTCAAAGGCATATATAAATTTACTTGTAGAAATTTCACATTCATTATAAAGGCATAATAAAAATAGTCTTCAAATTCTTGAGTATTACTGATCTTCCTGCAAAACTGTAATATTTTTAACAACAATTACCTAACCATGCCTTTTTAGCTAATGCTGTGGTGCTAATAAGAATAGCACTATGTTCCTACAACTTAAAGCACATGACAACACCTACTCAAAAACTGTTGATGGAAAAAAATGTTTATATCCTAAATATATTCACAATTATATTCCAACTTTGTGTAGAAATTTTTCTATTGCAAGTGGAATCGGAAAACAGTCTGTGCCTTTGAACTCAATTATAATAATCCCACAGAAACGTTGTGAAGTCACTACAGTATAATGGTCAAAATCTAGCTTTTGTGACCCTCGACAAAATATTAAGCTTCTAAAAGCTTCATTCTTCTTCATTTTTAAAAAGGGACAGCACTTTCTGCCCTAATATTTTTAACTTCTTTTGAATATTAAATGACATACATTGTATAAAGCATGTTACAAACATGTTGTATTTTACTAATGTACATTGTCACAGCCCAGTCTATAAATAACATATCTTTCTTAATCATATAAACACATTGAAAGAATTACAGTATGATATCCTGTTATGAATGTTCACAAAGTTTTTCTTAAAAATCTTTTCTAATTCTAATCAATTCCTACCACATAAATGCAATGTTTTATTGAGCTACCTAGGTTGAGGAATTAGTAATCTAGGTTATTGTTTGCTTTTTATCCCACAGGAAACCTATTTTTCAGTCTGTCTCATTTCAAAACAATGTCAAAGACTAAAATAAAATGAATTCTTTATATGTGAGTGTAGTAGAAATCCTCACAAAACAAAAACTTTTTTATTAGTACATGTTTGCAGTATATAATGATTACATTTACTGTGAAAAAATCTTTTTTTAACTTAGAGAATTTCTTTCTAGGTTAAACTATTCAATATTCATAAAGTATGTTCTAAGCTAAGAGCACTTCAAAATCTAACCAAATGCCTTGTCACTGCAGACAGGAGCTTTGGGGTCTGTTCAGAGACTCCTTCTGAGTCCCTCAATATGTAGTTTCATAGTTTCAAAATAAGAAGCTTACTAATGATAAAATCTTCCCTATGCTAACTAAAATTATCATGTATTTTCTACTAAAATTTCTGAATTTAGATAGGCTTACAGGCTCATGCTTATAATCCCAGGACTCTGGGAGGCTAAGGCGAGAGGACCAGAAGTTCATGCCCAGCCTGGGAACTTCGCAACTTGGCAAGACCTAGTTCTTAAAAAACATAAATGGGGCTGGGAACATAACACAGTATATGGGCCCTTGGCTTCAAATTCCTAAGTACCACCAAACAACAAAAAAAGGTAATTTTATGGCAGTATACTGAGGTCAAAGTACCTATAATATGAGAAGCAGCCCAGGCTGATACTGTTTTCCAGTTCACCCCTAGTCTTCTGCCAGAAAGGATTTTCCTGCAGCTGTTGCCATATGCCTCAACTATCAATCCATTATTCCTTCATTAAGTCATCATCATATTACAGTGCTTCTAACCTAGAAAGGGTAAGTAAATCTTCACAGAGGTCACACAGATAGTCCTGAGGACTAAAGTCCACATCTCTTGGTGTGTCTCATTTTTTAATAAAGGTATCCTTTCAGCATTGTTCATCCTCTCTCCATTTTTTGCTTTTTGGGGGCTCATTTTATAAAAATATCCTGCTTTTGCCTTGAAACCCTTGACTTTTAACTTAGCCTTCCAATATTGGCAGATGTTTTCTGAAATACAGTTCTTGCTCAACTAGATTATATGTAATTTTGGAGCTAAATGCCACTTAGTCTTGCTCCAACTAGATTACATGTAATTTTGAAACTAAATGCCACACTGAGATTAGATTCCTACAACCGTACAGAATCACTCCCTACTCTGCTGCAGAGCCCTTCACCCATCTTGGCTGGCTGTACTCTTCCTGGGTGAAGTATACAGTTAGGCCTTTGCATGTACCTGGTATGTGGACATCCTGTGTCCCATGGCTATTCTCTCTTTGTTCTTAGAGAAGATCACATTCCATAGAATGGAACTATCATCCCTCCTTAAGCATTTCACTCCCAGGGTCATCATCTTCCTACTGTTTCTAGATTTGTGACTTCACCAAGCTCTTCTAACAGAACAGTAAGCTAATGCTCCAGCACCAACAACTCCAGAATCTATCCCTTGTGTGGTTTGTCTACTGCAAGCAGAACTGTGGGGTCCATTCAAGGTGCCCTAGTAAGTTCTCAAACACAAAAGGTGTCCTACAAAAGGTCTCAGAGGCAACCTTACTTCTCTTTGGAGCTTATTTTCCTGAGGTCACCATAAATTAATGATTCTATATTGGTCATTATTAGATACTAGGAAGTTGGCCACCTCCTCTTGTAGCAGTTAGTTGGTCGATTTAATTTTCACTGTAGGGTTTGCAGTTTTCTATTCAGAATGAAGAAAAAGATCTTTTGGCTGAGGCATGCATACAATTTAGAAGGTATTCAAAGTTGGTACAGATAGGTAAAAGTCAAGAGTTCTCAACATTCTAAGTAAAAATTCTACTCTTTTAGTAACCTACAATGTTTAGAACATAAGGATACCGAAATATTAGCATAAAAGCAAAAGGAATAAGAAGGACCATCCTTTTTTGGAGACTCCATTAGAAAGGTACATTTGTATTGTAACACCATATTTATTTTTTCTCCTACCCTTCTCAGAACTAAGGCAAGCCCACAGTTTCCTGTTTTTATCTTCAATGTTTCCCCATGGCCAAAATTAAAATTTCTTCGGCATGCAACAAAGTCCACATCTGGCCCAAACTTTCCTATCTAACAACATCCCACACCACTCTTGCCTCTTCTACTCATAGCAACCATTCAGATAACAAATCCTGGCATTTGGTAAATCCTTCCAATACAACATGCTTTCTCACACCTATATCTTTGAATATGTCATTCTCCTAAACTTGAAGCCCATCTCGTTCTTCCAACATTATGGGGTTCTAAAGGATATGGATGTTACTGCCTCACATGGAGTTGGACCACTCATTATTTTTTGTTTGTTCATTGTTGTGGGTGCGGGGGATCTAACCTAGGGCCTCACATGTACTAGGTAAGCACTCTGCCACTGAGCTACACCTCCAATCCCTGGACCACTCATTACACTTAGCATCTATTAATTATAGCACTTATCACATTATAATCATCAGGTTTTTTTGTCCTGAAAAGAGCATTTCTAGAGGGTAGATAGGGTAACTCATTAATCTCTTTATATCAAAGGCCTACCACAGTGCCTGGCATTCAGTAAGTGTCCTTTCAAAACAGAGTGACATGTTGTAAATATATTCCCTCACTATACATATCTCTCCAGCCACATAGGTCTCCTTTTCACCAGCAATGCTGGTGATTATGTCACAAAAATTTTGGGTGGGCAGAAATGACTGCTTGAGTTCAGTTTATGAAAATATGTTTATGTGGCTAAAATAGCTTAAACCTTAAAACATTTCAATATCTTACCTTTCAATAAGGTAGTACTTTTTCTTTCAGCAATTTTGTGGATCTTAATGTCCCAGGGTCAGGAGATTCCAACTTCTTTCCAAAACCAAAACCTTTTTACTCGTTTCTTCCTCCTCTCTGTCCTGAGCCTTGACAAGAAGGGAAATAAACTTGTTTCTAATCTCTACAGGAATAAATGGTGCTTCTGCTGCTGTCCGTCCACTCCCAATCCTCTTGGGCATATGCAGGAGGACTGGAACATAACCACCAATATCTAGATCAAAAGTGAACAAGAGGAAACCCACAAGCAAAGAAAGCACTGAATCCTTCCTTCTCTTATGAAAATAATCGTCCCCCTCCCCAGAGGCAAAAAAACATAACATTCTTACCCCTTGAAAGTAATAATGAATTATTTGATCTCAATACATAGCAATTGCAATAATATAATATTGCAGCCAGTTTTACATTAAAACTTTCTATTGCACAGTGTAGAAGCCACTTTCAGAGGGTCAAGGCTAGGAATCAATACTATATGAAAATATAATATTCTGTTCATTCTTAAAAATATATATTAATCTGATTTTTAAAAGAATCACACATATACAATGCTTCAAAATATAACTTCTGAGAAAAAAATATGTAGCTTCTGCTCCCTTAATTTTTTTTCCAGGTCATACTGAAGAGGAAAAAAATTAATTCCTCTCAGTTTCATCTCCTTTTTTGTTCCCTATCTGCCAGTCACTAGTACAACTATCTTCTCACATGTCTTCTCATTCTGTGTCATTTGAACAACTTCTATGATTTGGACTGTCACTTCTTAGTGACAAATCTGTTTTTCCTGCTTTCTCCTACTTTCAGCTATATCTTGAACATTTTCTAAATGTAACATTAATATCTCCAACTCAACAGGCTGAAAACCAAAATTAGTAGTTTGTTTCAGTTAATAGTATCTCCATCTACTTGACCACCTGAACTTTGAAAAGCCTTTACTACTTTAGATTCAGCAAATAATGACTCAGGTAGCTTGAGTTAAATACAAAAGGGCTTCAAGAACCCTCTCTTTCTAGAGAAAGAATCTAGCGAGCAATAAAAGCACAATTTGATGTGGTACGAAGCAAAGGACTAACTCTACCTGAGACCACTGGCAAAGGGATTCACAGAGATGAAATGAGAGATGTATCTTTTAAAGCAAGGTAAGATGTGGTGAAACCAAGCAAAGGAAATAGCAAGTACTGTATTAAGGTACAGAAGCATCAAACAATGGATTCAATGAAGCTTGTGTATTGGGGGAATTTACAAAGGAGCTGTACATCCATCCAGGAAGGTAAGTCTGGATAAGAACCATGGAGGATCTTACAAGCTATGCCACAGTTACAGTGTTGTTGTCTGTGATTTTTTAAAAAAATGAAATGTTTGAAAGTATGAAAACATTTGCATTATACTTAAAATGTATGAGTATATATTTTTGAAAAACAACTCTGGTAGCATAAAAAAATGGGATGGGGAAAAGCAATTTTAGTGGCTCAGAAATAGAATAGGACCTGATAATTAAAGGGCCACACATAAATCAAAGGAGATGTTCAGCATGATATTGAAGTCTCTAATAGTTATCATGTGAACAATGTTATCCACCAAAAGCAAGAATAGAAAAAGAGGGCCAGGGATTTAGCTCAGTGGCACTGCACCTGCCTCGCAAGCACAAAGTCCAAAGTTCGATCCCCAGCACCAAAAAAAAAAAAAAAAAAAAGAATAGGAGGACACCAAGTGTGGAGAACATACAGGAGAAAACTAGAAGATTCTGCAATAGGAGATTATGAAAACTACTGGATATCCTTTCAAGCTCTGGAGCCTCTAGGATTTATCTATTCCTATAGGAGTGTACCCTTCTTTGTCTTTGATTAACCTACATTAACTGTTATGTCAGAAGTAACTTGTGAAAAACTGGAAATAATGCAAAAAATTCCTGTTCACAGAAAGGTAAACTGTGTTCTGTGGAATGGAACAGATTATTGCCTTGCAGATATTAGGTTTACTTCCCCCACCCAGTCCTGGGGATTGATCCTAGGGCACTTAGCCTGGTAAACAAGCACTCTACCACTGGACTACATCCCCAGTACTTTAATTAATTAAATAATCTATTAATTTTGTATTTATTTTTGAAATATAGTCTTGCTAAGTTGCCCAGGCTGACCTTGAACTTACTAGCCTCCTGCCTCAGCCTCCCCAGTAGCTGGGCTTATGGATGTCACCACCTTATCCCGCTCATCAGCTTTTATAGGTATTCCTTATCTACCAATGTGCAATATGTTTCTCTTCTGTGCTAATTTTATATCTTACTGGTTCCCTCACTAATAAATGAGTTAGAGAAATCTCTCATTCACCTCAAATTTATGTGAGAACCATCACTATATTCCCTTTTAAAGTTTATGATTTAACAAAGAAAAAGACTGGGCTGTGGACATAGCTAAGTAGGACAGTACTTGCCTAACACACATAAGGCCCTGGATTTGATGCCTAGCATTGAAAAAATTTAAAAGATAACATGATTGATTTCAGACATGTTAGACTGCGGGTTTCTGTGCTATATAAATGAGAAGCAGTTGAAAACACAAGCCTGCGAAGCTTGCAGGTTTTAGAGTTGTCAACTTAAAAGGAGGGATACAGTCAAAGATACAGTTTTGTCAGTATGTGCTTAGAAAACAGCAAAGAAAAGACAAAGGACAGAACTCTAAGAAAAAGCAATAGTTAAGGCATATGAGGAAGAAAGGAAGACTTTGAAGACTGAAAAGAGGGCTGAGGGTGTAGCTCAGTGGTAGAGTGCTTGCCTTGCATGCCCAAGGCCCTACATGCAATCTCCAACACCTTGAAAAAAGTAATAAATTAAAACATAAATAAATACTGAAAAGAAATGGCTAGAAAATAGGAAAAAAAGGAGGAAACTACATCAAGGAAGTCAAAACAAGATACTCTGAAGAACGTAATAGTCAACAGTACCAAATGCCACAAAGAGTTCCAGTAAGAAGAAGAAAGGAAGAACCATGGGATTAGTTGATTAAGTATGACTATTCACCTGTTAACAAGGACAGTTTCAGTACATGTGCAGGTGCACATGTCAGTCTACAGTAGCTTAAGATGAGTGAGAAGAGAAAGGAAATAGGAAACAGTAAAGAAAAATGTAAGTTTTAAAGGAAGCAAAATTAAGCAAAAGGAGTGGGAAATTAACCAACAGATTCTCAAGTTACAAAAGAGGAATGATGAGTTCCAAAAGATGACTCTAAAAATGAGTTGTCAAAAATATCTTCTTGCTCCCCAACCCATTCTGCTCCCAGAGTTTTCTTCCAAAAACAAATAGATTTTCTCATTTCTCTACTTTAAAAACTGGTAAGTATTCAAAAAACATGCAGTTCAAATTCCTGAATATAGCCTAAAGGGTCATTCATCATCTGATCCCAAGCTCTGTTCCAGCCTCTTAAAATATTCTTCCTCCCATGTATTTCAACCTGGAAGGAGCAGATCCACAAAGTCTATAAAAAACATAAGAAAGGTCTTTGTGGTTATCTCAAAATATCCCATTTACCTATGATAACTCTGTACGAGCTAAATTAAAATGTCAACTGCTTGGCTTCTGGCTACAATTTTATCAACTCAATAGTTTTTGGGTTGAGATCAAGAACACTGCTAGGCTGCTGATGACACTGTGTGTCAGGTAATCAAAGCACCAGAATTAAACATATCTGGTATACAATCAACCTCCACTATAAGTAGGGGGAAAGGGTTGAAGTTAAAGAATCAGTATAAAATAACGTTTATGGTTTCAGAGCAGAAAAAGTAAATGTGGTACAAATATTATCATACTCATCTGGGCCCATGAAAGAAATCACTATCAAATGTGTCACTCCTTCCCACTGAACCAAGAAAGGATCCTAAAAGTGTTCTAGGTGGTCAGGACCAATCAGAGTAGGCACGTGAAATAAAAACTATCTGCTGTCTATAATCTATATATTTTCTTAATTTGGTTATTTATTGGCATCATAACTGTAATAGAATTTTATTTAATATTTCATAAAATAGTCATCTTTCAGTATTCATGGGGGATTGGTTCTAGGATCATGGTAGATAACAAATTCTCAGATGCTCAAGTCCCTTATATAAAATAGCTTAGTATTTGTATGTATCCTATACACACATTCTCTCGTACACATACTTTAAATTTTTTTATTTTATTAGCACATGTTTGCAGTACATAATGATTACATTCATTGCAGGAAGTTGATACATGTACATAATATATATTAGTTCTTTTTCTGCCCCCTTCCTCTATCTCCTAGTCCCTTTTCATTTGTAAAATATCTTTCTCACTGTTTCCTATTATCTATCTTTTATTTTGCTCTTTATTTATACTTTGGGTTTCTTAGGAGAAACCATGCAATATTTAAGCTTGTGTATCTGAATTCACTTAATATTATGCTCAATGTGCAACCATTTTCCTACAAATGACTCAAATTTATCCTTCTTTATAACAGAGTAGTACTACATTGCGTATAAATATTATTAAATGTTGATGGGCATTACAGGCCACTTTTAAGATTTAACTATTATGAGCTGTGCTGCTACAAACATGAGTAACTATGTATTACTGTGGTATGGTATCTTCAACTCTTCTAGGAAGATACCTAGGAGGAGAAGAGCTGGGTCAAAGGGAATTTTTAGCTTTAGTTTTCTGAGGAAACTCCATACTGATTTTCATAGTGGTTATACTAGTTTACATTCTCACCAATGACGTTGAAGGGTTCCTTTTTCCCACAGCCTGGCAACATTTGTTATTATCTGACTTCTTGACGGGAGTCATTCTTTCTCGAGTAAGATGGTATATCAGTGTGGTTTTAATTTGCATTTCTCTAATGGCCAGAGGTGTTGGAAGATTTTTTTCCCACATATTTATTGCCCATTTGTACTTCAGTTGTCCATTTTTTCACTGGGTCTTCTATTTTTGGAAATCTAATGTTTTGAGTTCTTATATATGAGTCTTCTGTCCAAGGATATTATGGCTTGTATCTAAGAGTCCCCTCAAAGTCTCATGCTTTCATAGGTGGGGCTTTTCAGAGGTAGGTGGATCTAGGGTCTGCGAATCTGGATTAAGGGTGTATGGTAACTAAATTAGTCCACTGATGGGTTTAGCATAGTTCTGGGTGTGGATGGCACCATCCAATAGGCTTGTAGCCTGGATGGAACAGTAAAAGAAAAAGGGAGGCTTACTGCTTTGCTGCCTCCTGCCTGCCCTGCCATGGGACTATTTCTCCTCTGCCATGCCCCTCTGTCTGCCTGGGAGGCAGTCAACTATGGACTGAAACCACCACAAACTGTGAGCTAAACTTAACTTGTGGGGGTCAGGTATTTTGTCCCAGTGATGAGGAAGTAACTAAGACAGAGGAATAGCTAACAAGCATTTTCTGCCCATTCTGTGGTTGTCTCTTCACTCTGCTGTTTGTTTCCTTTGCTGTGCTTTTTATTTAATATAACCCCGCGTTTGTTGATTCCTGATGTTATCTCTTGCGCAACTGGGGTTCTGTTGAGACAGTTCCTTGCTTAAGCCTGTTATCTTTGAGTTTTACCTATTTTATCTTCCAGCAGATTGTTTCTATCTTAATATTTAGATCTTTAGCTGGGTGTGGTGGTGCACACCTGTAATCCTAACACTCAGGAGGCTGAGGCAGGAAGAGCACCACAAGTTCAAGGCCAGCCTGGGCTACACAGTAAGTTCAATGCTAGCCTGAACTACACAGCAAGACCCTGTCTCAAAAAACCAAAAACAAATTTAGATCTTTGGACTATTTTGATTTTAATTTAGTACATGGTGGGAAATAAGGGTCTACATTCAATCTTCTGCATGTTTTTAGCCAGTTTTCCAGCATCATTTGTTAAGGAGCCTCTCCTTCCTTTAGCATGTATTTGTGGTCCCTTTACCATGCTGTTTTAATCATTGTAGCTCCATCATATAACTTGAAATCTGAAATTTTGATCCATCCTGCTTTGTTCTTGTTGTGCAGGACTGTTTTTGCTATTCTGGATCTCTTCTGGTTCCATATGAATTTTAGGATTGCTTTCTCTAGTTCTGTGAGGAATGCTGTAGGTCATTTTGATTGGGATTGCATTAAATCTCTATATCAGTTTTGGAAATATGCCCATTTTGACAATGTTGGTTCTGCTTATCCAAGATCGGGATATCTTTCAATTTTCTGATGTCCTCTTTGATCTTCTTTTTCAGAGTATTATAGTTTTCATTATAGAAATGTTTTACTTCCTTTTTTAGGTTAATTCCTAAGTATTTAATTTTTCTTGATGCTATTATGAATGGTATTACTTTTCTAAATTCTTTCTTGATGGATCCATTATTGATGCACAGAACACTATTCTTTTTTTTTGGTACCAGGGATTGAACTCAGGACCTTGTGCTTATGAGCCAGGCATGGTGCCACTGAGCTAAATTCCCAGCCCAACACTCTTCATTTTTGTGTGCTGATTAGTATCCTGCTACCTTGCTGAATTTGTTATAGTTCTAGTCTTTTGGTAGAATATTTTGAGTCTTCTATGTAAATAAATACTTATTACTACACCTCCCAACATTTCAATCCTAGAATAAGCCTTGAACATTCATGATGCTCTATTTCTGTTAAGGTTTTTTTGTTTTTGTTTTGTTTTTGCAGTACTGGGGATCAAACTCAGGACCTTGCACTTTCGAGGCAGGCACAGTGCTGAGCTAAATCTCCAGCCCAATTATGTTTTAATTAAGCTTTCCACCTATCAGAAATGTCCTTTCACTACCAATCTGGGTGACTTTTTTCCAGATCTACTTCGAAGAAAACATTCTTCTCTAATCTTCCAAAAGCAATAATTGCTTTCCTCTCCATGCTGCAATATAATAGGCATAAACTTTTATTATATAATATAAATAAAAACCAAATAAGTATGTCTCCTTTGTTTTATTATGTAACATAAATAACTAATAACTAATCAATAAGTATCTGTCTTCCTTTTTATGTTAAAAGCTTAAAGTCATAAAGTATGCCTTTTCTGTTGTCATGGTCTCCTCCCCAGCACCTATGTCAGAACTGGTTGGAGAAAAGGTTAAGTAAAAGAATATACTGAGGATATTGCAGAAGGTTCACTCTATATATCTTTTCCACTTGCCAGATAACCTTCATGCCAGCAATATTCCCCATGCTCTTCTCTTACAATCTTGCAAAATGTTGTCAAGTCCTATTTTCCCATTTCCTATCAATCATAGTTTTTCTAAGTGCATCCTTTCTAGATGTTCCTGCATGTTTATTTCTATGCCATTTCTCATGTTTACTTCAATTTTTATCTGTTCAAAAATGATCACTGTTCTCACTTTAAAAAAACATTAAAAGTACAATTTTTGTCATGCAGGGATTTTTCATTCATAATCATCCAATTTATATAGCTATACTCCTCTTTAAAAGTACAATTAATTTGGGTAAAATGACAAAGTATGCTCTGTATAACAATGTAAAATGCCAGAAATTCAATTTCCATTCTATCTGAATCCGTCTCCAATGTGAGTTTAATTAAATAACATTCATTATCTGATGTGCCAGACACTGTGCTAGGTGCTATGAACATACACACAAAAAATAAGGAGTGTGGTTTAGTAGAAAGGGGAGGGGTTACTCAATATACATAGGGCAGTGTGATAAGTGCTATAGCCACATATGAATACGTAAGCAGGACTAGAGTGTTCCACCTCATGAGATCCAATGTTGATACAGCTAGTGAGAGTCTGTTTACTGACTTCCAAAGTCCATGAATTCCCTGAGTCCCCAATAGTTAAATATGCTAACTACTGTTGCAATGCCTTAATTTACACAGCAATATTTATAGAATTCTGCTGAGGGTGATTTTCAAAGGTCCAGGCTATCTCCAAACATCTCTTTTCTCTCACAGATAATTTCTATCCTCTAGGAGTAATACAGTAGGGAGGCTGAGGAGCTATAGAACACTCCCCATGCTCCCTCCTTTCTTAGTACATCTCCATTTTTACTTCCTTGTTGGGAGGTATTTGTAGCTACCACAAACACCCTGTTAAGAGTTCAGTAAAAGAGTTACTTTCTACCAGCACACTAGTGTTTAACTAACTAAAAGTTCCTACCTGTTCAGTGGACAAACTAGCTTTTTATCAGCTAATAAATCAGTACTAAATTTCAAGGGTAGAAACCTTTAGAGGCAACCACAAATATCCACTAGATCAGTCCTCTGAAACTTTGTCTTTGAGAAAATGTCAAGAACAGAGAATCCCAGGAGGCCTCCTGGTAAGAATTTCTGTCACTCTTTCTACCCCATAACTGTGGCCCATATTTTCAAAGTTCTTACCAACATGCTCACCAGTCTCTTCCCAAACCTACCCATATCCCATATCAGCAAAACCCACCAGAAGACAACAGGGGCGAGCACTTCTGCTGTCCTGTCTTGTGGAAGTTCTGCCTGTCCAGAGCTTCCTTCTGCATCACCAGGGCTTTGGAGCACCACTAGCAGGCTGACTGCCTGGATCCCATCCTTTTTTAACAGTAGCAAGGTTTTACATTTATTAAAAGCTAGAAAAAGAAACAGGCTCTGTAGAGTGCTTTGGGGCTAAGTAAAAGTAGGAAAATAAGTACATTCTACAGGACAAGGGCAGGCTACTGTGAGAGAACACAGCAGCCTGGAAATTATCTTTGTCCCGCAAAGAGCAGGCTGGGGCTTCACACACTAGGCAACCCCAGGTGGACAGAGTTTTTTCCCACTTTTCTCAAATCTGTCCTCCTCACTCTACCCAAAGTAATGGGCAACTAAGCTCTCTAGCCTCAGCATTTTCCCAGCTCCCTCCCCATACCTCACTTAATTGCCTATGACAATTACAATCTAATGCTGGTGAGAATTAGTAAAGCAACAACATTCATTTTTATGACTCCAAACACCTACACTGCTCTGAAAAGCATGAAGAGTCTCTAGCTCCTTGATGCAATATGCAGCATTTTCAGCTCCATAAAACTAATCTGGAGAAACAATTCATGCTTAAACGACAGTACATCCACACAAAGTAGGCATTAAAAGCAGACTATATAGTCTAACTACATGGAAAACTTTACCTCAGGAAAAAAAAAAAAAGACTAGGAGAGAAATACCATACAACTACAACAGCTATTGCCTCACCATAATGGGGCCCTTGAAGCAGTGATACACCCAAGGACTTGATGAGTTTTTAATACGGTTTGATTTTTGTAGTAACAGAAAATAGCATTACACTATATCTCTCCATCTCCAGCCCCACAGGACACAATAAAACCTTTGTAAAATGATTAAACATACGTCGGAAAAATATTTTGTGCCAGAAATTTTCAAGAGTCTTTTTCTCCAGATCATTAATTACTCATTTACAGGTTTTATGTACCGAGTTTCTTATAGTTATCATTAAATCCTCATAATGACACTATGAGGAGGTATGGCCTTAATCGTGCATATGAAGAAAGCGCTATCCAAGGTCACTCGGGTCTCATGGTCAGAGGCAAGAGGCAAGCATCGGGTCTAATGACAGCTCCTCAAAACCTAATCTAAGTGCCTTTGTTAAAACTATCCCTCGAGAGATCAAAGTTCTGTCATGTCAAATGGTCACAGTCACACCGTTGCTCAATATTCCAGGCCTTTCCTGGGTCCTGTCCCAGATCCTAAGAACAATCACCCTGCTTTCCGACTATGCTCTCACGAAACCATAGAATATCCAAAGCTTTGCAATCACGATGACTCATGAAAAGAGGAGGGGGCTGGCTGTCCCCCTGCCCCCAAAGCCCAAGAAGGCTCCCATTTCCCATCCTGGCCAGTGGCCCAGGGGACTTTCACAGGGCTACGTGAGAAACGTGAGGCTCCTAAAGGTCGAGGTGGTGGCCGCTCCCAGGGCACAAAAGACCGGGCGGCGCGGGCCGGGGCCCGAAGCGCCACCCCACTCGCTTCCCGCGGGGTCCTCCCCTCAGCCCATACCTTGAGAGTCTCATAGGCGGTCGCCACCAGCAGGAAAGCCTCCTCGGCGCTCTGCGGCGTCCGCCCTGGGCCCTGGTCGCCGGGCTCGGGCCGGTAGCGGTCGGGGTGGTAGCGCCGGGCCAGCTGGCGGTAGGCCCTCGCGATCTCTGCCTTGCCGGCCGAGCGGCTCACGCCCAGCACCTCGTAGCAGTCCCGAATGCCGCAGTACAGCCCCTCCACCAGCGCCCCCGCGGGCCGCGCCAGCAAAGCCACCAACAGCAAGGGTGACAGTAGCACCAACCAGCACCGGTCGGCAGCCACGGCTTCCCTGCGAGGGGAGAACGGCGCCGCCATCCCGGCCCCTCTGGCGGCTCCGCCACCCGAGACGTTCCAGCTGCCCTCAGCGCGCCGGACACGGCCACCGAGATCCCGCTCCGTCAGCGGCGATTTCTCTGCGCAGGCGCACGGCGTGCAGCGGCGGCAACCACTTCCTTCACGACCCGTTGCTAGGAAAAAGAAAGCATCAACCGCCCAGCCGCTTCCGGTATGTTACTTGATGGCTTCCTGAGCTCGACCGACTGACCTAGGAGAAGTCTCTGTGCTAGGCGCGCTTAGGGTGTACGGAGAGTTTCACGGTCCACGCAACCTTTTCGCCGCCAGGACTTCACCTGATGCATCTAGCGTGAAGAAGATACGTGCTTAGGAGCCGGCGAAAGGGAGGAGAGAGACCGAAGGCTGCCGCGGGCGGACCCGAGAGGAGTGGACTGGGGAGAGGCCGCGGCGTGGCAGCGAGACTTATCAGTGGACACGAGATACAACGCGTACGGCACACTGACGTTTCCGCAGTGAGACCCAGGATATCCGCAGGCGCAGCCAACAGCTGCGGGAGGACGCCAAGGCCAGGCGCCCCCCAGCAAGGCGTCAACGACAAAACCTGAGGCGCGAGGCCAGCTGTTGGCCCAGCGTTTCGGGCCCCTGAGCCGGGCAGTGCTCATGCCTAGAACAACAACATCCTCGCAGCTCGAGGATGAACCCCGAGCCCTGGGAGCCACAGCGTACCAGTGCTTGAATTCAACTTCGCCTGCCATGAGAGCCTGCTGCCTCCACTGAGGCCAGCAGCACGGTTATCAGCTGGAAGTGGAAACAAAAGCGTAGGGTCCTGCCCTCCCTGTGCTGTTCCTGGCCCACCTTCACTCCATCTCAGTCTTGTATTGTGCTGAGGCCGGGGCGGGGCGGGGGGGCAGCCCGGGGAGCCAGCAGCTCAAGGTCGACCCGCTCATTCATGTGATGATATGTGCATTCAACCAACAAACACTTACTGAATGTCCTCTATGTCACAGTGATTACACAGTCGTGCAGTCAAGGACTATATCGAGCACCGACTGTGTGCCAGAAACTGTGCTAGGCACTGGGAACACTGCTGTGACCTACACGGGTAGAAATCCCTGCCCTTACAGCCTTGCATCCAATGGGAGGCAAGCAGGTCACAGGCAGAAACACAGCCAGTGCTTGACTTAGCATGACTCAACTTGTGACCTTTCAAGTTCACAGTTTTTTTACTTTATGAAGGTGCGAAAACGTACCCATGCAGCCCAGTCTGGTTTTCACTTTCAGTACAGTATCCAATAAATGACTTGAGCTAAACCGAAAATGGTGGTGCACACCTGTAATCCCAGCACTCAACAGGCTGAGGCAGGAGGGTCGCCATGAGTTAGAGACCAGCCTGGGCTACATAGTGAGTTCAAGGCCAGCCTGAACTGCATAGTGAGACCCTGTCTCTAAAGCAAAACAAATACAAAAGAAACAAAAAGAAGACATGACCTTTTCAACACTTTATTATATCCTAGGCTTTGGGTTATCTATAGGCTAATGTAAGTGCTCTGAGCTGGTTCAGATGCACCCATCAGAGACCATGCTGGTTCTAAAATTGTACACTAGAGGGTGCTACCGACTCCTGTAGCATCTGTGATGTTCTAAATTCCGTGATTTAGAATTTTTCTCTTAACATCCTCAGAATTTATGAATGAAGCACTTTTAAAACCAATCACCTAAAAAGGAAAATAAACTTGAAAAATTGGTTGCATAGATAAAAGAAAAAACCTGAAAGCAGCTCCAATGCCCTCTCCCCTGCCATACTTCCGATCAACATGAAGGTGAAGGGGCTTTGTGAGCTAAACCTACTGCTTAAAAACTGATAGGAGAAAAAAATTCTTGCAAAGAGAGATCTCCTAAGATTAATTGAGTAGGGCACAGCAGTGCATGGCTGTAATCCCATTTATTTGGGAGGCTGAGGCAGGAGGATCACTTGAGCCCATGTGTTCAAGACCTGCCAGAAGGAGGAGGAGAAGGAAAAAAAATCCAATGTGCAGGCTGATACCTATTTACATTTACATTCTGTCAAAATGATCTATAACGTTAGGTAAATTATCATTTCAGAAGTATTCTCTATGTTAAGGTTTCATATGAGAAGCATAAGTAGAAGAACGTTTACTAATTAGCACAATACCTTGGCCTAGCTTCTATCCCTACTGTGAGCCACTGTATCCCACTGAAACAAAATGGAACACAAAACTTGAAAAGAGATGTGAATTTTTTTTTTTTTTGGTACCGGGGATAGAACTTAGGACCTTGCAGTTGCCAGACAGGTACAGCACCACTAAGCTAAATCCCCAGGCCAAGATGTGAATTCTTAACAAAAATCTTGATACAGAGAAGGCCTTTATTTTATTTTATTTTATATTTTGGTACCAGGAATCGAATTCAGGGCCTTGCACCTGCCAGGCAGGCACTGTGCCGCTAAGCCACATTCCCGGCCCCAGAGAAAGCTTTTAAAGTTGAGAACTGATAGAAATTTTCAGTTGATTATGTGATATTTAAGATTGTGCACTAAAAACCTCAATATTAAAGAACAAATGACAAATTGGGAATAGATGCAGAAAATATGACAAAGGACTAGTATTTTTATATAAAGAATTATTTTAAAAGTTAAAATATACGATTCAAACCTGATGGGCATAATGCCAATTTTGTCATAAAGGTGCATAAACATAGGTTTATACTACATTTATTCTTTAAAATATTTCTATTGGCTGGGTGTGGTGGTGCATGCCTATAATCCCAGAACATGGGAGGCTGAGGCAGGAGGATTGTCGAGAGTTCGAGGCCAGCCTGGGCTACATAGTGAGTTCAAGGTCAGCCTGAACTACATAGCGAAAACCTGTCTCAAACAAAATTCTTTTTTTAAAAATTAAATTCTTTTATTGGTACATTGTAGGTATACAACACAATTACATTTCTCATTGGGAATTGTACCTTTACATAATGCATCTTGGTTCTTATTTTTCCCCATTCATTCTTTTATATATATATATATGTATATATATGTATACATATATGTATACATATATATATGTGGAAAAACATAGCACATACAGGGTTATAGAACTATATATTATTTCAGGAATCCACTGGGGGTCTTGGAACACATCTCCTTCAGATAAAGGGGAACTACTGTGAGCAATTCATATCAATGAGCCCTGCTTATCCTTGCTCCTCCCACATAATTCACAAGACCCAGGTGAAAAGATCTCAATGAAAGTATGGCTTCCATTTCACAGTTCACCCTAACTAATAGCTAGTATCTAATCTGACAATAATAGCTAGTATCTCAATCTGGCAGACAGAACCCAAGTATAATCCAAAGCAATCTGTGGATGAGATTTCTGCCATTTATAAACCTGAATAACCCAGCTCCAACCCCAAGTTCCACATTCCATGATCATTCACAATCTACTCTCAATGTCTGTGACCTTCCATTTTTGTTTTTTGTTTTTGTTTTTTTTTTTTGGTCCCGGGGATTGAACTCAGGATCTTGCACTTGCAAGGCAGCTGCAGTGCCATTAACTAACTCCCCAGCACTTCTTCCCAGTTATTTTTATCTGTGAGGCTTTATTTTGTTCCAAAGATAACTTTGATAGGATATTTAGACTCTTCACCACTTTTACTAGCAAGTGGTTGATTCCAACATTTAGAAATATTTTTTAAAATTGTCCTAATGGCTAAGGAACTGCACAAGAGATTCCATTACATAACAGACAAATATTTTCCCAATTCCAATTAAAAGTGAG
This sequence comes from Heterocephalus glaber, assembly GCF_053883595.1. Classification (NCBI taxonomy): domain Eukaryota; kingdom Metazoa; phylum Chordata; class Mammalia; order Rodentia; family Bathyergidae; genus Heterocephalus; species Heterocephalus glaber. The sequence continues at coordinate 23,123,564 of NW_028258316.1, forward strand.
CAAAAACTCAGTTTTTCTCCAAAGAAAATATAAGAGGCAGCCAGCATAAGAAAGATTTTCAACCTCACTGTTAGAGAAAGAAAATGAGAACTATGATGACATATTACTGCATATCTCTTAGGATGACCACTATCAGAAAATAGCAAATGTTGGTGAGGATATGGAAAAATTGAAACATTTGTGTACTGTTGGTGGGATATAAAATGATGTAGTCACTGTGGAAAAATAGCATGGAGATCTCTCAAAAATTTAAAACTTGACGTACCATATGAGTCAGCTGGGATGAGAATGAGCTGAAAGCATGAACACCCAAGGGTAGTCCTTTACTGAGGGACTGGGTGCCGGGCTGTCTTCAACAATGGCCAGAGCAGTGGCCAGGGGCTGGCAAGGCGAGGTTTTATATGGGCAAGGGGCATGGGGTAGTGGTGGAGACATAATGGAGGTAGATGTGTGGCTGCAGCCAGAGGGGAGGTTTAAATCCATTGGCAAGTTTGAATTTCTCAGTGGGAAGAACTATAAGCAGGAGACCTTCATGGTGGGAAAGTTAGGTTATTGTTTTCCTGAGTGATTTATTATCTTCCAGGAAAAGCCATTTAGGATGTGGGGCTGCCAGAGCCATTTTATCTAGCAGAGAACTCTATCATCCCAGACTCATTATTATGAAATAGGATCAAGGTCTCTTTTCTGTATCTGCGTCCTGATGGCAAGGGGCATTGATAAGGGGTCTGGGGTGATGGATAGGGCTTTATTTTTAAAAAAATTTTTTTTGTATTAAATTATTTTATTGGTACATTGTAGGTATACAACACAATTACATTTCTCACTGGGAATTGTACCTTTATAGAATGCATCTTGGTTCTTATTTTTTCCCCATTCCTAGCCCTACCTTCATGCCCTCCACCCTTCCCTATTTACAAAGACTTTATTTCCATTTTTTCCATTTCTCATCATTTTTCCTTTCCCTTCTTTCCTTTCCCCTGCCCCTCCCAATATCCCTACCCCGTTCGACCTTTTCTTCCTATTTTGCATTATCGATTATTCATTCTAATCATTGGTACATTTTAGGCATACAATATAATGACATTCATCATTGGAAATTTGCACCTTTACATAGTCTCTCTTGGTTCTTATTTTTCACCCTTGCCCAGCCCTCCCTTCAACCCCTCCAGTCCTCCCTATTTACAAAGATTTTGTTCCTATTTTTCCATTTTCTCATATTAATCCCATTCCCTTCTACCCTTTCCCCTAGTCCTCCCACTTCCTTCCCCTTTGCCCCTTTTCTTCCTATTTCACATTACCTATTATACATTTAGTCCTTATTTACACTTTGTTTCTCACACCAGAGAAACTATTCGGAATTTATTCATGTGTGTCCTATTTCTTTCACTTAAGAGTATTGCCTCAATGTGCATCCACTTAGCTATAAATGTCTCTAATTTCTCATTTTTTATGGCTGAGTAGTACTCCACTTTATAAAAAAAAACACATTTTCTTTATCCAGTCTCCAGTTGATGGGCATTTGGGCTGTTTCCAAGTTTTAGCTATTACAAACTGTGCTGCTATGAACATGGGCACACATATATCACTGTGGTATTTAATTCTTTGGGGAAGATCCCCAGCAGAGGAATAGCGGGGTCAAATGGGACTTCCAGTCCTAGTTCTTTGAGGTATCTCCATACTGATTTCCACAGTGCTTGCACCAGTCTACACTCCCACTAGCAGTGGAGCAGGGTTCCTCTTTCCCCACAGCCCCACCAGCATTTGTTATTGGTTGATTTCATGATAGCAGCCATTCTTTCTGGAGTGAAGTGGAATCTCAGCTTTGTTTTCATTTGCATCTCTTGAATGACCAGTGATGTTGAACAATTTTTCATGTATTTATTTGCTATTTCTACTTCTTTGTCTGAGAAATGTCTGTTCATTTCAGATGCCCAGTTTTGCATTGGGTCTTTAAATTTGGGAGGTCTGATCTTTTTAAGTTCTTTATAGATTTGAGATAGTAGACCTTTGTCTGAGGAAGAGCAGGTGAAGATTTTTTCCCACATTGTGGGTTGTCTCTTCACACTGCTGGTGGTTTCTCTTGCTGTGCAGAAGCCTTTTAATAAGAACACATCCCACTTGTTGATTGTTTGTGCTAGTTCATGGGCAACTGAGATTTTGTTCATAAAATGTTTTCCTACACCGATGTCTTCAAGGGTTCTACCTAATCTCTGTTCCAACTGGTTCAGAGTTTCTGAATTCAGAGTTTGAATATTTAGATCTTTAATCCATTTTGATTTTAACTTAGTGCATGGTGAGAGATACAGGTCTAGTTTTCGTCTTTGGCAAGTTGAAGCCCAATTTTTCCAGCACCATTTATTAAAGAGGCTATCTTTCCTCCAGTGAGGGTGTTTGGCTCCTTTATCGAAGATGAGATGGCTGAGCGTGTCTGGCGTTGTTTCTGCATCTTCGAATCTGTTCCACTGGTCCTCCAGTCTGTTTCTTTGCCGGTACCATGCTGTTTTTATCACAGTAGCTTTGTAGTAGAGTTGGAGGTTGGGGATTGTGATACCCCCTGCCATGTCTCTGTTACCTAGAATTGCTTTTGCTATTCTGGGTCTCTTCTTGTTCCAAATGAATTTTTGGATTGTTTTCTCGAGGTCTATGAAGTATGCTGCTGGGATCTCAATTGGAATTGCATTAAATCTATACAGCAGTTTTGGAAGTATGGCCATTTTCACTCTATTAATCCTTCCTACCCAGGAGCAGGGGATGTCTGTCCATTTTCTGATATTGTCTTCAATCTCTCTTTTCAGAGTGCCATAGTTTTCAGAGAAGAGGTCTTTGATTTCTTTCATTAGGATGATTCCTAGGTATTTCAGTTTTTTGGATGCTATTGCAAAAGGAATTATTTGCCCTATTTCTCTCTCAGTGAGTCTGTCATTGGTGTAGAGGAAAGCTATTGATTTTTGTGTGTTGACCTTGTAACCAGCTACTTGACTGAATTTGGTTATTAAGTCTAGAAGACTTTTGGTGGAGTTCTTGGGGTCTTCTATATAGAGTATCATGTCATCTGCAAATAATGCCAGTTTGACTTCTTCATTACCTATCTTTATTCCTTTTATTTCTTTCTCTTGTCTAATTGCCGTGGCTAATATTTCCAGAACTATATTGAACAAGAGTGGTGATAGTGGACATCCTTGTCTTGTTCCTGATTTTAGTGTGAAGGATTTCAGTTTGTGACCATTTAGTATGATATTGGCTGTTGGTTTTTCATAGATGGCTTCTATCGGTTTGAGGTAGAGACCATCTATTCCAATTTTTTGTAGGGTTTTTATCATAAATGCATGTTGGATTTTGTCAAATGCTTTTTCTGCATCTATGGAGATAATCATATGGTTTTTGTCCTTGGCTCTATTGATATAGTGTATTACATTGATTGATTTTCATATAGTGAACCATCCCTGCATCCCTGGGATGAATCCCACTTGATCAGGGTGTATGATCTTCTTGATGATCTTCTGCATTCTGTTTGCCAGTATCTTATTAAGGATTTTTGCATCTATGTTCATTAGTGAGATTGGCCTATAGTTCTCTTTTTCAGTTGGGTCTTTCTCTGCTTTGGGGATCAAGGTGATGCTTGCTTCCAGGAATGAATTTGGGAGTATTGCTTCCCTTTCAATTTCATTGAAGAGTTTCAACAGTAGTGGCAGCTGTTCCTCTCTAAATGTCTTGTAGAATTCAGCAGTGAAGCCATCAGGGCCCGGGCTTTTGTTAGTTGATAAGTTTTTAATTACATTTTCAATTTCATTGGTTGATATTGGGTTGTTCAGAATTTTTAGGTCCTCTTCGTTCAACTTTGGTAATTCATATGTTTCTAGGAATCTGTCCATTTCTTCTGTGTTGTCCATCTTATTGGTGTATAGGTTCTGAAAGTAGGTATTGATGATCCTCTGGATTTCTGCTGGGTCTGTTGTAATTTCACCGTTTTCATTCCTGATTGCATGGATTTGGGCCTTTTCTTTCCTTTTTCTGATAAGGTTGGCTAAAGGTTTGTCAATTTTGTTGATTCTTTCGAAGAACCAACTCTTGGCTTCATTGATTTTTTGTATCGTTCTCTTAGTCTCCATTGCATTGATTTCTCCTCTGATCTTTATAATTTCCTCCCTTGTATGAGCTTTGGGGTTGTCCTGGTCTTCTTTTTCTAGAAGCTTGAGGTGCAGCATCAGGTTGTTTAATTGGGCTCGTTCTGTTTTCCTAATATGTGTATTCACTGCTATGAATTTCCCTCGTAAGACTGCTTTCATTGTGTCCCATAGATTCCGATATGTTGTATTGTCATTATCATTTAATTGAAGGAACTGTCTGATTTCTTCTTTAATTTCCTCTGTGACCCATTGGTTATTCAGTAGTGTGTTGTTCAATTTCCACGTGTTTATAAAATTTTTTGTTTCTTTTGCTGTGGATCTCCAATTTCATCACACTGTGGTCTGATAATATAGAGGGGATAACTTCAATTCCTTTGCACTTACTTAAACATGTTCTATGTGTGAGTATGTGGTCTATTTTGGAGAATGACCCATGTGCAGCTAAGAAGAATGTGTATTCTGATTTTGTGGGGTGGAAGACTCTGTAAACATCTGTTAAGTTCATTTGTTCAAGAGTTCGATTGAGTTCTAGTATTTCATTACTTATTTTTTGTCTAGTTGATCTATCTATTTGTGACAGTGGGCTGTTGAGGTCCCCCACTACAATTGTATTAGTGCATATATGACTTTTCATGTCTGTTAGTATTTGTTTTATATAGTTGGGTGCACTAGTGTTTGGTGCATAGATATTTATGATTGTCATCTCTTCCTCTTGGATTCTTCCCTTTACAAGGATGTAGTGTCCTTCTTCGTCTCTCTTAATCAGTGTTGGTTTGAAATCTACTTGATCTGCAAAGAGGAGATAGCTACTTCTGCTTTTTTTTGGGTTCCTGTCACATGGAGTATTGTTTTCCACCCTTTAACTTTCAGTCTATGAGTTCCCTTTTGAAGTAAGTGTGTTTCTTATATGCAGCATATTGTTGGATTTGGCTTCTTGACCCATTGTGCCAGTCTATTTCTTTTGATTGGTGAATTGAGATCATTAACGTTGATGGTTATAACTGAAACGTATTGACTTGTCATTGCCATGGCTTTTTCTTTTTGTTGGGTTCTCCCCCTTTCCATTTAATTTCTTGTCATGCCAGATGGGTTCATGCTGCTTTGCTTCCTGGGGTTGTGATCCTCAATGTCTGTTCCTAAGATATTGTCTAAATTTTTTGGAGTGCTGGTTTGATATTCATGAAGTTCCTAAGGTGCTCTTTGTCATGAAAGTATCTTATTTCTCCATCCATTTTGAAAGATAGTTTTGCAGGGTACATCAATCTGGGTTGGAGGCTGTTTTCTTTTAGGGCTTGGAATATGTCACTCCAAGCTCTTCTTTGCTTGATGGTTTGTGTTGAGAAGTCTGCTGTGATTCTGATGGGCTTTCCTTTGTATGTGATTTGTTTCTTTTCTCTGACTGCTTGGAGAACTTTGTTCTTCTGTTGTGTTTCTGGAATCTTAACAATTATATGCCTATGTGTGGATGTTTTTTGATCAAGGCTATTTGGAGTCCTGTATGCCTCACTTATCTGTATGTCAAGCTCTTTTCCCCTGCTTGGGAAGTTTTCTGCCATTATTTCTGTGAAGAGATTTTTTTATGTCATCTACATTCTCTCCTGTTTCTTCATTGAGCCCAATCAGTCTTGTGTTATTCTTTTTTGCATCATCTAACAGCTGCTGGATTGATTTCTTATGTTCCCTTATAATTTTGAAGCAATTTTTCTTTTCCTGGTCACTAATTGCAATCTTATCTTCTATATCTGAAATTCTGTCCTCACATTGGCTCATTCTGCTGTGTAGACTTTCAGTGGAGTTTTTCATGTCCTGGAAATCTATTTGCATCTGTTTTATGGATTCCATTTGTTTTTTATGTTGGGATTCCATCGTGTTCCTGAGGTCCTCTCTAGATTTATTAATCATGTCTTGCACTAGGGGCACAGTTTCTCCTGTTATCTGAGAAATTATTTCTGATTTCATTTTTTCCACATCCCCTTTTGTTGCCAGTTCAGTGGGTCCAGGTGGTTGAGTATCAGAGTGTTCCATCTCATTTCCCTTTGGGGTTGCTGTAGGTGATCTGGAAGTCTGGTTTTGAGACTTATTTATGTGTTTTCTCATTTCGACTGGGGCAGGGGGCTGTTAGTGCCTGCACGGATTACCTCCTCTGAGCTGGGTGAGATGGGTCAGGGGCTGGGAGCAGTGGTAGGGATGGTGACCCAAAAGCCTGGATAGGGCGTTATG